>NC_053395.1:83272607-83600979 GCF_905171765.1 Bufo bufo
TTTATAATTTAAAGAAAGTAGCTCATAAGTCTATTTTTTACAATATCTTTAATCCTTGAACAATATCAAAGTTTTATAGATTGAACATTGACAGCGCTTGTTTCTTCCAATAAATTTATAGTAATAAAAATTATCTCTGCTGTTGAGATATATTTTTATTATCTTTAAATACACTTGATATACTTGACTGGCCTTCTCTTTAGAGGTAAAACGGATATGTTCAATTAATGGAGGCTAAATCAAAGAGTAAAATAAGTTCTATAAGTAAAGTTTGTATCAATAATTTTCTAGACACATGCTTAAGTTCCTTGGGCCCAGTTCAAGTAAATAATGTATTCCTAGAGGTAAAGACCACATCAATATTTTATTAGAGATGTGTTTATCTAGGTTGCCTCACTTTAGCAAAGAGCACTTATCATGCAGTGTAAAGTTAATAACAGGCATTTACTATTTTATGGTCACTTTTTCAGTTGCCACTTTTGCTAGCTTGATTCATTTTTCCAGAGCACTATGCATTGCTCATTTCCATGGTTATGACCATCCTACAATCCAGTAGCAGTGGCCATGCTTGCACAATATTGGACACAACACTGGCCTAGTTGAGCTCCCATAGTCCCATCCACAAGAGAGGCCACTGCTTTTTCCTATAGCGTGCAAGCAGGACCATTGCTGATGGATAGTAGGGTGTTTCTAACCGTGGAAGCAAGCAATGTATAATATGATAGGAAAATGAATGCAGCCAGCAAAGGAAGCAATATAATAAATTGTAATATATTAGTAGTAGTATTGCCTTTATCTATATAATAAATATCAGTTGCAGAAGTGAAACAACCGCTTTAAGTTCCAGGGACCTAGCCCAACTGAAGGATGAGTTCCTATATATCTATAGCTGTTAGTTTGTAGAGAGAAAAGCAAATATGGGGTTATGCTTAGAAAAATCTTATGGTAGCGAAATAGCAATGGTTTAAGTCAAATGCAATGTATTGTGTATAATCCAGAAATATAGAGTTTGTTCTGCTACTTTGCGTAAATTATAAGCAAATTGGTAAAAGATTCTTTCTACCTAAATGGTAGAAATATCACCTATAATGGTGCTGGACAGGATAGCTGTAGGGGCGTGTGAGGAGGCTATAATTTTTTTTAAATAGGTGAACTTTATCCTTTTTGTTTATAATTTAAAGAAAGTAGCTCATAAGTCTATCTTTTACAATATCTTTAATCCTTGAACAATATCAAAGTTTTATAATTGAACATTGACAGCGCTTGTTTCTTCCAATAAATTTATAGTAATAAAAATTATCTGTGCTGTTGAGATATATTTTTATTATCTTTAAATACACTTGATATACTTGACTGGCCTTCTCTTTAGAGGTAAAACGGATATGTTTAATTAATGGAGGCTAAATCAAAGAGTAAAATAAGTTCTATAAGTAAAGTTTGTATCAATAATTTTCTAGACACATGCTTAAGTTCCTTGGGCCCAGTTCAAGTAAATAATGTATTCCTAGAGGTAAAGACCACATCAATATTTTATTAGAGATGTGTTTATCTAGGTTGCCTCACTTTAGCAAAGAGCACTTATCATGCAGTGTAAAGTTAATAACAGGCATTTACTATTTTATGGTCACTTTTTCAGTTGCCACTTTTGCTAGCTTGATTCATTTTTCCAGAGCACTATGCATTGCTCATTTCCATGGTTATGACCATCCTACAATCCAGTAGCAGTGGCCATGCTTGCACAATATTGGACACAACACTGGCCTAGTTGAGCTCCCATAGTCCCGTCCACAAGAGAGGCCACTGCTTTTTCCTATAGCGTGCAAGCAGGACCATTGCTGATGGATAGTAGGGTGTTTCTAACCGTGGAAGCAAGCAATGTATAATATGATAGGAAAATGAATGCAGCCAGCAAAGAAAGCAATATAATAAATTGTAATATATTAGTAGTAGTATTGCCTTTATCTATATAATAAATATCCGTTGCAGAAGTGAAACAACCGCTTTAAGTTCCAGGGACCTAGCCCAACTGAAGGATGAGTTCCTATATATCTATAGCTGTTAGTTTGTAGAGAGAAAAGCAAATATGGGGTTATGCTTAGAAAAATCTTATGGTAGCGAAATAGCAATGGTTTAAGTCAAATGCAATGTATTGTGTATAATCCAGAAATATAGAGTTTGTTCTGCTACTTTGCGTAAATTATAAGCAAATTGGTAAAAGATTCTTTCTACCTAAATGGTAGAAATATCACCTATAATGGTGCTGGACAGGATAGCTGTAGGGGCGTGTGAGGAGGCTATAATTTTTTTTAAATAGGTGAACTTTATCCTTTTTGTTTATAATTTAAAGAAAGTAGCTCATAAGTCTATCTTTTACAATATCATTAATCCTTGAACAATATCAAGGTTTTATAGATGAACATTGACAGTGCTTGTTTCTTCCAATAAATTTATAGTAATAAAAATTATCTCTGCTGTTGAGATATATTTTTATTATCTTTAAATACACTTAATATACTTGACAGGCCTTCTCTTTAGAGGTAAAACGGATATGTTCAATTAATGGAGGCTAAATCAAAGAGTAAAATAAGTTCTATAAGTAAAGTTTGTATCAATAATTTTCTAGACACATGCTTAAGTTCCTTGGGCCCAGTTCAAGTAAATAATGTATTCCTAGAGGTAAAAACCGCATCAATATTTTATTAGAGATGTGTTTATCTAGGTTGCCTCACTTTAGCAAAGAGCACTTATCATGCAGTGTAAAGTTAATAACAGGCATTTACTATTTTATGGTCACTTTTTCAGTTGCCACTTTTGCTAGCTTGATTCATTTTTCCAGAGCACTATGCATTGCTCATTTCCATGGTTATGACCATCCTACAATCCAGTAGCAGTGGCCATGCTTGCACAATATTGGACAAAACACTGGCCTAGTTGAGCTCCCATAGTCCCGTCCACTAGAGAGGCCACTGCTTTTTCCTATAGCGTGCAAGCAAGACCATTGCTGATGGATAGTAGGGTGTTTCTAACCGTGGAAGCAAGCAATGTATAATATGATAGGAAAATGAATGCAGCCAGCAAAGGAAGCAATAGAATAAATTGTAATATATTAGTAGTAGTATTGCCTTTATCTATATAATAAATATCAGTTGCAGAAGTGAAACAACCGCTTTAAGTTCCAGGGACCTAGCCCAACTGAAGGATGAGTTCCAATATATCTATAGCTGTTAGTTTGTAGAGAGAAAAGCAAATATGGGGATATGCTTAGAAAAATCTTATGGTAGCGAAATAGCAATGTTTTAAGTCAAATGCAATGTATTGTGTATAATCCAGAAATATAGAGTTTGTTCTGCTACTTTGCGTAAATTATAAGCAAATTGGTAAAAGATTCTTTCTACCTAAATGGTAGAAATATCACCTATAATGGTGCTGGACAGGATAGCTGTAGGGGCGTGTGAGGAGGCTATAATTTTTTTTAAATAGGTGAACTTTATCCTTTTTGTTTATAATTTAAAGAAAGTAGCTCATAAGTCTATTTTTTACAATATCTTTAATCCTTGAACAATATCAAAGTTTTATAGTTGAACATTGACAGCGCTTGTTTCTTCCAATAAATTTATAGTAATAAAAATTATCTCTGCTGTTGAGATATATTTTTATTATCTTTAAATACACTTGATATGCTTGACTGGCCTTCTCTTTAGAGGTAAAACGGATATGTTTAATTAATGGAGGCTAAATCAAAGAGTAAAATAAGTTCTATAAGTAAAGTTTGTATCAATAATTTTCTAGACACATGCTTAAGTTCCTTGGGCCCAGTTCAAGTAAATAATGTATTCCTAGAGGTAAAGACCACATCAATATTTTATTAGAGATGTGTTTATCTAGGTTGCCTCACTTTAGCAAAGAGCACTTATCATGCAGTGTAAAGTTAATAACAGGCATTTACTATTTTATGGTCACTTTTTCAGTTGCCACTTTTGCTAGCTTGATTCATTTTTCCAGAGCACTATGCATTGCTCATTTCCATGGTTATGACCATCCTACAATCCAGTAGCAGTGGCCATGCTTGCACAATATTAGACACAACACTGGCCTAGTTGAGCTCCCATAGTCCCGTCCACTAGAGAGGCCACTGCTTTTTCCTATAGCGTGCAAGCAGGACCATTGCTGATGGATAGTAGGGTGTTTCTAACCGTGGAAGCAAGCAATGTATAATATGATAGGAAAATGAATGCAGCCAGCAAAGGAAGCAATATAATAAATTGTAATATATTAGTAATAGTATTGCCTTTATCTATATAATAAATATCAGTTGCAGAAGTGAAACAACCGCTTTAAGTTCCAGGGACCTAGCCCAACTGAAGGATGAGTTCCTACAGTGGGATGCGAAAGTTTGGGCAACCTTGTTAATCGTCATGATTTTCTTGTATAAATCGTTGGTTGTTACGATAAAAAATGTCAGTTAAATATATCATACAGGAGACACACACAGTGATATTTGAGAAGTGAAATGAAGTTTATTGGATTTACAGAAAGTGTGCTATAATTGTTTAAACAAAATTAGGCAGGTGCATAAATTTGGGCACTGTTGTCATTTTATTGATTCCAAAACCTTTAGAACTAATTATTGGAACTCAAATTGGCTTGGTAAGCTCAGTGACCCCTGACCTACATACATAGGTGAATCCAATTATGAGAAAGAGTATTTAAGGAAGTCAATTGTAAGTTTCCCTCCTCTTTTAATTTTCTCTGAAGAGTAGCAACATGGGGGTCTCAAAACAACTCTCAAATGACCTGAAGACAAAGATTGTTCACCATCATGGTTTAGGGGAAGGATACAGAAAGCTGTCTCAGAGATTTCACCTGTCTGTTTCCACAGTTAGGAACATATTGAGGAAATGGAAGACCACACAAGACCAAGACAAATCTCGGATAGACAGAAGTGACGAATGGTGAGAACAGTCAGAGTCAACCCACAGACCAGCACCAAAGACTTACAAGATCATCTTGCTGCAGATGGAGTCACTGTGCATCGTTCAACCATTCGGCGCACTTTACACAAGGAGATGCTGTATGCGAGAGTGATGCAGAGGAAGCCTTTTCTCCGCCCACAGCACAAAAAGTGCTGCTTGAGGTGGGCTAAAGCACATTTGGACAAGCCAGCTTCATTTGTGGAATAAGGTGCTGTGGACTGATGAAACTAAAATTGAGTTATTTGGCCATAACAAGGGGCGTTATGCATGGAGGAAAAAGAACACAGCATTCCAAGAAAAACACCTGCTACCTACAGTAAAATATGGTGGTGGTTCCATCATGCTGTGGGGCTGTGTGGCCAGTGCAGGGACTGGGAATCTTGTCAAAGTTGAGGGACGCATGGATTCCACTCAGTAGCAGCAGATTCTAGAGACCAATGTCAAGGAATCAGTGACAAAGCTGAAGCTGCGCTGGGGCTGGATCTTTCAACAAGACAGCGACCCTAAACACTGCTCAAAATCCACTAAGGCATTTATGCAGAGGAACAAGTACAACGTTCTGGAATGGCCATCTCAGTCCCCAGACCTGAATGTAATTAAAAATCTGTGGTGTGACTTAAAGAGAGCTGTCCATGCTCGGAAGCCATCAAACCTGAATGAAGTAAAGATGTTTTGTAAAGAGGAATGGTCCAAAATACCTTCAACCAGAATCCAGACTCTCATTGGAACCTACAGGAAGCGTTTAGAGGCTGTCATTTCTGCAAAAGGAGGATGTACTAAATATTGATTTCATTTCTTTTTTGTGGTGCCCAAATTTATGCACCTGCCTAATTTTGTTTAAACAATTATAGCACACTTTCTGTAAATCCAATAAACTTCATTTCACTCCTCAAATATCACTGTGTGTGTCTCCTATATGATATATTTAACTGACATTTTTTATCGTAACAACCAACGATTTATACAGGAAAATCATGACGATTAACAAGGTTGCCCAAACTTTCGCATCCCACTGTATACAGGGAGTGCAGAATTATTAGGCAAATGAGTATTTTGACCACATCATCCTCTTTATGCATGTTGTCTTACTCCAAGCTGTATAGGCTCGAAAGCCTACTACCAATTAAGCATATTAGGTGATGTGCATCTCTGTAATGAGAAGGGGTGTGGTCTAATGACATCAACACCCTATATTAGGTGTGCATAATTATTAGGCAACTTCCTTTCCTCTGGCAAAATGGGTCAAAAGAAGGACTTGACAGGCTCAGAAAAGTCAAAAATAGTGAGATATCTTGCAGAGGGATGCAGCACTCTTAAAATTGCAAAGCTTCTGAAGCGTGATCATCGAACAATCAAGCGTTTCATTCAAAATAGTCAACAGGGTCGCAAGAAGCGTGTGGAAAAACCAAGGCGCAAAATAACTGCCCATGAACTGAGAAAAGTCAAGCGTGCAGCTGCCAAGATGCCACTTGCCACCAGTTTGGCCATATTTCAGAGCTGCAACATCACTGGAGTGCCCAAAAGCACAGGGTGTGCAATTCTCAGAGACATGGCCAAGGTAAGAAAGGCTGAAAGACGACCACCACTGAACAAGACACACAAGCTGAAACGTCAAGACTGGGCCAAGAAATATCTCAAGACTGATTTTTCTAAGGTTTTATGGACTGATGAAATGAGAGTGAGTCTTGATGGGCCAGATGGATGGGCCCGTGGCTGGATTGGTAAAGGGCAGAGAGCTCCAGTCCGACTCAGACGCCAGCAAGGTGGAGGTGGAGTACTGGTTTGGGCTGGTATCATCAAAGATGAGCTTGTGGGGCCTTTTCGGGTTGAGGATGGAGTCAAGCTCAACTCCCAGTCCTACTGCCAGTTTCTGGAAGACACCTTCTTCAAGCAGTGGTTCAGGAAGAAGTCTGCATCCTTCAAGAAAAACATGATTTTCATGCAGGACAATGCTCCATCACACGCGTCCAAGCACTCCACAGCGTGGCTGGCAAGAAAGGGTATAAAAGAAGAAAATCTAATGACATGGCCTCCTTGTTCACCTGATCTGAACCCCATTGAGAACCTGTGGTCCATCATCAAATGTGAGATTTACAAGGAGGGAAAACAGTACACCTCTCTGAACAGTGTCTGGAAGGCTGTGGTTGCTGCTGCACGCAATGTTGATGGTGAACAGATCAAAACACTGACAGAATCCATGGATGGCAGGCTTTTGAGTGTCCTTGCAAAGAAAGGTGGCTATATTGGTCACTGATTTGTTTTTGTTTTGTTTTTGAATGTCAGAAATGTATATTTGTGAATGTTGAGATGTTATATTGGTTTCACTGGTAAAAATAAATAATTGAAATGGGTATATATTTGTTTTTTGTTAAGTTGCCTAATAATTATGCACAGTAATAGTCACCTGCACACACAGATATCCCCCTAAAATAGCTAAAACTAAAAACAAACTAAAAACTACTTCCAAAAATATTCAGCTTTGATATTAGTTTTTTCGGTTCATTGAGAACATGGTTGTTGTTCAATAATAAATTTAATCCTCAAAAATACAACTTGCCTAATAATTCTGCACTCCCTGTATATCTATAGCTGTTAGTTTGTAGAGAGAAAAGCAAATATGAGGTTATGCTTAGAAAAATCTTATGGTAGTGAAATAGCAATGTTTTAAGTCAAATGCAATGTATTGTGTATAATCCAGAAATATAGAGTTTGTTCTGCTACTTTGCATAAATTATAAGCAAATTGGTAAAAGATTCTTTCTACCTAAATGGTAGAAATATCACCTATAATGGTGCTGGACAGGATAGCTGTAGGGGCGTGTGAGGAGGCTATAATTTTTTTAAATAGGTGAACTTTATAATTTTTGTTTATAATTTTAAGAAAGTAGCTCATAAGTCTATTTTTTACAATATCTTTAATCCTTGAACAATATCAAGGTTTTATAGTTGAACATTGACAGCGCTTGTTTCTTCCAATAAATTTATAGTAATAAAAATTATCTCTGCTGTTGAGATATATTTTTATTATCTTTAAATACACTTGATATACTTGACTGGCCTTCTATTTAGAGGTAAAACAGATATGTTCAATTAATAGAGGCTAAATCAAAGAGTAAAATAAGTTCTATAAGTAAAGTTTGTATCAATAATTTTCTAGACACATGCTTAAGTTCCTTGGGCCCATTTCAAGTAAATAATGTATTCCTAGAGGTAAAAACCACATCAATATTTTATTAGAGATGTGTTTATCTAGGTTGCCTCACTTTAGCAAAGAGCACTTATCATGCAGTGTAAAGTCAATAACAGGCATTTACTATTTTATGGTCATTTTTTCAGTTGCTTCTTTTGCTAGCTTGATTCATTTTTTCCAGAGCACTATGCATTGCTCATTTCCATGGTTATGACCATCCTACAATCCAGTAGCAGTGGCCATGCTTGCACAATATTGGACACAACACTGGCCTAGTTGAGCTCCTATAGTCCCGTCCACTAGAGAGGCCACTGCTTTTTCCTATAAGGTGAAAGCAAGACCATTGCTGATGGATAGTAGGGTGTTTGTAACCGTGCAAGCAAGCAATGTATAATTTGATAGGAAAATGAATGCAGCCAGCAAACGAAGCAATAGAATTAATTGTAATATATTAGTAGTAGTATTGCCTTTATCTATATAATAAATATCAGTTGCAGAAGTAAAACAACCGCTTTAAGTTCCAGGGACCTAGTCCAACTGAAGGATAAGTTCCTATATATCTATAGCTGTTAGTTTGTAGAGAGAAAAGCAAATATGGGGTTATGCTTAGAAAAATCTTGTGGTAGGGAAATAGCAAGGCTTTAAGTCATATGCAATGTATTGTGGATAATCCAGAAATATAGAGTTTGTTCTGCTACTTTGCGTAAATTATAAGCAAATTGGTAAAAGATTCTTTCTACCTAAATGGTAGAAATATCACCTATAATGGTGCTGGACAGGATAGCTGTAGGGGCGTGTGAGGAGGCTATAATTTTTTAAAGTAGGTGAACTTTATCCTTTTTGTTTATAATTTAAAGAAAGTAGCTCATAAGTCTATCTTTTACAATATCTTTAATCATTGAATGCTTGTCTGATACCAGATGTGCAGTATATTAGAGTTTTTTTTTTCACCCTAACCAAAAAGCTGTATTTATGTCTTAAATGTGACAGTCACTTATGCACGTATAATCCCAGATGTGCAGTATATTACAGGGTTTTTTCACCCTAACCAAAAAAAGCTGTATTTCTGTCCTTAATGTAAGTCACGTATTCACGTGTACTCCCAGATGTGCAGTATACTAGAGGTTTTTTTCACCCTAACCAAAAAGCTGTATTTCTGACATAAATGTGGCAGTCACTTATGCTTGTCTAATCCCAGATGTGCAGTATATTAGAGGCTTTTTTCACCCTTTCAAAAAGCTATATTTCTGTCCTAAATGTGACCGTGACTTATGCACGTGTAATCCCAGATGTGCAGTATATTAGAGGGTTTTTTCACTCTACCCTAAAGCTGTATTTCTGTACTAAATGTGACAGGGACTTTTGCACGTGTAATCTCAGATGTGCAGTATATTAGAGGGTTTTTTCACCCTAACCAAAAAGCTGTATTTCTGTCCTAAATGTGATAGTGACTTATGCACGTGTAATCTCAGATGTGCAGTATATTAGAGGCTTTTTTCACCCTAAACCAAAAAGCTGTATTTCTGTCCTAAATGTGACAGTCACTTATGCACGTGTAATCCCAAATGTGCAGTATATTAGAGGGTTTTTTCACCCTAACCAAAAAGCTGTATTTCTGTCCTAAATGTAACAGTAAATTATGCATGTGTAATCCGAGATGTGCAGTATATTAGAGGGGTTTTTCACCCTAACCAAAAAGCTGTATTTCTGTCCTAAATGTGACAGTCACTTATGCATGTGTAATCCCAGATGTGAAGTATATGAGAGGCTTTTTTCACCCCAGTATGCCAAAGTCGTATTTCTGTCCTAAATGTGACAGTCACTTATGCACGTGTAATCCTAGATGTGCAGTATATTAGAGGGTTTTTTCACCCTAAACAAAAAGCTGTATTTCTGTCCTAAATGTGATAGTGACTTATGCACGTGTAATCCCAGATGTGCAGTATATTAGAGGCTTTTTTCACCCTAACCAAAAAGCTATATTTCTGTCCAAAATGTGACAGGGACTTTTGCTTGTGTAATCGCAGATGTGGAGTATATTAGAGGCTTTTTTTCACCCTAACCAAAAAGCTGTATTTCTGTCCTAAATGTGACAGTGAATTATGCATGTGTAATCCCAGATGTGCAGTATATTAGAGGCTTTTTTCACCCAAACCAAAAAGCGGTATTTCTGTCCTAAATGTGAGTCACTTATGCACGTGTAATCCCAGATGTGCTGTATATTGGAGTTTTTTTTTCACCCTAACCAAAAAGCTGTATTTCTGTCCTAAATGTGACAGGGACTTTTGCTTGTGTAATCGCAGATGTGGAGTATATTAGAGGCTTTTTTCACCCTAACCAAAAAGCTGTATTTCTGTCCTAAATGTGACAGTGAATTATGCATGTGTAATCCCAGATGTGCAGTATATTAGAGGCTTTTTTCACCCAAACCAAAAAGCTGTATTTCTGTCCTAAATGTGACAGTCACTTATGCACGTGTATTCCCAAATGTGCAGTATATTAGAGGGTTTTTTCACCCTAACCAAAAAGCTGTATTTCTGTTCTAATTGTGACAGTCACTTATGCATGTGTAATCCCAGATGTGCAGTATATTAGAGGATTTTTTCACCCTAACCAAAAAGTTGTATTTCTGTCCTAAATGTGACAGTCACTTATAAACGTGTAATCCCAGATGTGGAGTATATTAGAGGTTTTTTTTCACCCTAACCAAAAAGCTGGATTTCTGTCCTAAATGTGACAGTGACTTATGCACGTGTATTCCCAGATGTGCAGTTTATTAAAGGATTTTTTCACCCTAACCAAAAAAGCTGTATTTCTGTCCTAAATGTGAGTCACTTATGTACGTGTAATTCCAGATGTGCAGTATATTAGAGGTTTTTTTCAGCATAACCAAAAAGCTGTATTTCTGTCCTAAATGTGACAGTCACTTATTCACGTGTAATCCCAGATGTGCAGTATATTAGAGGCTTTTTTCACCCTAACCAAAAAGCTGTATTTCTGTCCTAAATGTAACAGTAAATTATGCTTGTGTAATCCCAGATGTGAAGTATACGAGAGGCTTTTTTCACCCCAGTATGCCAAAGTCGTATTTCTGTCCTAAATGTGACAGTCACTTATGCATGTGTAATCCCAGATGTGCAGTATATTAGAGGCTTTTTTCACCCTAATTAAAAAGCTGTATTTCTGCCCTAAATGTGACAGTCACTTATAAACGTGTAATCCCAGATGTGCAGTATATTAGAGGCTTTTTTCACCCTAATTTAAAAGCTGTATTTCTGTCCTAAATGTGACAGTCACTTATAAACGTGTAATCCCAGATGTGCAGTATATTAGAGGCTTTTTTCACCCTAACCAAAAAGCTGTATTTCTGTCCTAAATGTGACAGGGACTTTTACTTGTGTAATCCCAGATGTGCAGTATATTAGAGGGTTTTTTCACCCTAACCAAAAAGCTGTATTTCTGTCCTAAATGTGACAGGGACTTTTGCTTGTGTAATCCCAGATGTGCAGAATATTAGAGAGTTTTTTCACCCTAACCAAAAAGCTGTATTTCTGTCCTAAATGTGACAGTCACTTATAAACGTGTAATCCCAGATGTGCAGTATATTAGAGGCTTTTTTCACCCTAATTTAAAAGCTGTATTTCTGTCCTAAATGTGACAGTCACTTATAAACGTGTAATCCCAGATGTGCAGTATATTAGAGGCTTTTTTCACCCTAACCAAAAAGCTGTATTTCTGTCCTAAATGTGACAGGGACTTTTGCTTGTGTAATCCCAGATGTGCAATATATTAGAGGGTTTTTTCACCCTAACCAAAAAGCTGTATTTCTGTTTTAATTGTGACAGTCACTTATGCACGTGTAATCCCAGATGTGCAGTATATTAGAGGGTTTTTTCACCCTAACCAAAAATCTGTATTTCTGTCCAAAATGTAACAGTGAATTATGCATGTGTAATCCCAGATGTGAAATATATTAGAGGGTTTTTTCACCCTAACCAAAAAGCTGTATTTCTGTCCTAAATGTGACAGTCACTTATAAACGTGTAATCCTAGATGTGCAGTATATTAGAGGTTTTTTCACCCTAACCAAAAAAGCTGTATTTCTGTCCTTAATGTGAGTCACTTATGCACGTGTAATCCCAGATGTGCAGTATATTAGAGGATTTTTTCACCCTAACCAAAAAGCTGTATTTCTGTCCTAAATGTGACAGTCACTTATGCATGTGTAATCCCAGATGTGAAGTATACGAGAGGCTTTTTTCACCCCAGTATGCCAAAGTCGTATTTCTGTCCTAAATGTGACAGGTCACTTATAAACGTGTAATCCCAGATGTGCAGTATATTAGAGGCTTTTTTCACCCTAACCAAAAAGCTGTATTTCTGTCCTAAATATGACAGGGACTTTTGCTTGTGTAATCCCAGATGTGCAGTATATTAGAGGGTTTTTTCACCCTAACCAAAAAGCTGTATTTCTGTCCTAAATGTGACAGGGACTTTTGCTTGTGTAATCCCAGATGTGCAGTATATTAGAGGATTTTTTCACCCTAACCAAAAAGCTGTATTTGTCCTAAATGTGACAGTCACTTATAAACGTGTAATCCCAGATGTGCAGTATATGAATGGCTTTTTTCACCCCAGTATGCCAAAGTCGTATTTATGGCCTAAATTTGACAGTCACTTATACATGTGTAATCCCAGGTGTGCAGTATATTAGAGGGTTTTTTCACCCCAACCAAAAATCTGTATTTTTGTCCAAAATGTAACAGTGAATTATGCATGTGTAATCCCAGATGTGCTGTATATTAGAGGATTTTTTCACCCTAACCAAAAAGCTGTATTTCTGTCCTAAATGTGACAGTCACTTATAAACGTGTAATCCTAGATGTGCAGTATATTAGAGTTTTTTTCACCCTAACCAAAAAGCTGTATTTCTGTCCTAAATGTGACAGTAAATTATGCATGTGTAATCCCAGATGTGCTGTATATAAGAGGATTTTTTCACCTTAACCAAAAAGCTGTATTTCTGTCCTAAATGTGACAGTCACTTATGCATGTGTAATCCCAGATGTGAAGTATATGAGGCTTTTTTCACCCCAGTATGACAAAGTCGAATTTCTGTCCTAAATGTGACAGTCACTTATTCACGTGTAATCCCAGATGTGCAGTATATTAGAGGCTTTTTTCACCCTAACCAAAAAGCTGTATTTCTGTCTTAAATGTGACAGTCACTTATTCACATGTAATCCCAGATGTGCAGTATATTAGAGGCTTTTTTCACCCTAACCAAAAAGCTGGATTTCTGTCCTAAATGTGACAGTCACTTATGCATGTGTAATCCCAGATGTGAAGTATATGAGAGGCTTTTTTCACCCCAGTATGCCAAAGTCGTATTTCTGTCCTAAATGTGACAGTCACTTATTCACGTGTAATCCCAGATGTGCAGTATATTAGAGGCTTTTTTCACCCTAACCAAAAAGCTGTATTTCTGTCCTAAATGTAACAGTAACTTATGCATGTGTAATCCCAGATGTGCAGTATATGAGAGGCTTTTTTCACCCTAACCAAAAAGCTGTATTTCTGTCCTAAATGTGACAGTCACTTATGCATGTGTAATCCCAGATGTGAAGTATACGAGAGGCTTTTTTCACCCCAGTATGCCAAAGTCGTATTTCTGTCCTAAATGTGACAGTCACTTATAAACGTGTAATCCCAGATGTGCAGTATATTAAAAGGCTTTTTTCACCCTAACCAAAAAGCTGTATTTCTGTCCTAAATGTGACAGGGACTTTTGCTTGTGTAATCCCAGATGTGCAGTATATTAGAGGGTTTTTTCACCCTAACTAAAAAGCTGTATTTCTGTCCTAAATGTGACAGTCACTTATAAACGTGTAATCCCAGATGTGCAGTATATTAGAGGCTTTTTTCACCCTAACCAAAAAGCTGTATTTCTGTCCTAAATGTGACAGGGACTTTTGCTTGTGTAATCCCAGATGTGCAGTATATTAGAGGGTTTTTTCACCCTAACCAAAAAGCTGTATTTCTGTCTTAAATGTGACAGGGACTTTTGCTTGTGTAATCCCAGATGTGCAGTATATTAGAGGATTTTTTCACCCTAACCAAAAAGCTGTATTTCTGTCCTAATTGTGACAGTCACTTATAAACGTGTAATCCCAGATGTGCAGTATATGAATGGCTTTTTTCACCCCAGTATGCCAAAGTCGTATTTATGGCCTAAATTTGACAGTCACTTATACATGTGTAATCCCAGATGTGCAGTATATTAGAGGGTTTTTTCACTCTAACCAAAAATCTGTATTTTTGTCCAAAATGTAACAGTGAATTATGCATGTGTAATCCTAGATGTGCAGTATATTAGAGGTTTTTTCACCCTAACCAAAAAGCTGTATTTCTGTCCTAAATGTGACAGTCACTTATTCATATGTAATCCCAGATGTGCAGTATATTAGAGGATTTTTTCACCCTAACCAAAAAGCTGTATTTCTGTCCTAAATGTGACAGTCACTTATTCATATGTAATCCCAGATGTGCAGTATATTAGAGGATTTTTTCACCCTAACCAAAAAGCTGTATTTCGGTCCTAAATGTGATAGTGACTTATGCACGTGTAATCCCAGATGTGCAGTATATTAGAGGCTTTTTTCACCCTAACCAAAAAGCTATATTTCTGTCCAAAATTTGACAGTGACTTATGCACGTCTATTCCCAGATGTGCAGTATATTAGAGGGTTTTTTCACCCTAACCAAAAAAGCTGTATTTCTGTCCTAAATGTAACAGTAAATTATGCATGTGTAATCCCAGATGTGCTGTATATAAGAGGATTTTTTCACCTTAACCAAAAAGCTGTATTTCTGTCCTAAATGTGACAGTCACTTATTCACGTGTAATCCCAGATGTGCAGTATATTAGAGGCTTTTTTCACCCTAACCAAAAAGCTGTATTTCTGTCCTAAATGTGACAGTCACTTATGCATGTGTAATCCCAGATGTGAAGTATATGAGAGGCTTTTTTCACCCCAGTATGCCAAAGTCATATTTCTGTCCTAAATGTGACAGTCACTTATACATGTGTAATCCCAGATGTGCAGTATATTAGAGGCTTTTTTCACCCTAACCAAAAAGCTGTATTTCTGTCCAAAATGTGACAGTCACTTATGCACGTGTAATCCCAAATGTGTAGTATATTAGAGAGTTTTTCACCCTAACCAAAAAGCTGTATTTTTGTCCTAAATGTGACAGTGACTTATGCACGTGTAATCCCAGATGTGCAGTATATTAGAGGCTTTTTTCACCCTAACCAAAAATCTGTATTTCTGTCCTAAATGTAACAGTGAATTATGCATGTGTAATCCCAGATGTGCAGTATATTAGAGGCTTTTTTCACCCTAACCAAAAAGCTGTATTTCTGTCCTTAATGTGACAGGGACTTTTGCTTGTGTAATCCCAAATGTGCAGTATATTAGAGGCTTTTTTCACCCTAACCAAAAAGCTGGATTTCTGTCCTAAATGTGACAGTGAATTATGCATGTGTAATCCCAGATGTGCAGTATATTAGAGGGTTTTTTCACCCTTACCAAAAAGCTGTATTTCTGTACTAAATGTGACAGTCACTTATGCATGTGTAATCCCAGATGTGAAGTATATGAGAAGCTTTTTTCACCCCAGTATGCCAAAGTCGTATTTCTGTCCTAAATGTGACAGTCACTTATTCACGTGTAATCCCAGATGTGCAGTATATTAGAGGCTTTTTTCACCCTAACCAAAAAGCTATATTTCTGTCCAAAATGTGACAGTGACTTATACATGTGTAATCCCAGATGTGCAGTATATTAGAGGCTTTTTTCACCCTAACCAAAAAGCTGTATTTCTGTCTTAATTGTGACAGTCACTTATGCACGTGTAATCCCAGATGTGCAATATATTAGAGGGTTTTTTCACCCTAACCAAAAAGCTGTATTTGTCCTAAACGTTACAGTCACTTATAAACGTGTAATCCCAGATGTGCAGTATATGAATGGCTTTTTTCACCCCAGTATGCCAAAGTCGTATTTATGGCCTAAATTTGACAGTCACTTATACATGTGTAATCCCAGATGTGCAGTATATTAGAGGCTTTTTTCACCCTAACCAAAAAGCTGTATTTCTGTCCTTAATGTGACAGCCACTTACAGGGAGTGCAGAATTATTAGGCAAATGAGTATTTTGACCACATCATCCTCTTTATGCATGTTGTCTTACTCCAAGCTGTATAGGCTCGAAAGCCTACTACTAATTAAGCATATTAGGTGATGTGCATCTCTGTAATGAGAAGGGGTGTGGTCTAATCACATCAACACCCTATATTAGGTGTGCATAATTATTAGGCAACTTCCTTTCCTTTGGAAAAATGGGTCAAAAGAAGGACTTGACAGGCTCAGAAAAGTCAAAAATAGTGAGATATCTTGCAGAGGGATGCAGCACTCTTAAAATTGCAAAGCTTCTGAAGCGTGATCATCGAACAATCAAACGTTTCATTCAAAATAGTCAGTCAACAGGGTCTCAAGAAGCGTGTGGAAAAACCAAGGCGCAAAATAACTGCCCATGAACTGAGAAAAGTCAAGCGTGCAGCTGCCAAGATGCCACTTGCCACCAGTTTGGCCATATTTCAGAGCTGCAACATCACTGGAGTGCCCAAAAGCACAAGGTGTGCAATTCTCAGAGACATGGCCAAGGTAAGAAAGGCTGAAAGACGACCACCACTGAACAAGACACACAAGCTGAAACGTCAAGACTGGGCCAAGAAATATCTCAAGACTGATTTTTCTAAGGTTTTATGGACTGATGAAATGAGAGTGAGTCTTGATGGGCCAGATGGATGGGCCCGTGGCTGGATTGGTAAAGGGCAGAGAGCTCCAGTCCGACTCAGACGCCAGCAAGGTGGAGGTGGAGTACTGGTTTGGGCTGGTATCATCAAAGATGAGCTTGTGGGGCCTTTTCGAGTTGAGGATGGAGTCAAGCTCAACTCCCAGTCCTACTGCCAGTTTCTGGAAGACACCTTCTTCAAGCAGTGGTACAGGAAGAAGTCTGCATCCTTCAAGAAAAACATGATTTTCATGCAGGACAATGCTCCATCACACGCGTCCAAGTACTCCACAGCGTGGCTGGCAAGAAAGGGTATAAAAGAAGAAAATCTAATGACATGGCCTCCTTGTTCACCTGATCTGAACCCCATTGAGAACCTGTGGTCCATCATCAAATGTGAGATTTACAAGGAGGGAAAACAGTACACCTCTCTGAACAGTGTCTGGGAGGCTGTGGTTGCTGCTGCACGCAATGTTGATGGTGAACAGATCAAAACACTGACAGAATCCATGGATGGCAGGCTTTTGAGTGTCCTTGCAAAGAAAGGTGGCTATATTGGTCCCTAATTTGTTTTTGTTTTGTTTTTGAATGTCAGAAATGTATATTTGTGAATGTTGAGATGTTATATTGGTTTCACTGGTAAAAATAAATAATTTAAATGGGTATATATTAGTTTTTTGTTAAGTTGCCTAATAATTATGCACAGTAATAGTCACCTGCACACACAGATATCCCCCTAAAATAGCTAAAACTAAAAACTACTTCCAAAAATATTCAGCTTTGATATTAATGAGTTTTTTGGGTTCATTGAGAACATGGTTGTTGTTCAATAATAAAATTTATCCTCAAAAATACAACTTGCCTAATAATTCTGCACTCCCTGTATAAACGTGTAATCCCAGATGTGCAGTATATCAGAGGCTTTTTTCACCCCAGAATGCCAAAGTCGTATTTATGGCCTAAATTTGACAGTCACTTATACATGTGTAATCCCAGATGTGCAGTATATTATAGGTTTTTTCACCCTAACCAAAAAGCTATATTTCTGTCCTAAATGTGACAGTGATTTATGCTTGTCTAATCCCAGATGTGCAGTATATTAGAGGGTTTTTTCACCCTAACCAAAAAGCTGTATTTCTGTCCTAAATGTGACAGTCACTTATAAACGTGTAATCCCAGATGTGCAGTATATGAGAGGCTTTATTCACCCCAGTATGCCAAAGTCGTATTTATGGCCTAAATTTGACAGTCACTTATACATGTGTAATCCCAGATGTGCTGTATATTAGAGGGTTACGGCCCCGAGGAGGATACGCTACAACCTAAAGCGATGATTGTGGAGTTTGATTTGAAACCGTTCCTTACTTTAGATAACATCCCGTACCGCAATATCCACTGGAGCCGTTCGAGGACCTTTGGCAGTACTGCTAGGGGGCTGTGATTGGCCCGAGTGGATCATGCGTGGTATGACGTGTTCTGCAATCCATGAATTAAAGGAGCCGGTCCTAGGGTGTGCATTTCCCTATTGGTTGGAATATGGGTCACGTGGGGAGGGTGGATACTTCTGAATGGGAGAACACTATTTAACTGTTTTTGAGGTAGATTTCTTGTGAATTATGGAATTAGGCGATTTAAAGGAGGTTTTTATGTGATGTAAATTCTCTGAGTTTGTATTTTATGTACCTTAAAAGGGTTTTAACTTTTGTAATGAGCCCTATTGGCTATGACGATTTTATGGATGTGTGGTGGATCCCCACCGGTGGGTTTATAAAGACCGTCCTAAAGTGGGCGGAGGAGATTCCCCTTACGAAGCTTTCTGAAGCAAAACCCGGATCGGGTGATTGATTTTTATACTCTGCTTGTTACCTTCTTTTATCCTGTAAGTGCAATAAAACCTTTGCAGTTCAACCCATGTGACTGTGCTTCACTATTTGTGGCAACCTTGATCTTTCACAGAGGTTCACAAAGGAGAGGGGAAAGAGAATCCAAGTGACCTGAATGCTTTACCATATCCAAGGAAGTGTGTGTGATTTGGAAGGGAGGATCTTTGTTTGCTCTGGAGCAGCGCGGTCCATTTGAACAATCGCATCCATGTAATTTCTAGTCTGTGCAAACCAGTTGCTGTAGGCCACGCCTTCCTAGCGCATGTGCTCTTGCGATAATACTTCTGGTATGTCAGTGTCCATGTTGTGGGACTGTGTGTGCACATCTAGTAAGTATTTTGTGGCTGTAAATATGACCTGGAGGTCGCAAACATTTGATCGCATTTGCGAACCGTCCCAGCAGATGTTAGTCCATCACTACTTGCAGGTACTTAACGCACTAGGACAAACATTTTTCTCCTGCAGTTAAACTGTCACTGTGAGCAAACACACAGTTGATAAGAACTGAGCTACTTGTAATTCTCCTTCTCTAGTGCTGAGGAGATCAAAGCTGTGGATTAGCCTGCCCTTCTTCCTCAGCTGCAGAGTTAACCCCTTCAGTACTCCTCACACATCCATAGCCCTTCCTTAGTGCTATGTTTGGGGAGCTGTAGGACCAGTGAACGTCATTTACAAAATGATCCAAACATGAAGTAGACATATGGGAAATATAAAGTAAACTATTTTAGGAGGTATTACTATCTGTTTTAAAAGCAGAGAAATAGAAATTTTGAAAATTATGAATTTTTCCAAATTTTTTGTAAATTTGGTATTTATCAAAAATAAAATATTTTGACTCAAATTTACCACTGTCATGAAGTACAATCTCAAAATGGCTTAGATAAGTAAAAGCGTTCCAAAGTTATTACCATATAAAGTGACACGTCAGATTTGCAAAAAATGGCCAGGTCCTTAAGGTGAAAAATGGCAGGGTCCTTAAGGGGTTAATCCGTGTTTTATTGTCATAGCCTGTTCAGTAAACAGAAGATCAAGTTTCTCCTGGTATATAAATCATTGGTCTGCTTGTTAAAAGTATAGCATTGACGTTTTGTGATAGATAAATTTAAGTTTTACAGCAAGACACAGAGGCTCATATTGCTATCTCTTCCTTTACTATCCACCAATAGCAGCAAAGAAATTTACATAAGAACCATGTGACCATAACAACCATGGACCCTCCCCTGACAGCCCCTATAACAGGCAGCTCCTCTTCTGGATCTTCCTCTTTCTTTGCTGCTGCCACCAGATAAGTAACATCTGTGCATTTTTCCTTTCAAGTGTATTGCTTTTACAAGCGCATTGTTTAGCTGTCTTCCCCAAACGGTTAACCCCTGTACTTTCAGCTTTAGTGTAGGGGCTCTGTATTAGACTTTGCGCTGTGCTTTTTTTGGCACCCCTTTTCCTTGTATTGCCTGCTGTTCTTTAGTGCGGCTTATGGCTGTGCCCCTGCTTTCTTTTGTGAGGATTATCTGCGGCCATGTCCCGGCGGCGTTCTCCTGCTGCCCCCCCCCCCCCTCTGTTCCTGCTGGTACCTCTGCGCTTCCTACTTGTCCAGCGGTCCCCCGTATGTTACGAGTTCGCTCTAGATCTCGGCGGCCATCTTCTGTGCATCCTGCGCCTGTCCTGCTTGTTCTCCGGTGGTTGCGAGATCTCGCGTGATCTCCACGGCCATCTTTTGGCGCATCTCGCGCCCAGTATCGCGTGATCTCGGCGGCCATTTTCTCTGCCATTGTGTATAACGCTCGGTGCGACGCTCCTGCTCGGCGGCTGTCTCTGGGGTGATTAACCCCTCATTCTCGGCCCTAATTAGGTATATTTTCTTTAGGTTCTTCCCTTCCACCTAGAATCTAGGTCTGCTCCCTGTAGGCTTCAGTTCCTTTCCACCTGAGTCCCCAGTCGGATTGTTGCCCACATTTCTAGATGTCAGCAGATCAACCACCCTCTGGGCTTAATCTCCCTCCCTTCAGAGAGGAGCCCAGATTTTCTGACATAAATGCTGATCTCCAGCGCCATTATGGAGGCGATGGGGTCTATGTCCTCCATCTTATCTCAGACCATATCACAGGCTCTGTCTGCCCATGCCCCTTGCGCCTCCCGGCAGACACCCCTTGTGCCTAATCCGCAGCCTACCGTATTTGAACCTCCTACCACACACGAGAATGTCTGGTGTGATTACAGCCACCCATGATAGCGTGCCTAGATCACGCAAGAGAGCCTTACCGCGCCAGGCAGAACGGGCGCGCACGTGGAAATGTGCTAGAGCACACAATAGCGATTCTGAGTCAGACTTTGGGTCTGAAACTGAGGCTTATGGGGAGGCAAGTTGCCACTCTGATGAGGAGGCTGCT
Source organism: Bufo bufo (assembly GCF_905171765.1). Classification (NCBI taxonomy): domain Eukaryota; kingdom Metazoa; phylum Chordata; class Amphibia; order Anura; family Bufonidae; genus Bufo; species Bufo bufo. The sequence goes on from NC_053395.1 coordinate 83,293,899, forward strand.
GATCTTATACCAGACCCTATGTGCCCTACCCCTTCCTCCTTCTTAGCTAAGGAACCAGCTTCCACCGCCGCGGTTCCAGCCTCTTCCCTGGTGGACCCCTCGGGCGTTCCGATGTTTGACCCTGATACCCTCCACCACCCTAGGTCGGTGGAGTGGCTACCGGCTGCTCATGTGAGCAACTATCTTGAACACTGGGTCCGCTGCCCCCCTAAGCAAGGAGGCTCGTAGCAAGCTCAGGGCCGAGTGCCCCAGACCCCTGGTCCCCAACAAAGTTTGTGAGACCCCAATTGTAGACCCCAAGATGACCCAGTTCTTGTCTAAAACGGGCTGGAACCCCCGTAAAAGGGTTGGACTCTGCCTTACGGAGCTGCCAAGACAAGCCGAGGTGGCCAGAGTTTAGGGCTCTCCTATTGATCCGGAGGAGCTTACTGGCTGGATACAAAGGGCGATTTGTATAGCGGGTAATACCAATTTGTCCCTAGCCATTGAACGGCGTAAAGCCATCCTCTTCAAAATTGACCCGAAATTGGCAAACCTGGCCCTGACCGAGGCAGGTAAAGATGCGCAAGGTCTGTTTGGGGATTCTTTCATCAAAGACCTCAGTCGCTTCGTGGGGGCGTTTACGGCCCTGGATAAAGCCCAGTCCTCAATTTGCAGGGTCTTTCAGAGACGGGTCTCCAAGCCCACAGCTCGGGCAGAGGCTCCTTTTACCCAGAGACCGCCTTTCCAGGAGCAGAAGAATCAGTCTCCATTCTTCCCGGACCAAGGTGGCCAATGGCGATCAAGGCCCTTTAGAGGGAACCCTAATTTCCGCAAGTCCTTCGGTAAGTTTATCCCCTGTGGGAACTTTTTTTTTTTGTTCATTGTGTAAGGGGCAGACTCCGTCACTGTTTCCATGTTTGGTCAAACATAACGTCAGACCCAGGTGTGTTGACCACGGTGAGAGGCTTCCACATAGAGCTCACGGGCTCCCAGAGTCTCGTCCCTCCTCCCCTTCCGCTGTCAATATCACAGCCGGACGTAAAGCTCATAGACATCGAGCTCGTTTCCCTTTCTCTCAAAAGGGCAATAGTAAAGGCTTTCCCCTTTCTAGAGGGAGTTCTCAGCAACATTTTTCTTGTGCAGAAAAAGGGCGGTCAAATGCGCCCGGTGATGAATCTTCGCGCCTTGAATGCAGTGGTACGCTGTCGCCACTTCAAAATGGAGGGGATTCACCTGCTCCGAGACTTGCTGGTTCCAGGGGACTGGATGGTGAAGTTGGATCTCAAAGACGCCTACCTGACGGTTGAAGTTGCCACGATGTCCAGGGATCTGCTCCGTTTCCGGTGGAGAGGCGAGGTTTGGCGGTTCACCCGTCTCCCGTTCGTCCTATCTTCGGAGCTTGGCCTTTCACCAAACTGTTGCGCCCGGTCATGTTCTGGCTGCGAGGAGTCGAGGAGTTTGTCTTGTCATTTATCTGGACGACATCCTCATCATGCACCAATCTCGGTCGGTTCTGTTGGAACATCTTCGTTGGACTTCGGATCTCCTGACGGGTCTTGGGTTTTTCCTGAGTTGGAGAATTCCTGCCTCATTCCGTCACAACGGATGGAGTTCCTGGGTTTTACAACGGACTCAATCTCGGAATCCCTCAGACTTCCGGAGGAGAAATTACGCTCGATCCGCAAAGAACTGAGACACGCTCTATCGACTGCCTTCTTGTCCCTGCGTCACCTGGCCCGCATCATCGGCCTTCTGGCCTCCTCGATTAAGGCGGTACTCCCGGCCTCCCTCCATTATTGCGCCCCCCCAGCGGCTGAAGATTGCACGCCTGCGTTCCGGTGCCACTTTGGCGGATAAGATGGTTCTGGATACGGAGGCTTGGGAGGAACTTCGTTGGTGGATCGTCAACTTGGAGGCATGGAACGGCAGAGCGATTGTCGGCTTTCAACCGGAATTCACCGTGGAATCGGACGCGAGTCTCTTGGGTTGGGGTGCTCACTGCAACGGTGTTTTCCACTGGAGGTCGGTGGTCGGATGACGACGCCCGACTCCACGTCAACACGCTGGAACTTCTGGCGGGTTCGTTCGCCATCCGGAGTTTTACCAATGGAAATCGCCCATGCGTACATCTGGTTGCGCATGGACAATGTTTCGGCAGTCCGCTATGTAAATCGATTGGATGGAACCCAGTCAGCAATGTTGGTGCGCCTGGCGAAGGAGCTCTGGTCCTATTACCTGTCCAGGGATATTATAGTGCAAGCGGAATACTTTCTGGCTTATACAACTACCGGGCGGATGGAACTTCGCTGACAGCAGTGATTGGAGATTGGCACCAGAGGTGTTTTCTACGGTGTCGGGAGTCTGAGGTCCTTTTGCCATAGGCCTCTTTGCCTCCCTACTCTTTGCGCACCTTCCCTGGTTCTTGAGCTGGCGCCCGGAGCGCGAAGCGGTGGATGCATTCCTTCTAGACTGGTCGACTGCTCTGCATTATGCTTTTTGCTATGATTCCGAGGATGTTGTTGCAGACTTGTAGTCAGGAGGCGGAGTTGGTGGTGGTGGCCCCTTTTGGGAGACTCAAGCCTGGTATCCGATCCTCCTGGAACTTCTAGTGGACGTACCGCTCTTCCTAATGTGTCAGACGAATCTTCTCCACAGACCTCAAGGCATACAACACCCTCTACTGATGGACGGTTCGCTTCAACTTCTGGCGTGACGAATCTCAGGACGCCCGGAGAGGTCGTAGGTATTTCAGAGGCAACTTGACACCTCCTGGACAACGCTTGGGCTCCCAGAATCAGAATTCTTATCGGACAATCTGGGGAACTTGGGTTAGCTGCTGCTTTGAACGGGACCTGGTTCCCATTTCGGCACCTGTGACTCAACTTTTACAATTCCTTTCTTCCCTTTTTGAAGCGGGGAGAACCTATAGGACGATCAGCATTTCCTCCACTCCTCAGGGATTCGACGGTGTTCCTGTGGGACAGCATCCTTCTGTTCTCGTTGTTGCGTGGCTCGTGCTTGGCTCGTTCACCCCGCCCACGCTTTTCAACAATGTGGGAAGTCTCCTGGGTTCTCTCCTTCATCTTTGCTTGGAGGACATTTTGTGTTTGGCTCAATGGTCTAGGGTCACGACTTTGAGAATTTTACTTTTATTCTCCTACTCATATCTTCTCGTCTATTATTGATCAGCTTTGAATTTGCAATATGAGCCTCCGTGTCTTGCTGTAAAACTTAATGATTTTCCTAGTCTATGACGTAAAGTCATGGTTTTATTAAAGACACAGAGGAGAGTATTGCCCACCCTGGTTTTGTTTTTCCTGCCCATCTATGATTATTATTTATGTATGTTGAGAAGTTTCTTGTATATTATTGGGTATACTTATTACTGTTATATTCTAATATACGGCCTTATGGTTTATTTCAGATCCGAAGATCGGACTTTGTGCAGCTTTTCTGCCTGGTTTTCACACTGGCTATATTATTTATTTTCGTTTCAGGTTAATTTCCCGCGGAGTCTAGGGATCTACATCATTCTGCGTTTTTCCAGGAGTATTAGCCACGTTGGCTTGGTTATATGGTTCGGTTGGAGCTGAGAGGTTTCGTTTCCCAAGTCCGGTTCCAGTTGAGGTTCTTATGATGGCATCAGAGATACAAAGAAAGAGGAAGATCCAGAAGAGGAGCTGCCCATTATAGGGGCTGTCAGGGGAGGGTCAATGGTTATGGTCACATGGTTCTTATGTAAATTTCTTTGCTGCTATTGGTGGACAGTAAAAGGAAGAGATAGCAATACTCGCCTCAGTGTCTTTAATAAAACCATGACTTTACGTCATAGACTAGGAAAATCATTAAGTTGTACTGTGCTTGTAGTGTAGTGGTGTTTTAGCACCACCGTGTGGCATATTTTGGGTATTTTACAGCTTCATTGTTTGTCTTTGCAATAGTATTGATTTTATATTCTTGATTTGTATCGTGTATAATAAATTACATATATATTTTTGCATAGACAATTGTCCCTTTGTTTCACTGCTTGCACAAATCAAATTAAGATACTCTATAAAAGAACTTTGAGGCGATTATGTCCTCCTGAAGGATCATATCATTTATTTATTTTTGATCCTCTTTTATATGAAGATTCTTTTTATATAGAAGATATTCGACAATATGCTCAAACCAGGTGACAGATTCCCTTTAACCGCTTTATGCCCTGCATCAAACGTTCCAATGATCCTCATGACCTCGTTGTCTCTTTTGGACTAAGGAGTGTCTCTGTCACAACATCGGGCGTGATGGTAGGCCTTTTTAAGGGCTCCATAGGGGTAGCCACAAGATCTAAACCTCTTTCTCAGGTCTTCCGCAGTTCTTTTAAATTCAAGCGTCTGAGCAGTTTCTTCTAGCCCTAAGGTATCGCCCCTTGGGTATACCTCTGTGTAACGCCTGCGGATGCCAGCTGTTCCATTGCAGTAGATTATTAGTCAACGTTGGCTTGCGAAACATCCTGGTTATGTGGCCATCTCTCCCTTTTGTAACGTACAGATCCAAGAAAGTGATCTCCCACTTTTCCACTGTTGACGTGAAAAATTCAATCCATTACAAAAGGTATGGTATCTGGTGAGGTGGTGAGTTGCAGATGCTAAACTGATCTGTACCTGCATTGCAGTGGCCAAAAAGCAAGAACCAGAAAAAGGAATAGCTTATTCGGTGGCTGCATCCTTCCCCCATGTTGCGACAGCGGTTAAAGTGGGGTACTCTGGGAGTTCATATTGCCTTACCGTCAAAAACAGATAAGGGTTTTGGGACTTCCAATAGACGCTGGACAATATTCCAATCTGCACAGAAACAATTTTTCGCTCAAACAAAAATTTGTATGCATGCTGACCACCTCTCACACAGAATTCACCAAAGATGATCTCCTTCTCCCTCCAGCCCAGGTATAGGTTCGCAAAGGTTGGGGCACAAGGGCTGCCCATTGCGACCCCCTGAGCTGGCAGAAGATTTTGCTATTGAAGGTGAACTTATGATCCAGAATTAACTGTAAAAGAGAACACATTTGGTGTGTTTTTCACAATGTGTCCCCCTTGACTTCCTGGGATGGAATATTTTCTGGCTCTGAGCCACTTAAACCCGTATAATTCAAAAAAAGACACAACACATGACTTGGTGTAAAAAGGCCGTAGCTTAAATTTATTAAACAAAATAAATTACTATGTATTGTACATATAACTAGTAACATACAAAAATCAGGCCAATATTGATCAAAACATTGTTTCCACAACAATCCAACATTAATCCACCATCAAACCAATATGTAACTTTCTTGAACATGAAGGGATCCTAGAAGGCAATCCAAGTAACCAGATTCACTCCTCGCGAACCTCCTCACACGATCCAGGTTTAATCCAACTTAACCCTCAGCCGCACTCTCTGACCCAAGGGCACCAACTCTTGGAATTAAACCCCTGCCAGGCTATTTAACCAAACAGGATCCCCCAGCTTGCCATTAACCACAACGTCCTAGATGCACGCCACAAGAGATATAGCCATGCCTCCCAGGATCCCTCTTTTAACCTGCCACCAGACGAACACAAGAGTCCCCTCACCTATGTTTGTCCCTCCACACCTTAAAGGCCACTTCCAAGCCTTCCTGCAAGCCCAAGGTCCACATGTCAATCCCAATCTCGTTCAAATGAACCCCATCACGCCTTAAAAAACAGTGGACGCCCCTTCCAAATCTTTATGCCATACCACAAAACCGCCTTGTCTCCTCAAGAAACGGCCTACTTCCCTGTTAAGCTTAACAGGGCGTGGGCAAAAGTTATCAACTGACCTCGCCAATCTCCAAGCCCGCCGAGCAACAATGTCCGACCATACCACCAATAATCCTGGAAAATCTGCCAACAACCTCAAGTCCCTAATAACCTCCCTGGATTGACGGACAGCCAAGTCATTTCCTCCTACGTGTAGAACCACTATCCGGGGGACGATCCAACAATGCGCAATAACAAAATTCAGAGAGCACCCGTCCCCACAACAAACCACGTAGACCTATTCTGTAAAGCGCCGACATCAAAACACGACTGGCGACCGTTCCTGCGTACGTCCGCTCTGTGAGCCCCCTAGTACACACAAAAGAGTGACCAAAAATCCAGTCCAAACACTGAACATGAAAGAAATATAAAAGCGAAAAACTCATCAACATACCACAATAACCATTGCTTAGAACCCACCCGAACACAACCCACCCTCCGCTCACATGTGACAGCAAATGCGGATGGATGTAGGAACGGAAGCTTGCGGACTCCTATCCACGTATATGCATAAATCACAGCCTCTCCCAGGCCCCATCTAGATGCTTCAGTGGCCGCACCTATCCTGAATGAGTGGGACGCAAACTCAATAGCCACCAGGCCTTCTGGCGCCAAGCATTTCCGGAATATTGCCACAAACTGAAAGCGAGACAATGCTGCCCCGTTCTGATGTACTAAAAATGGCTCGGCGATATCCGGCCCTACCACCAAGAAATCCCCAACACATCGAACCGGGCAAGCCACTGACTTCCCCAGTGATCGCAATACAATTTAACTGCCTCAGCCCTCTGGATCAGTTTTTGATTTCCGCAAGAAACACCGTAACCCATCCGCACACTGCAAGACGTCTCCTTGCTGCAAGCCACCTGCCCCAAATTTACTCCGCGCAACCAACTTAGATACTCTAAAAATGCACCAAAAAACGCTAACGAGAAAGCAGGCCGAAACAAGCACACTTAATAACCAGCTACACAAATCACACCCACCTGACTCCACAGACTCTGCAATAGGTCGTATGATGCCGGGCGCCGCGTGTCCCTGGTAAGTGTACTCCGCCGGAAACCTTTTAACGCTTGCCGCACCAGGAAACATTTTGAAACATCCATCAAACCCTGCATGCACAACCAAAAAGTGACCGCCGACACCCTCTTAGCCACCACAGAATAAGACAAGCCTGCACTGAATGCTAAACCCACAAAATAAATCAATAGAATCCGGAAATCATCTTCCATACTGCAACCCCCAACCTGCTCCATCAACTATTCCCATAAGGACCACAGAGGCATAAGCCGACCACGTACCAGTATTCACTGATTGAGTAATCAATGCTATGGAGACCCCAAGGCCATGCTCCAGAGCCACTGAAGACAAGGACGCCCCTGTTCTGCCACCTCCGGCACCAGCCGATGAAAACTATCACACTGAAAACGAGAGCAAATTTTTCACCCCCGGCACATGAACAGCCACAAAGCACACATTTAACAACAAACCCTGCAAAACCAAATGCCGTAGCAAGCGAATCACCGGCGGTGAACTTGTCGATTGTAAATTGATGGCCTGAACTACGCCAATGTTGTCCCCCCATAATTCAACCGCCAAAATAATAGGAAACAGTTCCAGTAATGCCATATTGGAAAGGAAGCCCACTCGCTGGCGTTCTCTCGGCCACGCCCCCACATCCATTCCCCTTGACAGTAAGCACCAAACCCGCAAGAACCAGACACGTCAGTGAAGGGTTCCGAATCGACATTAGAGGTCTGCCCTCCCATCCACACTGACCTACCGTTGTACTGTGCCAAAAATTGCTCCCAAATCGCCAAATCTGCCCTCACCTCCGCAGACACTCACGTAATGGGAAAGGGCAACCAACCACCATGGCCAAATGCCGACAGAAAAGTGTGGTATGTTTCCACTGGACTTGGAGGTTGAGTGGAGGGGTGGACAATAGGCGCAAAGACGCAACCAGAATTTTTGCAAACCAATAGGTTTATATTGTTAATGTGACAACGCGTTTCGGGGTTCTGCTGACCCCTTTTTCAAGTCTAAAAAAAACATACATACAGTTATAAAAAAATAATCAGAACACACTGGTGGGTGTAAAAGTTCCAAAAGCTCATGATAAGAGGAATAATAGTAGTAATTATAATGGTGATATGACCAAGTTTACATACAAATGGACATAAGTGGATGGTTGGGTACATATATACAAGACATAAATGGTGACTAGATAAGACGGTAATAAAATTAAATTAAATAAATAGTCAGGTCCATAAATATTGGGACACCGACACAATTCTAACATTTTTGGCTCTATACACCACCACAATAGATTTGAAATAAAACGAACAAGATGTGCTTTAACTGAAGACTGTCAGCTTTAATTTGAGGGTATTTACATCCAAATCTGGCGAACGGTGTAGGAATTACAAGAGTTTGGATATGTGCCTCCCACTTAAGGGACCAAAAGTAATGGGACATAATAATAATAATAATAATAATAATAATAATAATAATAATAAAATAAATCAAACTTTCACTTTTTATTACTTGGTTGCAAATCCTTTGCAGTCAATTACAGCCTGAAGTCTGGAACGCATAGACATCCCCAGACGCTGGGTTTCATCCCTAATGATGCTCTGCCAGGCCGCTACTGCAACTGTCTTCAGTTCCTGCTTGTTCTTGGGGCATTTTCCCTTCAGTTTTGTCTTCAGCAAGTGAAATGCATGCTCAATCGGATTCAGGTCAGGTGATTGACTTGGCCATTGCATAACATTCCACTTCTTTCCCTTAAAAAACTCTTTGGTTGCTTTTGCAGTATGCTTTGGGTCATTGTCCATCTGCACTGTGAAGCGCCGTCCAATGAGTTCTGAAGCATTTGGCTGAATATGAGCAGATAATATTGCCCGAAACACTTCAGAATTCATCCTGCTGCTTTTGTCAGCAGTCACATCATCAATAAATACAAGAGAACCAGTTCCATTGGCAGCCATACATGCCCACGCCATGACACTACCACCACCATGCTTTACTGATGAGGTGGTATGCTTAGGATCATGAGCAGTTCCTTTCCTTCTCCATACTCTTCTCTTTCCATCACTCTGGTACAAGTTGATCTTAGTCTCATCTGTCCATAGGATGTGGTTCCAGAACTGTGAAGGCTTTTTAGATGTCGTTTGGCAAACTCTAATCTGGCCTTCCTGTTTTTGAGGCTCACTAATGGTTTACATCTTGTGATGAACCGTCTGTATTCACTTTGGTGAAGTTTTCTCTTGATTGTTGACTTTGACACACATACACCTACCTCCTGGAGAGTGTTCTTGATCTGGCCAACTGTTGTGAAGGGTGTTTTCTTCACCAGGGAAAGAATTATTCGGTCATCCACCACAGTTGTTTTCCGTGGTCTTCCGGGTCTTTTGGTGTTGCTGAGCTCACCGGTGCGTTCCTACTTTTTAAGAATGTTCCAAACTGTTGTTTTGGCCACGCCTAATGTATTTGCTATCTCCCTGATGGGTTTGTTTTGTTTTTTCAGCCTAATGATGGCTTGCTTCACTGATAGTGACAGCTCTTTGGATCTCAATTTGGAAAGTTGACCGCAACAGATTCCAAATGCAAATAGCACACTTGAAATTAACTCTGGACCTTTTATCTGCTCATTGTAATTAGGGTAATAATGGGAATAACACACACCTGGCCATGGAACAGCCGAGAAGCCAATTGTCCCATTACTTTTGGTCCCTCAACAAGTGGGAGGCACATATGAAAACTGTTGTAATTCCTACACCGTTCACCTGACTTGGATGTAAATACCCTCAAATTAATGCTGACAGTCTTCAGTTAAAGCACATCTTGTTTGTTTCATTTAAAATCCATTGTGGTGTATAGAGCCAAAAATGTTCGAATTGTGTCGATGTCACAATATTTATGGACCTGACTAATTATATATACACAAAGCCAGTTGGAGTAAAAGCAAAGGTTTATAATACAATGATTAATATTAAATTAAATGGCTGTTAGTAGAAAACCTGGGATATAGGTAGCTGTTTCAGGGTGCGTGTAAGATAAATATAGAAAAATTTGCAGTATAAATTCATATGCAGTAAAAGTTTTTATGCAGTAAAAAACTTCCGCAGGGGCTCCTTTGGCAGCAGTGGATTGATATTTTTTTGAAATGGAGAAATGCCTCTGTAGGGAGAGTTTGCGGATAAAGCTATTAAAATCAACAAATAGTTCAAATTCGTTGAATTTTTTCGCTGGACAAAACGATAAGCCCTTCTGGAGTATAGATGTTTGGGCTGGAGTCAGAGAAAACCCTGTAAAGTTAAAGATTTTTTTCTCCTGCATAATCCTGTTCCTTTTGGGTGTTTGTGGGTCCAACGGTGTCTCCCGTGGTTTTCTTAGTGCTCCTGATGTTGTGGTTATTTCTTCCGCCTCTTCGCCTTCTCCTGCATTTTTTTTTTGTCCCTTTTTGGGTTTGTACTACTACTAGCTTGAAGAAGTTGGTGATTATCGGCATGGTCCCTGATGGTTGTTTTATGACGGATGTTGCCTGCGGGGTCAGGGCCCCGGGAAGAGGTAAAAAAGAAATCGAATTTTCGATGGTGGTATCTGGAATCTTGGGTGAGCGTTCCAGGATACTCATTATGAGTGGTGAGGAAGGAATCACCCTATCAAGATTAAATTTCTATAATGTCTGAAAATCTCAACGTATTCATCATTGTGTATCTTCTCTCTAACTGCAACGGCCCCTCAAAGCACACGTAAACCTCCCCCTTTTGCTGCATCCACTAACCGCACCAACTCAGTGGACCCCGCCTTGGCAGAGCAAGTTGCCGCTTCTGCCGGCGATGTAGCTCCAGGCACCATCGCCGCCGGCACGGTAACTACCGCGGTAACGGTACTCCCCTCAGCCACCCCAGACCGATCTGCAACCCTATTTGCTCCCAAACCAGCCCCATCAGTCGGTGCCCACACCGTTGCAGGCGAAGGCACTGCTCCCGACCCAATCCTTGCCAACAAAACCACCAAACCCTCCAGCAATTTCTGCACTGCCCTCATCAATATTTGACATACCCGCCCCCGCAACATCACCCGAAATCCCACCTCTCTGTGCCCCGCTCTCACCTGGCTGTTCCTGGGGAAGGATCCCAGCAGCCGCAGACCACCTCAGTCCTTGTTCCCGTACAACCCTGAAACAGCCAGCCCCCTCAGCCGCAGTCGCCTCACGTCCATCTTCCGAATCCTGGGACACTTCACCTTCCTCCTTTGAATGCAGCGACGGCGACCTGTCTCCACGTCCATCTGGAGCAGGGTCACCATCTTCCTTCCTCATTGTCTGGCCCACCGGTAGGCAGCCGCATCTCCGTGTCTGCCGCTGCTAACTGTTCTCCCCTTGGTGTCCTGCCCATTACTCTGTTCATCTGGAGGCTCCCTTCCCCCACTGCTGCCATCTTGTGGGGAGGAGCCGCAAAAGCCTCACTCCTCTATGCCTGGAGTACCTCCAGCTCCCACTAGGGAGCCTCGTCCTGGCAATGCTTCCGTCCTGGCTTGTCTTGCCTCCCGCCCGTCTGCACTTTTCTCCCCTGGCTTTGGCTCAGTCTACAGGTGAGTTCCCAGCCTGTTCACCGCCACCGGTCATCTGCAGGGGGCCCGTCACTTTCTCATCCACAGCCGCACGTGATTGAGAGCAGGGCAGGGTTAACCCGTCCCTCTCCCGCTGTGCCCGGCCTCCATGCAGGATTCCTCCTAGCATGGCTGTGGGCAGCACTAGCACCACTGCCCTGCAGCCAAGCTGGAGGGTCCCGGAGGGGGCTTCTTAGGCGCCGCTGGACAAGCGGCATATTAAATCGGGACTCAAACGCTCTGGGGGCCTAGATCTCCTCGCCATTGCTAGCCTCCACAGCCCTAACCTGCGCAATCAATTGCTCGATGGAGGACATGGTGGTGTTGAACCTTCTCTTCCACGAATCCAACTGACCTGGAACTCCTCCCCTCAAAGCCTTAAATCCCTGGCGCGAATCTGCTGATCCACCTCCCCACAACTCCACCCCTACAACCTAACTCTGTCCTAATATTAACCCTATGTGCCACAACCTTCCACCGTATTCCAGCTGCATTTTGCTACGGCTGCGCCCCGCACCATTGCTTTTCTACCTTCAAAAAATATCCTATAGTGTGGATGCCCTTATGTGGTATAGATGAATATAAAGATTCCACATCAAGGCTTGCTAAGATCACATCCTCTTTAAGACCGATATCACTTAGTCTGTTGTGTGCGTCCATCATTTCACGGACATATGATGGGAGGGACAATGCAAACGGACGTAGAATTGTGTCTACGTATTTACTGATATTCGGTGTCAGACTTCCTATGCCAGATACTATAGGTCTACCTTTTAATGGATTTTGGCCTTTATGCATTTTAGGTAGCCAATAAAAGCATTCCAGTACTGGATGGGAAGGCAGTAGAAAAAACATCTTTCTGATCAAAGATTCAGTTCTAGCTTATCTTCTGATCCGCACTAGTTATTTTTTTAAAAGAGCCATAGTATTCTCCCTTATCACTTCATAACCCTCAGAATCGCCTAGGTTCATTTCACACATTGATATATTGAGGCTTGTCTAAGATCACTACAGTATATTTCCCCCCTTGTCTGAGGGTTTGATCATTATTGACTAGTCTCTTTCCAGAGATAAGAGTCCTGTCAGTTCCAGCTCAGATATGTTGTTATAACAGGGGACATTATTCTCAAGATGTCTCAGCTACTCTGTGACAACAGTCAGGAAGGTGTCAAGGGGAGAGGTGTCACTCACAGGGGGGAGGGGGTCTTTGAGTAGGGCAGATGGTCAGTGTAAGGGCCTTCGCCCAGGCCGCTGTCCTACCCACAACTCTGCTAGCAACTGCACGTCTGACATGTCCTTGTCACGGGGTTCCGAAGGTGCACTCGGTCCCCCATCGCCCGCAGACCTGTTGCTTAGCTTTGGGAATGAGGATCTGTGTTTGACCTCATTCCCAGGGCGGCTTTACTAGCTGGGTGGCTCCCTGCTCCTAAGTCTGCCTTGAGCGCCGAGCTGATCACTCGGTGCTCGACTGGTTGGTCTGTCGGTCATGTGACGCTGGCCACGTCACATGACCCTCACTCCCCACTATAAATACAGGCAGCCTGCTGGCTACAGGTTGCCTGTTAATTTCTAGGTTCAAGGCTATTTGTTGGACTGCTGTATACTTACCTGATCCTGTTCCTTGACCATCCTTTTGCCTGATCTTCCTGTACTGCGCATCCGTCCTGGTATTGTGACCTCGGCTCCCACCTGACTACTCTCTTAGGACTCCTCTTGTACTTCTCTGCTCTCCTGGTATTTGACCCCGGCTTCTCCTGACCATTCTTTGCTTAATACTTTGTAGCTTTCCTGGTATTGACTCGGTCCGTTCACGTCCTGTTTGTCTGTCTGTCATCCCTGCACTTATTCCAAGTTAGGGATTGCCGTCCAGTTGTCCCCTGTCATTAGGACTCGCGAGGCAAGTAGGCAGGGCCAGGGGTAAGGGTGGAGCGCAGTGGTCACTTCCCTTCTCCCCTGTGTGTGTGTGTACGCTACCGTTACAGTCCTCTTGTGTAATCCCTAATTCCTGACATTGTTGTGCATCGTGTGTATGGAAGAATATCTTCCATTTGAGTCTGTGGATGAAGAAGTTTAAATCCTTTACCCAATCGAAGGCCTTAAAACTGCCTGTGGGTACAAAGGATAGACCCTTTTTTTAAAAGGAGAAGTTCTCCCTCTGTTAGGACCCTTTTGGAGATGTTGATGATCTGTAGACAGTCCGTATTGTAGAGTTTGGAGTGACATGTTAACTGATTTTTCTTGCCCTGTAGAAGGGACTCTAATACCAGGGGGGTATTCCTTAAAAAACCACCTCCATTTGGTCAATATGTGTGAGATGATCCTAGGTAGAGATGGCCTTGCTGTTCGCCCGGCGGTTGTTTTGCGGCAAACTTCGCATGTTCGGTGAATTGCGAACAAGCAAACATATGGCGATGTCCACCGGCGCCATATTCTTTTGCATTGTGCAGAACTTTGACCCATGACACATCCATCAGGTGGGACAAGACAGGGGAGTTCAGAGGGAGAGATTGAGCAGCAGATAGGGAGGAGAAGTAGGAGAAGCAGGCAGAACTCACAGTGCACAGGAGGCAAAAAGCAGACTGCAAGTGTATCTGGAGTGAGCCATTATCCATGCACGGTTACATCTGGCGGTCCCAGGATACCGGCACATGGCTCCGCATTGTGGGATTTTTTTTTACGTATGTATAGTAGTATTATCCAGCTCACCTCCTTGGCCTTTGTTCTCCAGTGTGTCCAGAAACCTTTGGGTGTGTCCCAGTGTAGCAGAACTAAATAAATGAAAGAAATGGTTTCGGCACTAAAGTTTTAGTCCAATAAAAACGTCTTTATTGCAACTTATGTACATCAGCAGACACAACCACGAAGCATGCGGTAATCATTGACACGTTTCGGACAGTCTGTCCTTAGTCGTAACAATATTCCATGTTAGTTTAAGATATTTAAAGACCAAAATCCCATTCCCCACAAAATCACAGGAGGTGGTATCTCACCACGATTGGTCATTCCAACATGGAACCCCCCCAACCACCCTTAGCCCAATATGTCATTATCAAACTTCACCTGTGAGCGAAAAACACAACAAATTTGTTCTTTTACAGTTCACAGTTCATTCTGGATCATAATATCTTCACTTTCAATGGCAAAATCTTCCACCAGCTTGGGGGGGGGGGGGGGGGTGTCGCAATGCACAGCCCTTGTGCCCCGACTTTTGCGACCCTATACCTGGGCTGGTGGGAGAAGGAGATAGTCTTTGGTGAAGACAGAGGTGATCATGTTGCGATTTATAGATGAGGTTGCTGGTGAGCCGGGTATCACAGGTGTCCTGATGATACCCAGGGGGTGCCACAAAACTCCAGTGCTATTAATAAAATTGTGCAGTTATAGTGGAATACACTATTGTTATCTTGATAAAAAGTTGCACTTACTTCACCGGGGAGGAGGGCATAGGATAAAGCTCAAGACACCTATACCTCAACCTCCCCCGCCGAGGTCGCTTCAAATGATGTAGTAATAGCTTCCTGGTCCCCAAAAGGATGACACCGGGGCTCCAATGTATATAGGAAGTCTTTTATTCATCTCAACGTGTTTCGGGAATATATCCCTTTTTCAAGAACATATGCTCTTGACACCTGTGATACCCGGCTCACCAGCAACCTCATTCTAACTTCAGTCCACCAGTTGGTACTGAATTTCCCCCCTTTTTTCTAGGGGTTCTTTGGGGAGCTGCCAATTTCTCTTCATCCTATATACATTCCTCTCAATCCTGTTTTTTTTTTTTTTTTCCCTCACCAATTTGTGGTTATCCCTTGGCGCCTTATTCATTTCCCTCTCCCTCAACCCCCCTATTTTTGTACATCTGTGCAGAATATTCAGTCTCCAAAACCTTTTTTCTCTTTTTTTTTTCGCTTTGCGATTTATAGATGACATCCTGATTCTATGGAAAGGAAATGAACAGGATTTTGATGGATTCAAACATTTAAATGTGAATGATATTGGATTATTTTTCACGTCAACGGTGGAAAAGTGGGAGATAACTTTCTTGGATCTCTACATTACAAAAAGGGAGAGATGGCCACATAACTAGGATGTTTCGCAAACCAACGGTGACGAATAATCTACTGGAATGGAACAGCTGGCATCCGCAGGCATTATACGGAGGTATACCCAAGGGGAAATACCTTAGGACTAGAAGAAACTGCTCAGACGCTTGAATTTAAAAGAACTGCGGATGACCTGAGAGAGGTTTAGATCTCATGGCTACCCCGATTGAGCCCTTAAAAAAGGCCTACCATTACGCCCGATGTTGTGACCGAGAGACACTCCTTAGTCCAAAAGAGACAAAAAAAAAAGGACAAGGTCATGAGGATTATCGGAACGTTTGATGCAGGGCATGAAGCGATTATAAACATACTTACCCGCCAGTGGGGCATTTTAAGTACAGATCCAGATGTAGGTGATTTAGTGGGGAACTGTCCATTAATAACCAATCGCAGAGGGAGGAACCTTAAAGATAGACTGGTTCACAGTTACCTCACACCCACATTAACACAAATCTGGCTGACATCTAATCTGAAAGGTGCATATAGATGCAGCGGCTGTATTGCATGCAATTCCATCAAGACAGGTAAAACTTTCACCAGCACAGTCACCTCGGATATGTATGCCATTCGATGCATACAGAACCACGTCAGTCATATACTTGATGACATGTGACTGCGGCGTACAATATGTCGGCAAGACCATACACAAACTGAGACGCAGGATAGGGGGAACACCTAAACGATGTCTGAAATAACCAGGACACCCCAATTGCACAACATGTAGGTGAGGTGCATGCTGGCGACACTAAAGTTATGCACTTTCAATGCATCGAACATGTGCGCCAAAACCCAAGAGGAGGTAATCTGGACAAGAGAGTACTCCGAAAAGAACTGGAGTGGATCTTTCGCCTGAACACAGAGACCAAAAGGGACAAAATTATGTCAGTAGTTTTTACGTGCTTTATTGAGTAGTCCATAAGAAAATAGTGGATCTGGGGACATATGACAGGCACGTGTGTTTCTGGGAACTGACACGCGGTGCCTAGTGAGCCCGGCCGTGTATCCCTATTGTAGATTCTAAGGAATATGTCTCTAGGTTATCTGGGTCAGGTGATAATCTCTCACCAGAATCCTAGGTGCTTTATCAATATATTCAGCTGTGGATTGATAACCATGATACTATTTTGTATCAGCGTAATATAAAAGTTACGATATTATGCTGATACACAGTAACCCTCTCACATGCTCCTATGAGATATATGTAATTCCAATGTCGCATGCTACTCTATACCCACCACGCTGACAATGTAATGTAGCCGCCTAATGGAATGTGGAGTGTCAGTAGAGACTTGTTGATATAGATGTATATGATCAGCCACTACATGACCCTAATCCACAATGGGTCAGTTTATGGACTTTAAATACGCAGCTGACTATGTACGTACGCACAGTAGGGCACGACAATGAATAACTAATTTCTACAAAACCTTGTCAGCACCCTATTTGTAAATTAGTGGATATAAACACATTTCCCGCATTGCACTAAAGAACTGTGAAACAAATGGGGGTACAGATACTTCTATATCCTTATTCCCTCACACCAAGGTGTGTAAAAACTGAGTGTTAAGTAGCGGATAATATATGTTCTATTCCGCTATTTAAATATCTCCAAAATTTGCCTGTCTCTATATGAGAATAATAAACTGATAAATACAAATAGTTTATATTTTATTTTATTTTAACCATCCTTCAGGCAGTGACACTTTCTAAAAATAGTACTGTAAACCTGAAAATCTCTCCGTGATCCTGTGGGGACAAAGAGCATAACCTCTGTACCTTCTTGTTGCCCTGATTTGCAAATAGGTCCAGGATTGGAATATCCTATCTTCTTGTGATCTGATGGAATATTGGGATCCAGGGCCCATTCTCCTCTTAGAGTCTGCCTGCTGAGAAAGTCGGCCACTAGGTTTTCGCTTCCTTTTAAGTAGACTGCTGATAAGTCAGATGCTTCTCTGCCTAGAGAATTATTTTTTTTGCAGTTGGTGCTGCCTAGAGTGCCTCCCTGTCCGTTTATGTAGGCATAGTTGTATTGTCCAATACAATTTTTACATGACCTAGAGATATTTTTGATTGAGTGCCAGAATAACCTTGAGAACTACATTAAGTTCCCTTTGGTTTGAAGAGGAATCGGTCATGGAATTGGCCCAAATTCCTTGAACCATTAGGTTTGCAGCGTATCCACCCCAGCCTTGGTTGCTAGTGTCTATAGTGACTACTAGCAAATCATCTTGACGCCAGTAGACTCCTGTCTGTAATTTTTCCTCATTTTCCACCAGGCTATTGACCAATACATTTGATGGAAGACCTACCCTTTTGTCTAGGGAGGTCTGGGTGCCGTCCCAGGAATCCAGGAGAAAGTACCCTTGTATGGCTCTGCACCCATCTGACGGTGGGTACTGAAGATGTTAGATGGCCCAGAACAGTCAATTTTCCTGATGGTGGAGGTTCTTGACCTGTAAAACAGAGATTTTCTGATATAGAGCCAACAGTTTTCTTTCTGGGAGAAAAGACATTAGCAGGTGGGAATCTCGAACACCTAAGATTTTCCATTGGCTTGGAATTGGATTGACATTTTTAATTAGGGATGAGCGAATTTCATATTTTGAAATTTGTTTTCAGTTTGGGTTGTGGTATAATGTGAATTGCTCCGGTAGGTAGAGAATGAACAGCGGCACTCACCAATATGCGTTCAAAGATAGC
The DNA here is from genome assembly GCF_905171765.1 of Bufo bufo. Classification (NCBI taxonomy): domain Eukaryota; kingdom Metazoa; phylum Chordata; class Amphibia; order Anura; family Bufonidae; genus Bufo; species Bufo bufo. The sequence continues at coordinate 83,312,104 of NC_053395.1, forward strand.
AGCTTTATTCCATGAGATTATGGCACGGGGCAGACAGTTCAAGCACGCAACTAACAGCACTTAGTCAGGCTGTGCGTCAATGCGTGCTTGCGTCCATGCTCCTTTTAAACCCAGGTGCTGGATTTGCGTCATAATATCAGACGGGTCAGAACCGCACCTGAGCAGGAAAAACTACATTCCAACAAATACAAACATAACAATGAACTTGCAATATATCAGTGACATATACAATCACATCGTGCACACTTGTTTAGACGAACTTAAGGAAAATAAACTAAGGAGGCTTACTTAATGTGAATTGCTTTATGGATTCCGTTACCACGGACCATAGCGCAATTCCATAATGGAATGCCTTTAGAGGCATTCTGTCATAATAGAAGTCTATGGCCTGCATAACGGACCCGTCCGGTTTTTGTTATGCTGGAGTCCTCTCCTGCATAACAGAAACCAGACTGATCCGTTATGCAGGCCATAGACTTCTATTATGACAGAATGCCTCTAAAGGCATTCCGTTATGGGAATTGCGTTATGGTCCATGGTAACGGAATCTATAACGCAGTTCACATTATACCACAACCCAAACTGAAAACGAATTTCAAAATAATGAAATTCAGTCATCCCCATTTATAAACTATCCTAGGTCCAGGAAGGTCTTTCTTACCAGATCTAGATTGAGCAGGAGAAGATCTTCTGTTCCAGCTGCAATCAGAAAGCCCTCTAAATAGGGTATTATGAGAATTCCCTGTAGATGGAGGTAGCAGAAGAGAAACCGAAGGGAAGCGCCTGGCATCTCAAAAACTACTGGTGTTCTTTGAATGTGGGTACATGATGATAAGCATCCTGCAAGTCCATAGTCACCATATAGCAGCTCTGGGGAAGAAGGTTTATGGTCGACTTGATGGTTTCCATTTTGAATCTCTTGTAGGTTAGACATTTATTTAATCAATTTAGATGAATGATTGCCCTGGTTATTGGATTAGAAATACTGGAGAATAGAAACCCTGTTGGAGTTGGTCTTCTGGAACCAGAAGTCGTACCAGTTTCTTGAGAAGAACGTAAACTCTTCTCCAGGGACAACTGCTTTTCTCCGAGGCAAAGGCTTGTTAATGAAAATGGTCTGCTGGATAGGAGTTGAATTCTAGTCTGAAGCCCTTTTGAATGGAAGCCAGAACTAAAAAGGGGAGGTTCCTATTTTTTCCCCATTCTAGAACAAAATCTTTTAATCTTGCTCCAACATGATACCTGGCGTCATTGAGTGGATTTTGCACGGTTGTCTGGATTAAAGAGGAATTCTTTACCTCTTCCTCTTGAAGACCGCCATCTTCATGAATAATATTCTCTTTTGGTCTGTCTTATGCCTGTTCTTTTAAATCCGAAAGGACCGTCTGATGAAAAATATCTGCTTGCCGTAGGGAAACCTTTTTTCTTATCAGAAGACTTCTCCAAGATGTCATCTAGGACTGATCCAAAAAGCCTATCCCCCTCACAGGGGATGGCACATAGGTGGTTTACAGATGCGTATCCCTTGACCAGGAACAGAGCCATATGGCTCTTCTCGCAGCATTGGAGATGGCAGCCGACATGGCTATAAAAGTTTTACCAAATCAGCAGAAGCATCAGCTAAAAAATGTGATGCTTGCTTCAACGTTGGTAAGGATGCCAAGATTTCCTCCCTTGGGGTTCCGGCCGCCAAATGATCTTCAAGCTGACCTAGCCATACTGATAAAGACCTAGCCGTGCATCTGGAAGAAATGTTAGGCCTAAACATAGCGGTATTTGTTTCCTAGGCCTTTTTAAGCAAGTTTTCGCAGTTTTTAATCCATGGGGTCACGTAGCAATCCCATGTCCTCAAATGGAAGGGATGTCTTCTTTGAGATCCGGGCCACAGGTGCATTGATCTTTGGAGTTTTGTCCCAGAGGTTTGAATCCGAATCTGAAAATGGATATTTTCTTTTAAAGGAGCTTGTAACAGGAGCCCTTTTCCCTGGATCTATCCATTCCTTAGAGAATCGTTCTTTAATATTAATATGAATAGGGAAGACACGTTTTCTTCTCTCACCTTGTCTCTGAAACACGTGATACTGCACCGATTGACTCTTCTTAGCTTCCTCTAAATTCATGGTAGCTCTTTTCTTCAGAAGACAGATTCTTCTGGGAGAAATAACTCTTCCATAACAGTCTCCTGAGTCAGAACTATCAATGATTTCTCAGTCTACATCAAAACCATAAAATTTAGAACTGTAGGATTTCTGAGAGGTGGAGGCTTGTGGAGACAATCTTGACTCCACAGTCGCATTTACTTCTCTAAATTATACTCCTCATGGAGTCTAGAAATTAGGGATATTTTTCAGAGACCACTTTCTCTGCATTTCGCACAGAATGACTTTTAGATTTAGAAATTAAGGACTTTCTGCATATGGCGCACTTCTTTGGTCCCAAATCTCCCCCTGGTGTCTTGGAGGTGGAGGTTTCTCTGCCCTATAAATTATGATTTAAAAGGAGGGGGCTAGTGAAAAAATGTTTAAGACCTCCAGCACCAGGCACCTCAAGCTGTGGATTGACAGGAGCAAATGCCACAAGAACCCTGCTGCGCCCTGCTCCTAATATCCCAGCCACCAGCGTGTGAGTAGTTAGGGACGCCTGCATGCGTAATGCATGTGATGTCATGACACACCTGCTGTATTAAAGTTTCCGCGTCATGACATTGCGTCCCATATCCACGCCGCAACTGCCACCAGGAGAGACTCCACCTGTTAGGACGCCTCCTGAGTCAGCCATTACACCAATAATAGATTTGAAGACTGGCGCTTACGCCTAAGGATGGGGAAGGGAGGCACAGCATCCCCGGAGCCCCCGTCCTTTGCAACGGCCCTCCCAACTCTGGGGTAGGGGGGAGAAAAAACACTGGCTTAGATAAGGAGAGGAGACCTATTAAATCTGGAGCTTCAGTGTGTTTCCTGTCCAGGGGGCGGGGATACCCTTCTGTTAGTGCAGTTGGGGAGGTGCCGGGGAAAAAAAAAAAAAGATAAATTTATAAAATATTGATTTGTTTTTCAAAATTTTCAGTAATTTTTTATTTATTATATAAATAAAAAAGTAAAACATCTACTAACATCTAATGACAATGTACATTGTGTTACGTGAAACTCTCATGGCTAAGTAAAAGTGTTTCAAAGTTAATACCACGAAGTGACAAATGTCAGATTTGCAAAAATAGGCTCTGTCAGGAAGGTGAAAAATGGCTATGTACTGAAGGGGTTAATACTATCCTGAACCAGAAATAGCGTGGACTTTATGGACCTAAAAATTTCAAACATCTGTTCCTGCAAGGAGCCATGTTCTCTAAATCCATAGTGGTCCTAACTGCTTTCAGGAGTAAATCCTTATCTTCCACATAAAACAGATACCCACCTTACTGATCCTCAGAGGAAGATAATCTTCAATCTGACCCTACTCTGCCTCTAAGCCAGATGTTGCAAGAAAATTTTGACTAGAACCTTCAGAATCACAGGTGCATATCCATGAAGCAAACATAATTACAAAAAACAAAATGGCTGCACACCGTTATATATACAAACAATAGAGCTAAGAAATGGGGGTCATTCTAGATAAGAGCTAAGAAATGGGGGTCATTCTAGATAAAAGTGGTACAAGCGGCCAGATGTGTCAGAGATGACTTCTCTAAAAGGGCCTTCAATCTGGATTGTCCCAGCAAAGACTTCTTAAATTCTGCCATTGAAGATCAAACCTCTGATTTAAAATCAGACTCACATTTTGCAATAAAGGGGTCTGCATATAAACAACCTTATCCACACAGTACTGACAAATTACCTTAGGACAGGGGTCAGCAACCTTCGGCACTCCAGCTGTGGTGAAACTATCTCCCATCATGCACACTTGCTTGGCTGTTCTCAGAACTCTCATAGAAGTGAATGGAGCATGCTGGGGGTTATAGTTTCACCACAGCTGGAGTGCCAGAGGTTACTGACCCCCGCCTTAGGATGTGCCAGACTCCACTACTACACATTTCACACAGCCTTTAGACTTGAGGGTGGCTTTACAGGAAACATCCCTAGTACCCCGAAACACAAAAATAGGAATTAGACTTACCGGTAATTTGATTTCCAGGGATTCCCTTATGACAGCACCAAAGGAGGATGTTCACCTTTGACCTTCTTGGGATAGGAAGCCGAGAGGTTAAAAAAGGTCCCTCCCACCTCCACCCACCAGTGGTTTTCTCTTATTTTGGTGATGAAGTCTCCAGTATCTATGATGCATGATTTTGCACCCATGGCATATTCTCTCAATATTATGTCAAGAAAGACCTTAATATTTGACAAAATAGAATATCCTGCGCCTACCCGCCAGTTCATTTTGACACTATTGGAGCTGTCGCTGAGGAACAATTATTTTGTGTTCCAGGGACAGTTCTATTTGCAGATGGTGGGCGCGGTGATGGGGTCCAGCGCCGCGCCCACCTATGCAAATATATTTGTACGGTCATTTGAGGAACGTCTTGTCTATGTATCTCCCCACTTCAATCAAGTTTTGACGTGGTGGAGATACATAGACGACATTTTCCTCATTTGGACTGGCACCATGGATGCACTGATGGACTTTCATGTATTTTTTAACTCCATAGACAAGGAGATCCAAATTTACATTAACGGCATCGGTTGACCGGGTGCAGTATTTAGATACTCAGGTTTATGGTTCAATAAGATTTTATTATTATTATTATCAAATACAAACATAAGAGAACATCCCAAATTGCAGTATACATACCGCATACAAAGATACATTGCGACATGCAATCATGAACAGCAGTACAGCATAAAGGACAAGGTATAAGCATGTATCTGTATCTGTATAACAAACAGTCAGCTGACAAAAAGTCAGAGGAAACAAAGGCCCTAAAGGGCTTAATAAGGCCTCAAACAAATGATGTATAGGCCAATAATTCTAGACAAACTTGACATAAAAGGGGGGAAGACAGGGTGACACACAAGAGGAGGGGAGGGGGGGGGAGAAATCATTAGATACTCAGGTTTATATAGAGGATGAACAAATACACATGGATTTGAATATAAAACCCACTGATAAGAACACATTACTGCATTTTGCAAGTGGACACCCAAGGAGGATGGTAAATTCTTTACCATTTAGTCAAATGCTCAGAGTAAGGAGAATAGTAGACACGGATGACAATATGAATCAGGCACTAAGAAATATGGAGCAATCATTTGTGAATAGGGGTTATCCCAGAAATTTGGTGAAAAGACACGCGGACAAAGTAAGAGGCATGTCCAGAGAGGAACTGCTAGTTACTAAACCAAAATAGGTTAGTGAAAGGTTACCTTTTGTGTCATCCTATAATGAGCTGAGCCTAAGCATAGAACGTATAGTGAGGCGCCATTGGGGGCTATTGAGCAGTGGTCACCCCACTATAGCGGCCTTTAAAGAACCGCCTATGATGGCATACAAAAGAGCAGGGAATATTAGGGACAAAGTGGTGCATTCCAAAGTCCCTGAAAAAAGCCAGTTAAGACAAACCTTCTTGAAGACGAGACGTACAGGATGTTTCCCATGTTTGGGGTGTGTGAACTGTAAGCTTATGCATAAGGGGTCAGTATTCACACATCCCAAAACAGGAGAAACATTTAACATTAAATACTATCTCACATGTGACTCATCATGGGTAATTTACGTGTTATGGTGCCCTTGCAAAAAGGTTTATGTGGGTGAAGCCACGCGATCTGAAAACTAGGTTAAACAACCATAGACAATCCATCAGAAATAAAATAAAAGATCTGCCGGTGTCAAAACACTTTGCGGAAAAGAATCATAAAGAAAATGATTTGAGATTTATGATCTTGGATCATGTTAAACCGTTAGAAAGAGGAGGGGATAGGTTAACTGTTTTAAAGAAAAATGAACTCAGATGGATTTTTTTTTGGATACTTTGAAACCTAAAGGATTAAACGTCGAGTTTAGGGTAACAGGGAGGATGGTGGGCTGTACCCCCCCTCTTTTGCCTGTTTTCTCTTGTGTCCAGAATGCTGTATTGGGTGAACCCTGTGGAAATTATGCTGATCAATTATGCCACAATACGATTTTTTATGTTGTTATATCATTTGAAAGTATCATCATTAACCTATCTTGCTGGGTTGGTAATTTGGTTTGTAGGCAGTAACAGGAAGAAGGAGGATGTCAGATAGAGTCATTGCCCAAAAGATTGCCCTGTTGTAAAATGGCAGAAAAGGCAAGTGAAGTGATGCTGGTGTCTGACGGCGGATTCGCGGGCATGGGATGCGCGCGGAGCGTGCTGACGCAGTACACCAGACGTCACGGCGCTTGGTCTCCGCCTACTGGTGACGCACAGCGGTTATGTACCGCCTAACAGGAGGGGAAGGGCAGACACATGCGCATTGGCGAGGACTAGACGCAGAGAATTGCCGTGCATCCACACGAGTTAAGACGCCATCCACTTGGTTTATTTCATAAACCCCCAGCAAGGTATAGATGTTAATGCATTTTAATTGCACCATGCACTTTATTATTTGCACTTTACATATGCACTATGATTATGAAAACTGTAAATGGATAGTATGGCTACAACACCACAGTATATATAGAAGATGTTTGTTAGTCTGTGTTTACATTGATACGTGGTGTAAATGAATGAATTGTAATACGTCCACAAAGGGGAGTGCACTATTTTTGTATTGGTTGATGAACTAATTGGTAACAACCTTATCATATATTTATATTGGCACCACTGCACTTTATGTTTCACCTGACTTGAGTTCTGTGAGAGAACCGAAACGTTGTCACTTGATGTGTGAATAAAAGAGCACATTTCATCTTTTAAGGATAGAGATAGATAGATAGATAGAGAGATAGATAGAGATAGAGAGATAGATAGAGATAGAGAGATAGATAGATAGAGAGAGATAGAGATAGAGATATATAGAGATAGAGATATATAGAGATAGAGATATATAGAGAGAGAGATAGATAGATAGATAGAGAGATAGAGATAGAGAGAGATATATATATATATATATATATATATATATATATATATATATATATATATATATATATATATATAGAGAGAGATAGAGATAGAGAGATAGATAGATATAATACACACACACACACAGTACAGACCAAAAGTTTGGACACACCTTCTCATTCAAAGAGTTTTCTTTATTTTCATGACTATGAAAATTGTAGATTCACACTGAAGGCATCAAAACTATGAATTAACACATGTGGAATTATATACATAACAAACAAGTGTGAAACAACTGAAAATATGTAATATTCTAGGTTCTTCAAAGTAGCCACCTTTTGCTTTGATTACTGCTTTGCACACTCTTGATGAGCTTCAAGAGGTAGTCCCCTGAAATGGTTTTCACTTCACAGGTGTGCCCTGTCAGGTTTAATAAGTGGGATTTCTTGCCTTATAAATGGGGTTTGGACCATCAGTTGCGTTGAGGAGAAGTCAGGTGGATACACAGCCGATAGTCCTACTGAATAGACTGTTAGCTGCTTTTTTCTTGCCATAATACAAATTCTAAGTAAAGAAAAACGAGTGGCCATCATTACTTTAAGAAATGAAGGTCAGTCAGTCAGCCGAAAAATTGGGAAAACTTTGAAAGTAAAGGACTATTTGACCATGAAGGAGAGTGATGGGGTGCTGCGCCAGATGACCTGGCCTCCACAGTCACCGGACCTGAACCCAATCGAGATGGTTTGCGGTGAGCTGGACCGCAGAGTGAAGGCAAAAGGGCCAACAAGTGCTAAGCATCTCTGGGAACTCCTTCAAGACTGTTGGAAGACCATTTCAGGGGACTACCTCTTGAAGCTCATCAAGAGAATGCCAAGAGTGTGCAAAGCAGTAATCAAAGCAAAAGGTGGCTACTTTGAAGAACCTAGAATAGGACATATTTTCAGTTGTTTCACACTTGTTTGTTATGTATATAATTCCACATGTGTTAATTCATAGTTTTGATACCTTCATAGTCATGAAAATAAAGAAAACTCTTTGAATGAGAAGGTGTGTCCAAACTTTTGGTCTGTACTATATATATATATATATCACTGCACAGAGTAAAAATTTACTGTAGATCTCCATTGCAGTTCATTCCCCAGAGATTAATGGTTATGATAAATAACTGTCTTCGGTATGTCTAAGATATATGTAAGAAGCAGAGCCAAGCTGACTCCACTGACGCACAGCATGCACATCAACGTTGAGGTAACCAAAACTGTACCTTTAACATCATACCGGTCCAGGACAAGCTCAGGACCTTGTACCAGGAGGTGTTGCTATGAACTCCAGGGAGAAGAAGAACCCTCCTTACAAAACCAGGCCAACCAAGAAACCACCTGACATATAGCTTCAAGGTCAGAGGCAGTCTTATGGGTTTCACAAGACCTAGTTATATGGCACTAGCCAGGGGACACAGGAATTATGGCGTGGAAAGAGATTACAGGAGCTGTGCAGCGTACATAGCTGCAGCTTATATGTGTGAGCATGGCAGCAAGTTTGAATGTGGACAGAGGAATGCACACAGTCTATTGACATTTTGCAGCTCCCTGGGTTGGCGTGCAGTGAGGGGAGTCTGCTCCTCCGTAGTGACAAAGGTGCCCTTGATGTAATTAGTATTAGGTGCAGGGAAGGCAATGTCCCTAATATTTGTGACACCAACACCCATGGGTGCAAATAGATTGAATAGCAGAGTGGAGTTTACTGAAAATCACTTGTCTTGTTGTAGGTATACTAATTTATTGCCATAGAAGGAATTTACAACTAGGTTGGTGCTGCCTCCTACTGTAACAGGTTGGGGTAGGATCTTTACTAAATTTCAGTGCTCTGGTCACAATGTTACTTTAATTTCAGGCTGACCCATACTATCTCCAGGTATAGAATATACTATACCCTATAATTCATATGGCTGGTATACATATATGTCTTGCACTCCTTGAATTTCTTACCATTTCCATTAATATTGTCTGCATTGTTCATGGAGGAAATGGCTCCAAATAAAGCTTTGAGCTAAACTGTAGATCGTGGATATGCACTGTAGGCTACTCCAGTTCACTGTATGCTAGTAGAGTCCATTAATTGAACTACCACTCATCTCCACTAGGTTTTCCCTAATCATTCTGTCACACTGGGTCACTTACCTGAGGTTCTTCACCTTTGGACCCCTTTGGGTTGCGCATTAGCTTTAACTCCCTCCCTCCTACCTTGCTGTTTTGTGTGTCAGGGCACTAGTACCACCTAGGGGTGACTGGGGTGCCTGTCTGTAAGGTTATCAGGTGACATTAGCTCACCTCATGCAAAACCTATATGCGTTTACCTTTTCAGAGTTGTGTACCGGTTAAGGAGTAGGCCACTGCCCAAATGCCATTGGCTGCAGGTCATGCCCTGAGGCAAGTGGCTGGAGCATTAGGACACAGGGCCCATTAGGCAATGCCAGACAGAAGCAATAAGCCAGGCACGGAGGCCATGAGGTACAGGGACCATGTCAGGAGTCCACTCAGTATAAATTTTCTTAGATAAAGTCAAGTCAGACATATTTTAGACAGGTTGCTAGACCTGAAAGATTTAAGTCTGCAACCTTGTCAATTCAATGCAGCCCGTCAATTCAATGTAGCCTAAATTATTTTTTATTTTTTATTTTTAACTCCACTGCCAGTCTCATTAAATAACCAGGTGATACTACCACCTGAGTACCCATTTAGATCCATACACATTCTCAATTAAGTAATTGGATCTGTTGGGGCAATCCAGCTGGTTAACACACATGCATGGTTTACTTACCTAACAAATAGTTTGCATGGTTTACTTACCAATCTTGGAGTATGTGCTGCCAAAGCAAGCACCAATATTGTCATGCAGCTTTTGCCAACGCTTGCATACAGAGCATTGGTAAGGAGAAATGGCCAAATTCCAGCTGTTGACTTTCAGGTGCATTGAGGTGTGATCCTGCTGAACTCCACCAAGGAACAGCGGATCTAAGCTCCATGAACCCATAGCAGTCCATAGTAAGGTAACCACCAGCTGCATTACTCACTTCATGGGGGTTAAGAGCAAGCCAGGGAACCTCCAGCTTAGAAAGTACTGGCACAGCCGCTTATAGGGTAGGAAGGATCAGGATGCACCCACCGATCGAAGGCCAGGCCGTCAGAGAACCCACCTATAGGCTCCAACACTGCCCGGTGGGTTCTGGGCTTCTAAGGGACCTCTACCTCAATAGGTGTTAGCAAGGCTATTCGAGAACTGGAAGGAGAGGCCAGACACCCCCGATCCTAGTCCCAACCTTAGGCCCTGAAACTTCTTGTAGAATCTCTTCAACCCTAGAGCAGAGAAGTGAAGAAAAAGTCGGACCATTCTCGGTGGCGCTGGTGCAGTAAGGACTCGGTGCTCAGAAGGTACCAATAAAAGGTAATCTTTTTATTAATAGTCTACGCGTTTCGGGGCAAAACATCCCCCTTCCTCAGGACAATAAAACTTATTACATTAAAAACACAATGTTTCCAGTTGTTTTTATCTACTTAGTTTGGGCGCAATGTGTGCAAATCACATGGGTGGAGAGAGGGGGGGGGCTGGGGCGTGAGTGTTTTTCCCTGTTGCTAGGATACCAGACACTCCCCAGTGTTCAGTGGCCAATCATATTGTTTTTCAGGTTGGCTTGTGACGTCCTGTGGGCGTGGTATGGGCGGTGATTATGCTAGTTTGTGCAGTGTCTGTATGGCCTTATTCTGGGGACGGCATCTGGGTGACGCGGCAAGGAACGCCCCTCTATGATGTCAGTGGGCCGGTATTGCAGTGCAGCATATATATCACATGCGGGGAGGAGTGATGCTCGGCTGACGTGTTTGTCTCCAGCCTATCGCTGGTGTAAGTGGGCCGGTCGTTGGATGATGTCGTGGCTCCTAGGTTGATCTTTATTGGATCATGCTATAGCAGGCCAAGCCCATTTGATGACCTCAGTGGGCTGGTCTTTTCAATGTGGTATCTGGATGCTATCGGGGGCGGTGTTTGCGTGCGGTCATGTGATTTTTTGTGTCCGCCCGCAAAAAAAAATAAATCACGTGACCGCATCCGGAGCCCGGTGGGAACACACGGACCCCGGAGGGTACCCCAAGTCTGAACACCCTGAGGAGGACCTGCAGCCACTAGTGTGAAAAGAGAACCAGCACCTTCAGCAAACAACACCCCAAAAAAAGAAAAAGAAAATGGAGTACTTCTCACAAAGAACCCAACAAAGGAAAATCGCTAATATCAAGATTCACAGCGAAACAGACCGCAGAGCAAACTACGCCAATAGACGACAACATTACGGCAAGTTATACCACAGAAGAGACCAAAACTATGTGCACCTTGTTTCACACATTAGAAGATAACCTAAAAAGTGAACTCTTCCATGCTTTGGACGTTAGTTTCCTACAGATTTATTCACAAGAAAATATAGCCCCACGCGGACTTAGAATAAGCATTGCCCCCACATTCCCAGATGATCAGGCCTTCATATACGAATGGAATGACTATCTTGATCAATGCGCAGCAGGCCTAATGAGAATTATATCACATAAGAGAAATCTGTATTAAAAAAAACACATAGATAACAGAGACAACCATGAGGGAACTACAAGTTTTTTCTGACCACCCAGACTACGCAACAATGAACCATAACATAAGCAATAGAATCTACCAAAATGAACAAAACATTGTAGCTACCAAAGCAAACAAACTACAAAGAGATAGAACAGACAAACAACAAGGCAATTATAGACCACAACAACGGAAAAACAGCACATACCAAAACCCCGCAAGCACCATTCCAATCCAACATACCACAGACAGTACAGCACACGATCACAGACCTAAGCCTAACCACGAACATAGGAAAAATAGTCATCAGGAGGTTAGAACACGCTCTTTTACTAATCAAACATACAAGAGACCCTTTTCCAAAGACACCACAAACTCACAAGTCCAGAATAGCACCACATCATATAACAGCACAAGGCGCAAAGATCTCAGACCAACATACATTCCCATAACACCTCTGCAAGAATCACTAAAGACAAAAAATACAGCTTACACAGAAGTACAAAATAAGAAAGAGACCCATACCTCTCAACCTGAAAATAGCAAACGTTTGCTACCAATACAATCACATACAATGCTCTCCATAACCACACCAAAGAAGAACACTCAAACAAAAGATAATTTAGAATCACCGTATGTATACAGCCCAAAGACTGACAACATAGAACACAGTCCCCATTGTCCCACAAAGAAAGATTTAGACACGTCCACAGATGTTTCTAGAAAGATTCAAAACCCTAAAATCTAAGTATTTAGACTACAAAAAGAAAAACACAATGAGAAGAGAACAGGAGACAGTCACATTCACACCACTGATATCACTCAGTCCTCTGAATACAGAACACAAGGAGAACCATGCATCTGGCATATACAGCAAAATAAAGGACAGTACTCAACCTCCGTGGAACCCTACCCAAGACACTAACATAAACCTGTCCATCCTTACAACTCACCAAACCTCTATCACAAAAGATCAGATAGACATTACACCGCTTATTATCATAGACAACACTGTGGTAGGCACATCGGCCCTGGTTCCTTTTTTAGATCGTGCCAGACCCCCGCAAGTCAGATATACAGAACCGATTATTCACAAGGACACCATCCCCAAAAAATACCCCAACCAGACAGTCACCCCACAGATAACGGAATTCTGCAAGCCCACTCCCGGAAAGAGAAAATTCGAACCCGAGGCTGCAGGGGAGGACAACACCAGAAAAATAAAACCCACATAAAAAACAAAAAAAGAGACAGAGATGAGATACCAACAGTAAAAATCTTTAATCTCTCATCCTACCGAACCACGAAACAAGATAGTCTGCTACAAAAAGGATTATCTTTTTGCCCACTTCACAACATAGACCCCTTTCAATTATATTTAGACATCCAGAAATTTATAAAAAACCTGACCATAAAAACATTTTTCGAAGAAAACCGCAAAAAAACTGAAAATATTACACCTGCAGAAGTAGAGGAGATAGATACATATAAACATCAGGAAGTACATCCAAAATAAAGTTTTTTCCCGGTACACAGAGAAGGTCATTTCATACCTACCTTCTTTGACCTAATAACAGCAGATCTGAAAAAAATCCCACAAAAAAAGAACAAAAAAGACCCCCCACTAGCGGAAACCTAACACACTGTGAGACACGCGCTATGAAAACCCTAAAAAATAACGAGAGCATAATAATAATAATAATAATAATAATAATAATAATAATAATAGCCGGCTGACAAGGGGGGGGGCATAGTAATTCAAAATATAGAAGATTACGAAGCAGAATCACAGAATATCCTGAGCAACACTGAATACTACCGTGTAACAAAAGATAACCCATTCCCAGACATCATTAAAAGACTACAAAAATCTAGTAAAACATGCCCATGATCAACAGTACATAAATAAAAAAAGAAAAAAAAAAAAAAAACTTCCTTATCCCTAAAGCTCCCTCTAACCCATATTTCTACCATCTACCAAAAATACACAAAAACCCAGTTAAACCACCAGGAAGACCAATAATGTCAAAAACAAACTCATCCACAAGCAATATATCTCACTACCTTGATCTTTTCCTCCAACCGTACGTTCGCAATCTAACCAGCTACTTACATGACTCCAGGCAGCTCATTCAAGAAATAGAAAAAAATAAAATGGAAAGACACATATGGCCTATTGACCATGGACGTAACGGCATTATATTCTAATATCGAACACGAACTAGGTATCAAATGCGTGGAAACCACCCTGAGAAACGATAGCACTTTAAAACCACCACAAATCCAATTTTTATTAGACAGTCTACGCTTTGTCTTGGAAAATAATTTTTTCATTTACAATAAGACTACATATCACCAATGCCGGGGTACCGCGATGGGTACGAAGGTAGCACCGTCCTTCGCAAATATCTTCATGGGCCAATTTGAGGACACACATATACAGGAATACAGTAACACTCAAACACATTGTATATTATAAAAGATATATCGACAATATTTTCATTATCTGGGAAGGAGACGAACAATCCGCACAAAATTTTTGCGACAATCTAAATAAGACAACTTGGGGAATAACCTTTACGCCTAACTACAACAAAAACACAATAGACTTTTTAGACATCTCCATCACTACCAAAAACAATAACCTGACAACTAAAACGTATTTCAAACAAGTAGACACCAACAGCTACATCCACTACAAATGTTTTCATCATAAAAAATGGCTCCACAACATCCCTTACAGCCAATATAAGCGGATAAGACAAAATTACAGAGGACATCGACTTTATCCAACAGGCAAAAATCATCCAGAAAAGATTCATAGATTAAGGCTACCCGAAAGAAATCATAAAGAATGCCTACCAAAAGAGCAAAAAAACAAACACAAATAGAGTGCCTGAAAAACACCAAAAAAGAAAAAAACACAAGAACAGAAAAATACCCCAAACACCTTAATTTGATAACAATATAATACCTCAAAAAGGGCCGTCCAAGACATCCTGTCCAAACATTGGCATATTCCAAAAAGTGACCCATACCTTGAAAAATACCTCCCAAAAAAACCTGCTGTGACCTACAGGAGAGCACCGACCATAAAAAATACCCTAGCCCCCAGCAAAAAGAATACAAAAAAACCAATAGAACCTAAAAAAGAGCCAGTAGGCAGCTTCAAATGTGGGATAAAACGGTGCCTCTGCTGTAACACAATCACACGCAACAATAAGAGTTTCAGCTCAACAAAAAATGGGGCCACCTTCTCCATAAAACATCACCTAAACTGTAAAAGTAGCTATGTCATATACCTCATAGAATGCAAATGTGGACTTCAATATGTGGGGCGAACAACACAAGAATTACATTGTAGACTCAACCAACACAGACACAACATACAGAAACTCTGCCCCAAACAGCATCTCACGACACTGCGCCACAACACCAGAAAAAAGCAAACATACATTTAAAATCACACCCATAGACTTCATCCCAGATAACCCTTACAATAGGTTCAGCAGCCTTCAGAGGAGAGAGATCTACTGGATCTACCAGTTAGATACACTGACCCCATACGGTCTTAATGAGATAAGCGAGACTATTCTATAATCCCCAAAACATTTTGTGACTAAAGAAAGTACCAAGTATTCACACGCTGTTAAAAAAACACAATAACAGTAACATTATCATATTAAGGAGATGGAGATGACTATACAGGGAGGAAACACCATTACACTAGGCTCCCATGCTTATATGTCTGTGTATGTGTGTGTATATGTGTGTGTATATAGATATATATGTATACCATGCGTATGGGTGTGTATGTATCTATACACATACGGACCCTAACCGATCCATATGTATGCTTTTAGAAAAAACCTTTTTACAAAGGTGCTGATTGTAAATGTTTGCGCTTTCCCACATACACTCAGGTTGTTTTCTGTGGGTATAAGTATGCATATATCAGCCTTTTAAGTCTTTTTATATCAGCCTTTTTTAGCTAATTGTCTAGTAATTTAATCCTTTTTACCCTTTTCTATGTATTTAATTATTGATTTATCCATTTATCTATATCTATCTATATCTATCTATATCCATCTATATCTATATCTATTCATGTGTATACAAAATTCTCTTTTTACCTCCGATGACAGTGGATGCAGGAGCACACAGCAGTCACCTGACTATGTGGGCGGACACAAAAAAAAATCACATGACCGCACGCAAACACCGCCCCCGATAACATCCAGATACCACATTGAAAAGACCAGCCCACTGAGGTCACAAATGGGCTTGGCCTGCTACAGCACGATCCAATAAAGATCTGATGACAGTGGATGTAGGAGCACACAGCAGTCACCTGACTATGTGGGCGGACAAAGAATCACATGACCGCATGCAAACACCTCCCCCGATAGCATCCAGATACCACATTGAAAGACCAGCCCACTGAGGTCATCAAATGGGCTTGGCCTGCTATAGCATGATCCAATAAAGATCAACCTAGGAGCCACGACATCATCCAACGACTGGCCCACTTACACCAGCGATAGGCTGGAGACAAACACGTCAGCCGAGCATCACTCCTCCCCGCATGTGATATATATGCCGCACTGCAATACCGGCCCACTGACATCATAGAGGGGCGTTCCTTGCCGCGTCACCCAGATGCCGCCCCCAGAATAAGGCCATACAGACACTGCACAAACTAGCATAATCACCGCCCATACCACGCCCACAGGACGTCACAAGCCAACCTGAAAAACAATATGATTGGCCACTGAACACTGGGGGAGTGTCTGGTATCCTAGCAACAGGAAAAAACACTCACGCCCCCAGCCCCCCCCCTCTCTCCACCCATGTGATTTGCACACATTGCGCCCAAACTAAGTAGATAAAAACTGGAAACATTGTGTTTTTAATGTAATAAGTTTTATTGTCCTGAGGAAGGGGGATGTTTTGCCCCTGAAACGCGTAGACTTACTTTATTATTAATAAAAAGATTACCTTTATTGGTACCTTCTGAGCACAGAGTCCTTACTGCACCAGCGCCACCGAGAATGGTCCGACTTTTTCTTCACTTCTCTGCATACAACTTATCCTGACAACCACAACCACGGCAAGGGATACAGACCAGGGGCAGCAGACGCAGTCTTCTCTTCTCCGTAAACTGGACGGATAAATCCAGACAAGCATTTCGGAGGCATTGTGACCTTTCACAACCCCTTCTGGTAAGCATAATCAGTAGCATTTTTGTGCCTATATACTGTGCTGTAAGGTTCCACACACGAGGCGCTGCCTCTTTCTTTTTTCCTTCTATATTCAACCCTAGAGCAGGGAACCTCTGCATCTATCTCTTGTAGGGACAGGATGAACACTGGTGGGTGGAGGTGGGAGGGACCTTTTTAACCTCTCTGCTTCCTGTGCCAAGAAGGTCAAAAGGTGAACATCCTCCTGTGGTGCTGTCATGAGGGATGAGCTGGAAATAAAGTTATACTGCACAGAATATATACGTCTCCCATAGGAAAGGCCATCGGGTACAACCCCTCTAACCCCACCAAGAGTACAGAGCCAGGTTCTGAGACCACATCCTGTCTCTCAAACCCCACGCTGGGATCCTCTTCACATTTCAGCAAGGGGAATGCATGCTGCACTTCCAGAACGTATCTGCGTCCTGGTGTCTCTTCCGGCCCAGCTTCCCTGCCAGCTTTGACCTCTGCTCCAGCCCCTGTGCAATTTGGACTAATCCCGCCACACTAGGGGGGTGGTTGGTACTGCTATGTATGAATGCAGGAACAACTAACCACCCTCCACCGCAAGTTAACCAGAACACTTTGAAGCCTAATAGTTCCCAGGGGATCCCACAGCCATGGGAAGATAAGGAAACCCTGGGCTTAAAAAGGGCATCTGTCATCAGATTTGTACATATGAAACTGGCTAACCTGTTGCATGTGCGCTTTGCAGCTGAAAGCATCCATGTTTGATATGTGCTCATATTGATGAGAAAAAGGTTTTATTATATGCAGTTGAGTGTCTAGGACCAAGGCCAGGCAGGCGTGAAAGTTTTCACTACCTGGCCCAATCAATAAAGTGCTTAGGACGTGGCAGTTTGAGAGAGCAGGGCCTATGGGCTCTTTCACACGAGCAGATGCCGTGTGGGTAGTAATCCGCTGCGTGAAAGACAGCCAAGTCTCGCTCCCCACAGCAAAGACACTGAGCAGTAACATGATTGATAATGCTCTTTGCCTTTGTGACTTTTACTACAAAAATCACAATCCTGTTAATGCTCAGTGTCTCTGCTGTCAGGAGTGGGGCTTCGCTGTCTTTCACGCAGCGGATTACCCGCACGGCATCCGCTTGTGTGAAAGAGCCCTATAGGTGTAATGGCAACACCCCTGTTTCTCCTAGAGGTTTCTTAGCATATATTAAAACATTTATTTCAGCGGTGTGGGCACATAACATAGGACCAACACAGATGTTTTCAGCTGCCAAGCGCAAATGCAACAGGTCAGTTTCATAGGTACAAATCTGATGACAGATGCCCTTTAGCAGCTCCTAGTCGAGGCTTATGCCTAGAGGTACTTCCATGCCCATAGAGTTTTTTTTTTTTGTTTTTTTTTATTATAAAAGGGTGGGCCTACAGCACCACACACAATCCTGGAAGGTGTATTCCTGTCATTGGACAGGAAACCAGTACTATGAGGAGAAAGGTCCTTTTGAATGATCTTGGGAGTTCCTGTATCCTGTTCAGATGGGAGAATGTCTCTCATAGGTGCTGCCATAGGGCATAATTGCAAGTCTTGCATTTACAGTACATTGATATTCTGGCAGTTGGTAAGAATAGTGGGCTACATTTTGATAAGTGATTGGACAGGCCTATATTTTGGCACATCTACACAGTAGGTTTGGTGCTCAAATATGACCGGGATCAGCCTGTAAAACATGCTGTGTGTGTTGGCCAAATCTCCCAGGCCAACCATTGCTCCCCTGACTCGATAGACTTGCTGTATCATAAATTACTATGTTATGTGGCCATTGTCGTGTACTCACGAAAGTACACTGTAATAGCCCCATCAGAAGAGAACTGACTGCATCATAAGTTACTATGGTACAGTCAGTTTTGGTCAAGGGAGCTGTGATCGGCCCTGGAGAGGCAGTCAACACACGGACAGTGTTTACTGGGATGATCATGGTGGTTCCATCTGTCTCAAAAGCAACTAGTAGTTAGATAGGATTAGTAACTCTGCTCCATTTTGACAACTTAACATACTGGTATGAAAAAAAAAAAAATGAAAAAAACGACAATGAGCAATGGGAATGAACAGAGGCCTTCCTTTAAGGTTAGGGAATACAATGAAGACAATTCAAACTGCTAGAACTGCACATTTATTGAGTTTGCAACAAGAAAAATATTTTATAATTATACAGCTTACTGTCCTTTAGTCAACCTTTGCATAAATATTAGAAATTGAAAGTTTCTTTCTGCACATTTGGAGCTTGGAATTTGTAGGTGTCCTTAGTAGCTTCGGGTGCCAGTACAGCCATGTCATCCACCTCCTGATACAGAGAACAGAGAATCATGCACATTAAGGGAAGGAAATAAACTATCATATCTAAGCACTTAACCACAATGTCTCAGTATTTCATATTTATAGTAATGGACACAAGTATTTATCATATAGAAGAGATGCACATTTCATCATTGTTAGTTTAATGTCCAAGTTGGCACAAGAAGTAGCAAATTCCATCAGCTCCCATGGGACTATAATCTGATCAGACCAAAGTTAGAGACTACAAGTCTATATGCATTCATTCCTGACCATAAGCATAGCAGCTGCTATGGGGCCCTAATAAATAAGGTGCCCATCTCCACATGTGCAGTTAAAGGGGTTGTCTCACTTTAGCAAATCACATTTATCATGTAGGCAAATACAAGCTACTTACTAACTAAATTGTGATGTCCATATGCCTCCTTTGCCTTCCATTACATTTATAGAAATAATCAGTCAGCACTCTGGAAGAAGGAAGTGCTCATATCCTGGGTCGCAGACCCATACATTAAGTAGAAGAAGCGGACATGTTTGAAAAAGGCTGTTTAGCAGAACAAGTCACATCAGCCTATATTTCATTATGGCAATAAAGTTATGATTTATTAGCGTCAAAAAGTGAGTGCTGATCCACTTCTACTTCCATTGCATTATACATTGCTTGTTTTCCATGGTCACAACTAGAGAGGAGCGAATCGAAGCTTAACAAAGTGGAATTCGTTTAGAATTTCAGGAAAAATTAATTAGATTCACAACTAATGAGTTTCCTCGTGCTGATAAGGAATCACAATTTTCCTAAAATGGCGGCTACACGTGTGAGGACTGAGGGCAAGGAACTCTGGGAAGGCGGGATCACCCAGATGGACATGCCTGCATGCAGCCAATCAGCAGCCAGCCCTGTGATGTCAGTCCTATAAATACTTTTGTCAAGGACAGATCTAGATTTCCCTCCGAAAAGAGGGAAAAAGAGGGGTGGAGAGAAGCACACAATAGGGTAATATTGTTTATACAAACAAATAAAAATAGTGGAATTTATCCACACTCACCTTGTAGTGTTGTGCTTAAATAGGCACAACTCTACTGTGAACTTTGTAGTAGTAAGGTCTTTTATCCAGGGATGCAGCCGCAGATGGTTTATTCTTTTTGGTGGGGTGTCCACTCCCCCAAAAAATAAATTTCAAAATAAAAGAAGAAAGGTTTCTGCCTTCATCAGGTTTGATAATGATCCTATAAATACGTCAGCCATCTTACAGTCAGACATTTTCCAGCATTCAGAGTGAAGGGACAGATGTGTGAAGGCGCTAGGGACAGCAAGTAGAAAAACTACTGGGGGGGGGGGGGGGGGGGGGGGGGTTAAGACAAAAAACGATTTATAAAGTGCAGGTAAAGGATAGGGAGGAATCATTTCACAGCATCTTAGTGCAGGGAGAGACGTCAGAAGGCGCCAGGGACATTGATAGGAAAGTGATTTACAAGTGCAGGGAATGATTATTGGGGATCCAAATAGTCATTAGACAGCTCTGTCATTACAGCTTTTTGTTATTGGGATGCAAGTATTATGTTGAAAAGCCTTAGAGATTTATAGCTTAGTATCTTATTCAGTACTACAAGAAAAATATATTCTCCATTCACTTCTGCAGTTATTTCTGGTGAAAGCGTAAGGGGCATATTTCAGTACTATAAGAAAAATATTTTCACTGTTGCTGTGCTGTGCTATCTGGTAAAGCATTTACTGGCATATTGCTGTAGAAAAAAAAAATAAAAAACACATTCGCCAGTGCACTTATATGTAGAAAAATGTATTAACGTACATCGGTAGAAACATAAAAATATATTCAGCATTCACTGTTGCAGTTATATGCGGTAAAGCCTTAGTGGCGTATTTCTGTAGAAAAATAAAGATATATTCAGCGTTCAGGCACTGCAGTTATATGTGTTAAAGTCCTTTTTGCGGTATGGACAGAATTAAGTTTGTGGTGAAATTTTGTATTTACGTTTCACACACTGAGCGCTTATGTGACGTCTATAAGAGCGGCGCAGCAATACAGGCGAATTCACTATGCACTAACCCTGCACAAAAATACGAACCAATTTACACCAGCCCGCATCCATCTGCGGTTTTGCTTACTGGACACTATGGGGACTTCTCTGCAGCACAGAAACCGCGTCTCGCTCTTCCTGCGCGGACCTACTTCCTTCGCTACGGCCCATTCACTTCAGATCACTCCGCCGCAGTTTTTTTTTTTTTTTTTAAACAGTCTATAAGGCTCTGTTGAAAAGCCTTTAGTGGCGTATATTAGTAGAAAAAAGAAAATAAATCTTCGGCGTTCAGCGCTGCAGTTATATGTGGTAAAATCTTTTGTGACTTATTTCGGTGGGCAAAAAATTAAAATATTGTATTCAGCGTTCAGCGCTGCAGTTCTATGCGATAAAATCTCCATGATATCTATGAAAGTTCTGGCGCATGGGGCCCCTGTGTGGCTTCTACACACTTTAAAAATAATCCTCAACGGAGCGAATAGATGCCGGATGACGAGGAGTTTGTATTCAGCGATGCGGTTATGTGGTAAAATCTTTGTGACTTATTTTGGGGCAAATAAAGGTACATGACACTGCCAGCCTGTTAAAGGGAATTACAGCATGATGATACCACAATACATTTGATATGACATTTAGCAAGAGTTTAAAGTGCCCACATATAGCATATAGTGGGGCACTGCATCAAGATGAATCAGGCATGGATCAGCCAGGATTTCCACACACCAATGCCTGATACATCAGACTAGATCATCCATGGTGCCACACCAACAATTTGATATAAGAAACTGTTTCTTTCTGGCTACCTGCCTCAGCTACTATTCTGATGCTGTTACCCGCTTGATGCCACACATCTGATGCCAAGTGCCTCTTCTTTCCCCTACCATCTTCAGTGGGGTGTTGGTATTGCCACCCACCTCCACAGTATATCACCTTGCCACACTGTGGCCTTCTCCTAATGCTGCTGCTGCCACCTACAAACTGTCATTGGCCACTCTGTGGTCTCCTCATGCTACTTTTACCTCACCACTAGGTCATAGGTCCACTCTGTGGACTTCTCATGCTGTGCCCACCCTCCCCACTTCATGACTGGTCCACTATTTTGGCTTTTGGCCTGGCTGACATTTGAAACTTCTGATCTGTTAGAATGAAGGAAAAATAAAACGCACAACGGATCCTGTCTGCAGCAGCTTTAAGGCCTGTATGATACCATCAGAATTGGCTTGTGATTAGTAGCTAAAAGCAGGCGTGGGTACAAAACACAGAAGACATGCAAATATTCCATTCACTGCGTCATCTGTTTTGGACACACTCCTGTTTTTTTGGCATTAGCAATACTGATGGATTACTGACCAAATGCACAGAGTGAAGGCGAATGCTCCACAGACAGGATCCAGTTTTTCTGGGTTATTGTTCTGACGGATCAGAGAGTGGGGAAAATGAATCCGTGACGTCAACACAAACTTGACACCTGCTGACAACCCTTTCCACTCTGTCAGGGGGCTCTACTTGTATACGCGTTTAATATAACAGGTTCTGTACACATCTATGTGGAATCATCTACCTGTAAAGCCGAGTTGATACTCGAGTTGTTTGGTCAGTTTTTGGCCCCGTGACTGCCCAAATAAGTGAAGTGTGCAGCGATTCTAAGAGCGACGCCTGTCATCTGCATGTCATACGGACTCAGTATTATTTTACTACCAAAGCAGACTCCCTATGCAAGGCACAGTGTTCTACACCACTATAAAGGCTCTCAGCAGCCAGGAAATAAGTTTTTTTTAACGTAGTTTGCTGCGAATATACTCGGATCGAATCAAATTTTTCCAGAAAAATTCAGCCAACCAGCGATTAGAATTTTTTAAAAATTCGCTCATCTCTAGTTACAAACACCATGCAATCAAGCAGTAGGGGCAGTGCTTGCACACTATAAGAAAGCACACTAGCCTATCTGCACACAAGCGTTCCTGGTCGTCAGATAGGCCAGCACGTTTCCCTATAGTGTGCATGCGCAGGCACCGCTGGTTAATTGCATAATGTAATGAGGGGGGGAATAAAAATAAATCAAGCCACCAAAGGAGACCATATGGAAAAAACACAATACATTAGTAAGCGCCTTGTATGAACTTTCTCTACATGATGAATGCCACTTGCTGAAGTGAGAAAACCCCTTTAATGATATACACTACTCAGTTAGGGATATTCGGCTGTTTGGTGAAATTTAGGGAAAACAAAGTTCATGCTACCATATTATATCAGAAAAGTAGGGCATTTAACCAGTTGCCGCAACTGTAACGCCGAAAGGCATCATCGCGGCGGCTCCCTCAGGCTACGCTGACGCCGTTTGGCGTCATCTCGCGCGCGCTCACAGGAACGGAAGGTAAGAGAGTTGATCTCCAGCCTGCCAGCGGCGTTCGCTGGCAGGCTGGAGATGTGATTTTTTTAACCCCTAACAGGTATATTAGACGCTGTTTTGATAACAGCGTCTAATATACCTGCTACCTGGTCCTCTGGTGGTCCCCTTTGTTTGGATCGACCACCAGAGGACACAGGTAGCTCAGTAAAGTAGCACCAAGCACCACTACACTACACCCCCCCCCCGTCACTTATTAACCCCTTATTAGCCCCTGATCACCCCCCTGTCATTGATCACACCCCTGTAAAGCTCCATTCAGATGTCCGCATGATTTTTACAGATCCACTGATAGATGGATCGGATCCGCAAAACACATACAGGCGTCTCCCTGGAGCCTTCCAGGGGGGGTGATCACCCCATAATAGACTCCCTGATCACCCCCGTGTCATTGATCACCCCCCCTGTCATTGATTACCCCCCCTGTCATTTATCACACCCCTGTAAAGCTCCATTCAGACGTCTGCATGATTTTTACGGATCCACTGATAGATGGATCGGATCCGCAAAACGCATACGGACGTCTAAATGGAGCCTTACAGGGGCATGATCAATGACTGTGGTGATCACCCCATATAGACTCCCTGATCACCCCCCTGTCATTGATCACTCCCCCCCTGTCAGGCTGCATTCAGATGTCCGTATGATTTTTACGGATACATGGATCGGATCCGCAAAACACATACGGACATCTGAATGGAGCCTTATAGGGGGGTGATCACCCCATATAGACTCCCTGATCACCCCACTGTCATTGATCACCCCCCTGTCATTGATCACCCCCCTGTCATTGATCACCCCCCTGTAAGGCTCCAGACATTTTTTTGGCCCAAGTTAACGGAAATTATTATTTTTTTCTTACAAAGTCTCATATTCCACTAACTTGTGTCAAAAAATAAAATCTCACATGAAGTCACCATACCCCTCACGGAATCCAAATGCGTAAAATTTTTTAGACATTTATATTCCAGACTTCTTCTCACGCTTTAGGGCCCCTAGAATGCCAGGGCAGTATAAATACCCCACATGTGACCCCATTTCAGAAAGAAGACACCCCCAGGTATTCCGTGAGGGGCATATTGAGTCCATGAAAGATTGAAATTTTTGTCCCAAGTTAGCGGAAAGGGAGACTTTGTGAGAAAAAAAAATAAATAAAAAAAATAAAATCAATTTCCGCTAACTTGTGCCAAAAAAAAAAAAAAAAATATTTCTATGAACTCGCCATGCCCCTCATTGAATACCTTGGGGTGTCTTCTTTCCAAAATGGGGGTCACATGTGGGGTATTTATACTGCCCTGGCATTTTAGGGGCCCTAAAGCGTGAGAAGAAGTCTGGGATCCAAATGTCTAAAAATGCCCTCATAAAAGGAATGTGGGCCCCTTTGCGCATCTAGGCTACAAAAAAGTGTCACATCTGGTATCGCCGTACTAAGGAGAAGTTGGGCAATGTGTTTTGGGGTGTCATTTTACATATACCCATGCTGGGTGAGATAAATATCTTGGTCAAATGCCAACTTTGTATAAAAAAAAAAAAATGGGAAAAGTTGTCTTTTGCCGAGATATTTCTCTCACCCAGCATGAGTATATGTAAAAAGACACCCCAAAACACATTGCCCAACTTCTCCTTAATACGGCGATACCACATGTGTGACACTTTTTTGCAGCCTAGGTGGGCAAAGGGGCCCACATTCCAAAGAGCACCTTTCGGATTTCACCGGTCATTTTTTACAGAATTTGATTTCAAACTCCTTACCACACATTTGGGCCCCTAGAATGCCAGGGCAGTATAACTACCCCACAAGTGACCCCATTTTGGAAAGAAGACACCCCAAGGTATTCCGTGAGGGGCATGGTGAGTTCCTAGAATTTTTTATTTTTTGTCACAAGTTAGTGGAAAATGATGATTTTTATTTTTTATTTTTTTTCCTTACAAAGTCTCATAGTCCACTAACTTGTGACAAAAAATAAAAACTTCCATGAACTCACTATGCCCATCAGCGAATACCTTGGGGTGTCTTCTTTCCAAAATGGGGTCACTTGTGGGGTAGTTATACTGCCCTGGCATTCTAGGGGCCCAAATGTGTGGTAAGGAGTTTGAAATCAAATTCTGTAAAAAATGACCAGTGAAATCCGAAAGGTGCTCTTTGGAATATGGGCCCCTTTGCCCACCTACGCTGCAAAAAAGTGTCACACGTGGTATCTCCGTATTCAGGAGAAGTTGGGGAATGTGTTTTGGGGTGTCATTTTACATATACCCATGCTGGGTGAGAGAAATATCTTGGCAAAAGACAACTTTTCCCATTTTTGTATACAAAGTTGGCATTTGACCAAGATATTTCTCACCCAGCATGGGTATATGTAAAATGACACCCCAAAACACATTCCCCAACTTCTCCTGAATACGGAGATACCACATGTGTGACACTTTTTTGCAGCCTAGGTGGGCAAAGGGGCCCAAATTCCAAGAGCACCTTTCGGATTTCACCGGCCATTTATTACAGAATTTGATTTCAAACTCCTTACCACACATTTGGGCCCCTAGAATGCCAGGGCAGTATAACTACCCCACAAGTGACCCCATTTTGGAAAGAAGACACCCAAGGTATTCGCTGATGGGCATAGTGAGTTCATGGAAGTTTTTATTTTTTGTCACAAGTTAGTGGAATATGAGACTTTGTAAGAAAAAAAAAAATAATAATAATTTTCCGCTAACTTGTGACAAAAAATAAAAAGTTCTATGAACTCACTATGCCCATCAGCGAATACCTTAGGGTGTCTACTTTCAGAAATGGGGTCATTTGTGGGGTGTTTGTACTGTCTGGCCATTGTAGAACCTCAGGAAACATGACAGGTGCTCAGAAAGTCAGAGCTGCTTCAAAAAGTGGAAATTCACATTTTTGTACCATAGTTTGTAAACGCTATTTTACCCAAACCATTTTTTTTTTATCAAAGACATTTAGAACAATAAATTTAGAGCAAAATTTATATATGGATGTCGTTTTTTTTGCAAAATTTTACAACTGAAGTGAAAAATGTCATTTTTTTGCAAAAAAAATAGTTAATTTCGATTAATAACAATAAAAGTAAAAATGTCAGCAGCAATGAAATACCACCAAATGAAAGCTCTATTAGTGAGAAGAAAAAGACGTAAAATTCATTTGGGTGGTAAGTTGCATGACCGAGCAATAAACCGCTAAAGTTGGAGTGCCGATTTGTAAAAAAGGGCCTGGTCTTTAGGGGGGTATAAACCTGTGGTCCTTAAGTGGTTAAGTAGAAGCATACAATGGCGATTTCCTCATCTCAAACAATTTATTGAAACAAAAGCCAACAGTGGTCGGTATACCCCCACAAACAATGTCTGTCTCAATAACTTCAATAAGGAACAAAACCGGCACTTCTTGCGATGCAATGTATTCTTTGCCACTTATGAAAAAAATTATGCGCGTTTCGGCAAGTGCCTTTATCAAACAATATATGTGAGCAGCTAAGTACATGAATGAAGACATAGGCGTGTGTTTAAATTGCCCGCTGTCGGTCACATGACTAGAACCATTCAGGTCATGTGATGACATCATGTTGGCAAGGTAACTGGGATAGTTTACAAACACTATCACCAGTCTTACTCGAAAAATACAAGTCATGGCCATGATCCTCGCATCTCCTCGATGGTCAGGGTAAGTGAATTCTCAATTACACTGCGGAAACACATTTACAAAATATGTATTACATAAGTCAGGCAGCTGGGATAAGTACATGAAGTGATAATACAATTACAAATAGCTGGTCACCGCATACTCTATTTAACCCTTTCGGTGTCATCGTCTAAGCGGTGAATCCAGTACGCCTCACGTTTAAGCAACAGCTCAATTCTATTGCCCCCCTTCTAGGTGGCAAGACCTCTTCAATAATTTGAAACCGAAGTTGACACGTTGTGTCTGTTGATGGAAGTGTTGATGGAAGTGTAGTCGGATGGACAATAAAAGGTTTTCATTGCGAATTGTTGATTTGTGCTTTGCAAAGCGGTCTTTCATGCGCATCGTAGTCTCACCTACATAGCAGAGGCTGCATGGACACTTCGACAAGTATACAATGAATGTACTGTTGCAAGTAAAATACCCCTTGATTGGGATTTTTTCCCCAGTGTGTGGATGTGAAATGTAGGGGCCTTTTATTATACTAGAACAGTGGATGCAGCTTAGACAAGAGAAGGTACCTTTTTTAACTGTAGACAATACCATTTGTCAGGGACCCTTTCTAATGGTGCAAATATTCGCTCTGATAATTTTATCTCTTATATTGCCATCCCGTTTGTAGCATAACATTGGGGGGCTTTGAAACTCTGGGATCTGCGGGTAGGACCTGGTCACTATATTCCAATGTTTGTTGATGATGGCCCGCACGCGGTTAATCCAGGGGTGATATTGCACTACTAGGGGGAGTCTCAACAACAAAGAAATAAATGTGAAATAGCCCCAGTAGACAATGTTAAAACATCACAAGAGAGACTCCCTAGTAGTGCAATATTACCCCTGATTAACCGCGTGCGGGCCATCTACAGGACATTTGATAGTAGTATACTCTGCAATGCAAAAGCATAGCAAAGTATAGCACAGCCATTAGCTCCACTGGATCTTCAGATCCAAGTGGGACCTAAATTTATTTTTTTAAATAAAAATGTAATTTAAAAAAATAAAATTGCCTTTTCCTATAAAAAAAAAAAAACAAAAAAAAAAAACAAACCACCACATTAGGCATCACCCGCGTCCGTAACGACAGTCTTTATAAATATATCACATGATCGACCCAGTCCGATAAACACCATAAAAATTTTTTTTAAAAAAGCAATTTTCACCTAGCGATCAAAAAGGCGTATGTACCACAAAATTGTACCAATAAAACAGTCACCTCATATCGCAAAAAATGAGACCCTACAGAAGATTGCTAAAAAAAAAAAAAGCTCAAAAAAAAATTGTGTCCCCATGTTCTATTTCAAATATGCCATTATTGTGTTAAAGTAAAAAAAAATAAAAAATAAAGTGTGCATATTAGATATTGCCGCGTCTGTAACATTATCGATAAAAATATCGCATGACCTAACCCCTCAGGTTAAGACCGTAAAAATAAATAAAATTAAAAAAAAAGCACCAAAAAGCCATTTTTTTTTTCACCTTACATCACAAAAAGTGCAACACCAAGCGATCAAAAAGGCATATGCCCCCCAAAATAGTACCAATCAAACCATGACCTCATCCTGCAAAAAATACCATATTTAAGACAATCGCCCAAAAAAAAAAAAAAAAAAAAAAAGCTATGGCTATCAGACTATGGAGAAACTAAAACACAATTTTTTTTGGTTTAAAAAATGCTAGTGTGTAAAACTTAAGAAAAAGTTGACGATTAGGTATCGCAACTTCCGTAACGATCTGCTCTATAAAAAACGGTCACATGACCTAACCCCTCAGATAAACGCTGTAAGAATAAATACTGTTCTAAAACAGCCAATTTTTTAGTCATAAAGTGTAAGTGTAATAATGAATGATCAAAAAATCCTATGTACCCAAAAATGGTACCAAAAAAACCTTAACTCTTTCTGCAAAAAACGAGCCTCTGCACAAGACTATCGGCAGAAAAATAAAAAAAATATGGCGTTCAGAAAATGGACAAACTTTTTTTCAAAAATGCTTTATTATTTAAAACTGAAACAAAGAAAGAAAGTAGACCTATTTGATATCACTGCATCCGTAACACCCTGCTCTATAAAAATAGCACATGATCTACCCTGTCAGATGAATCTTGTAAATTAAAAACAAAACTGTGCCAAAACAGCCATTTTTTGGTTACCTTGCCTCACAAAAAACTTACTACAGAGCAATTCAAAATCAAATGTACCCCAAAATAGTACCAATAAATCTGGCACCTTATCCCCCAGTTTCCAAATAGGGTCACTTTTTCGGAGTTTCTTCTGTAGGGGTGCATCAGGGGGGCTTTAAATGGGACATGGCATCTAAAAACCAGTCCAGCAAATTCTGCCTTCCAAAAACCATGCGGCGCTCCTTTTCTTGTGCGCCCTTACATCAGTTTACGACCACATGTGGGATGTTTCTGTAATCCGCAGAATCAGGGTAACAAATATTGTTTTGTTTGGCTGTTAACCCTCAATGTGTTAAAGAAAATAAAATGTAATCAAATGGAAAATCTTTAATTCTTGTGGAACACCTAAAGGGTTAACAAAGTTTGTAAAATCAGTTTTGACAAAATTGAGGGGTGTAGTTTCTACAATGGGGTCATTTATGGGGGTATCCACTATGTAAGCCCCACAAAGTGACTTCAGACCTGAACTGGTCCTTAAAGGATAACTGTCACATTTAGACCCCAATTTCAATTTTTATATATGTAGTTACTAACATGATATTCCAGAATCAGTTACTATTAGACTGACTTACCCCATATTTAATACGATTCAGCCCTTAGCAACCAGTCTGCATAAAACTGCAATTTCACTATTCAGTTAAGATGGCCGCCACTGCCCTCATCCTGAGGCTAATCACGTCTGCCCTCACTAGCCAGTAACAATAGCCCCCCAAAGTGTCAGTAACCAGAGCCCTCCCCCTAAAGGGTTAATCTCCTGCAGCACAAAGGGGTCCTCTTACCACATGTGGCTTTCATTTATACACTGAGCAGATGGCAGATCTCCCTTCCCTGTTGTGCACTGGTTCAACTCTGCATTCTCCAGCTCTGCTGGGTGAGGGAGCGTCTGCCAAGCGCAGGGACAGGGAGAAGTGCACACAGCCCAGGCACTGTTATCAGCTGCTGGGGAGGACCTGGCTTTAATCATTTACTTACAGTCCCTGGCTGTCACTAATGTGAGCCTGCACACAGCCTGCTTCTGCGTGCTCTGTCCTTCAACAGATAGATGGACCATGCCTAGCAACCTTATTTTAAGCACAGGTAAAAGTAGGCAGTACAGGGAATGAAAATGTGGAATTAAGGGTTAATTGAATACACAGTGAAAAGTTGAAATGGGGTCACCAAGGGGATATTAATCACCACAATCCAATACAAAAAAAAACAAAAAAAAAACAAAAAAAACACGTCAGTTATCCTTTAAAAAGTGGGTTTGGAAATTCTTAAAAAATTTAAGAATTGCTTCTAAACTTCTATGCCTTCTAATGTCCTAAAAAAATAAAATGACATTTCCAAAATGATGCCAACATAAAGTATACATATGGGGAATGTTAATAAAGGTTTTTATGATGAATCACTGTTTAAAAGCAGAGAAATAGAAATTTTGAAAATTGCAAATTTTTCATGATTTTTGGTAAATTTGGGATTTTTTCATAAAGGTGAAATATATTGACTCAAATTTATGACGTAGAAGTAGTCATGAAGTAGAATGCGTCACGAGAAAAAAAATTCAGAATGGCTTGGATAAATAAAAGTGTTCCAAAGCTATTACCACATAAAGTGACGCATGTCAGATTTGTAAAATTTGACCTGGACACTGGGGCATCAATGACCCTTGGTCATGAAAGGGTTAAATATGGCATATAGGAAATGTAAAATAATTGAATCAGAATAAGCCTATTTAAAATGCATTAACTTTTTAAATTGAGCCCATGGGGATTTCTGGTATTCAAATGAAAAATCCAATAGGCCTCTCAGGAGTATTTTCTTTTTCATATTGCCTCCTCTGATGGGTATAGCAACTTTCTCAACGGGAAATGCGTTCAGATTGTACAGTGTTGTGACCGTAGGACTGACTAAGTGTTGTGCGACATTAGAGATATTAGTGGCTCGGGGGTTAGATATATACAGTAATTAAGGTGTTCTCTGAACCTGGTTTTAAACTGTCTGCTGGTGCTGTCCACAATCAGGTCACAACTAGTGCACCTATTCATGTAGACAACACCAGCAGTGTTAGTTAATCTAGTTCTGAATCGCAAACTTCTCAGTATGTAGAGAATTTTCAAAGAATATTGTTTTAGTAACGAATCTACAGGTCCAACATGGGTGACTTCCACATCTAAAAAAAAAACAAAACACAGATTTGAGACAGGTGTTGCTTATAGATGGCTGTGCACTGTTGAAAAATGAAGGAGACAATATAATGCCCAGTGTCTGGGATCTTGTGGGCACTATACGACAGCCTTTCTTGAGGATATAAAACAGAATATGGTCCTCAAAGTATGGGAAGACATTTTTTGGATTGTCAGTTTGATCTCAGCAAATTGACGACTGTAGGTGAGAATGAGTGTGGGTGCATCACTTGCATAAAGAGAACTCTGGTCCCGTTTGTCATTTGAATCCACAGCTACGTCCGCGGTTTGCAAATTGGACACACAAGTACCCCCAGGGATCAGTTTGATGTTATTTGTTTTTTTAGAGAAAAGTTAATCTACTCTGCTTTTGTTTTTAGCAATATTAAATGCTCCGTTAAGCATCGAGTGAGAAAATCCTCTGTCACATAGGTGATCCCAAATAAGTGAGCATTCAGATTCAAACGCAGCATCAGTGCTGCAATTGCGTCTTGCTCGAATAAATTCTCTGACGGGTATCTCCTTAATGGTGTGCATTGGATGATGACTGGAGGCTTGTATTTCCCGACATTGGTTTATGGAATGCAGTAGTTTGAATAATCAAATCATGCACCCACGTTAGTGTAAGGTCCAAAATGCAAATGGTGTTACTGTCAAAATGACAGGTAAAACAAAGATTGTAAGGATTGTCATTGACATACCAGACAAGGTCTGGTATGGCAGACACCACCGCTCGAAATAAGGAGCAGATCATCGATGTATCTGCCATATGTATGTTATTCCCCTTGCTGCATTTTTTTTCCTGTTTTTATAACTGGTATTACTATCTAGGGTCTCATGCAGATTGCGTGTTTTTTTTTTTTTTTTTAATTATGTTCAGGTCTCATTTATGACCATCATTCATATGAACGTGCAGATTTCTTCTGCATGACACCCTGGAACAACTATTATATAGGAAAAATCTTATATTTAAGAATTTTTTTTTTAAATTCATTTATGTTGGGTTGTATATTTTACTATGTTGAGAGCAGGCTGGGCTTTGTTTCCATCTGCAACCCCACCTCTGGTCACCTGCACACTGTTTCCCATCCCCCTCCCCCCTTTTCCCTTGCAACTGATTGGAGGTAGGGTCCCATATGTGTGTGCAGACCCATACAGCTTACAGATTATGACTAAGAGCCAGCTGGCTTGAAACAGGTCGGTCTGACCAGGGACAAAGAGGGACCTTTTTCACTACACTGCATGTACGTTTGGAATATTCAATAAAGAACATGCAAGATTGTATCTCCTTCGTGCTGGAAATAGTTTATTTTAATGAAGTTAACGTTGAGCTGACCTGGCTGTTCCGTTGCACGACTGAATTGGTGAGCTGGATTTTTACCCATTTATACCGTGGTCATGTACCGTTGCAGGTCATCTAGCATGCAGGCCACACTGATGTAAATTGTTTCAAAATGGTCTGATGAGATTGTTCACAATGAAACGGTCATCGGTGTGGGATGTGGACAAAGGACGTCCACTTCTATGCCTGTGACTCTTCCAGTCCATCTCTATTGCAACCTGCTGATGACACTAAGCTCAGTTGCCACTTCCATCTGAAAACATCTTACTTGAAGCCTCGCAATGGCGAGGTACTGTTGATCAATTGTTAGGTATCGTTGGTCTCAGGTCGTCAAAATGTGATCAGCATGATGAAGAGGACTGTTTAAATACCAATTCTTAGGGCCTCTTTCAGACGGGCGTTGCAGGAAAAGGTGCGGGTGCTTGCGGGAACATGCACTATTTTTCCGCGCGAGTGCAAAACATTGTAATTCGTTTTGCACTCGCGTGAGAAATCTGCATGTTTGGTACCCAAACCCGAACTTCTTCACAGAAGATCGGTGTTCTGTAGATTGTATTATTTTCCCTTATAACCATGTTTATAAGGGAAAATAATAGCATTCTGAATACAGAATGCATAGTAAAATAGCACTTGGAGGGGTTAAAAAAAATATAAAAAATTTAACTCTCCTTGATCGCGCAGTGGCCCGGCATCTCCTTCTGTCTTCATCTTAGCTGTGTGCAGGAACAGGACTTGTGGTGACGTCATTCCGGTCATCACATGATCTTTTACCATGGTGAATGGATCATGTGATGGACCATGTGATGACCGAGTGATGTCACTACAGGTCCTGTTCCTGCACACAGCTAAGATGAAGACAGAAGGAGATGCCGGGCTGCGCGATCAAGTGGATTAAGGAGAGGTTAAATTTTTTAATTTTTTTTTTAACCCCTCCAGCGCTATTTTACTATGCATTCTGTATTCAGAATGCTATTTTCCCTTATAACCATGTTAGAAGGGGAAAATAATAATGCTCGGGTCTCCATCCCGATCGTCTCCATCCCGATCGCAGCCGTGCGTGAAAATCGCACCGCATCTGCACATTGCTTTTCACGCAACCCCATTCACTTCTATGGCGCCCTGCTGTTGAGTAAAAACGCTGAATATAGAGCATGCTGCGATTTCACTGCAACGCACAAGTGATGCGTGAAAATCACTGCTCATGTGAACAGCCCCATAGAAATGAATGGGTCGGGATTCAGTGCGGGTGCAATGCGTTCAATCCGCGCGGAATACTCGCCCGTGTGAGAGGGGCCTAACTGAACCAGGAAATATATTGGGGCGATTCATGGATCAAACACCTGTTGTGATTTGGCCATGAGCGCCTTGTTAGAGAACAGCAAGTTGTGCAAACCGTTGAAAAGTTGGACATTGTGCATTAAAAAAAGTTTACAGGTGGTCACATTAAGTTCACTTTTAGTACATCCTGAAATTTTTAACCGACATACCAAATATCCCCAACTTTTTGTGAGTAGTGTATATAAACTAGAGATGAGCAAATTATTGGTAAAAATCGATTTCGCTGCTTTACCGAATTTACAAAAATAATTCCAATTTGGACAAATTAACTTCGTCAAAGCACATTTCTTTTAGTTGGCGCAGGTGACAGGGGACGACGATTGCACCTCTCCCCATCATTGTACCCCTCAGATGAAGTGTTACTTAGGAAGCAACACTGAGTGACAATCAATTTCACATGCTGTTGTGCAAATGGGCTTGACAACAGGCGGAAATTATAGGCAATTAGCAAGACACCCCAATAAAGGATGGTTCTGCAGGTGGTGACCACAGACCACTTCTCAGTTCCTATGCTTCCTGCTGATGTTTTGGTCACTTTTGAATGCTGGCGGTGCTTTCACTCTATGGTAGCATGAGACGGAGTCTACAACCCACACAAGTGGGCTCAGGTAGTGCAGCTTATCCAGGATGGCACATCAATGCGAGCTGTGGCAAGAAGGTTTTCTGTGTCTGTCAGCGTAGTGTCCAGAGCATGGAGGCGCTACCAGGAGACAGGCCAGTACATCAGAAGACGTGGAGGAGGCCGTAGGAGGGCAACAACCCAGCAGCAGGGACCGCTACCTCCGCCTTTGTGCAAGGAGGAACAGGAGGAGCACTGCCAGAGCCCTGCAAAATGACCTCCAGCAGGCCACAAATGTGCATGTGTCTGCTCAAACGGTCAGAAACAGACTCCGTGAGGGTGATATGAGGGCCCGACGTCCACAGGTGGGGGTTGTGCTTACAGCCCAACACCGTGCAGGACGTTTGGCATTTGCCAGAGAACACCAAGCTTGGCAAATTCGCCACTGGCACCCTGTCTCTTCACTGATGAAAGCAGGTTCACACTGAGCACAATGACAGATGTGACAGAGTCTGGAGACGCCGTGGAGAACGTTCTGCTGCCTGCAACATCCTCCAGCATGACCGGTTTGGCATTGGGTCAGTAATGTGTGGGGTGGCATTTCTTTGGAGGGCCGCACAGCCCTCCATGGTGCTCCGCCAGAGGTATCCTTGACTGCCATTAGGTACCGAGATGAGAATCCTCAGACACCTTGTGAGACCATATGCTGGTGCGGTTGGCCCAATGCTAGACCTCATGTGGCTGGAGTGTGTCAGCAGTTCCTGCAAGACGAAGGCATTGATGCTATGGACTGGCCCGCCCGTTCCCCAGACCTGAATCCAATTGAGCACATCTGGGACATCATGTCTCGCTCCATCCACCAACTCACACAACAGACTGTCTCAGGAGTTGGCAGGATGCTTAGTCCAGGTCTAGGAGGAGATCCCTCAGGAGACAGTCCCGCCACCTCATCAGGAGCATGCACAGCGTTGTAGGGAGGTCATACAGGCACGTGGAGCCACACACACTGACTGAGCCTCATTTTGACTTGTTTTAAACCGCTTTAAAAGTCCGCCCATAGGATATAAACGTCCTATGGGTGGACGTCTATTTCTGAAAGCACGTTTTAGAACGTCCTTTCAGAAATAGCAGCTGCACGCAATCATGCAGCTGCTGATCGGGGTTGCCCGCTGTCATGACAGCAGGGCAACCCTAAGACAAGGCAGGGACAGTTCCCAGGTGTCCCTGCCTTCACGATCGCTGCAGACACAGCGCTCACCGATCGCTGTGACCGCCGGACCGGAGAGTGCAGGGGCTGTGTGAGGAAGTAAATGTCCCCCAGAGGTCTTGTATGACCTTATGGGGGACGAAAAGTGTAAAATAAAAAAATAAAAATAAAAAGTTGAAAATAAAAAAAAAGTTTCACATTTAAAAAAAAAAAAAAAAAAAAAAAGTCCCCAAGTAAGGAATGAAAAAAATAAGTTAAAAATAGAAAATTTTTTAAAAAAAGTATACATATTAGGTATTGCCGCGTCCGTAAAAACCAGCTCTAAAAATATCACATGACCTAACCCCTCGGGTGAACACCGTAAAAAAAAAAAAAAAAAGTCAAAACAAGCAATTTGTGTCACCTTGCATCACAAAAGGTGCAACACCAAATGATCAAAAACGCGTATGTCCCACAAAATAGTACCAATAAAACAGTCACCTCATCCCGCAAAAAATGAGCCCCTACATAAGATAATCTCTCAAAAAATAAAAAAACTATAGCTCTCAGAACATGGACACATTAAAACATAATTTTTTTGTTTCAAAAATGCCATTTGTGTAAAACTTTAATAAATGAGAAAAAGTATACATATTAGGTATCGCCACGTCCGTAACAATCTGCTCTATAAAAATGCCACTTGACTGAACCCCTCAGGTGAACGCTGTAAAAATAAATAGAAACTGTGCTAAAACAACCAATTTTTTGGTCACCTTGCCCCATAAAGTGTTATAATGAATGATCAAAAAATCATATGTACCCAAAAATGGTACTAATAAAACTGGCACCTTATCCCCTAGTTTCCAAAATGGGGTCACTTCTTGGGAGTTTCTACTGTAAGGGTGCATCAGGGGGCTTCAAATGGGACATGGCATCTAAAAACCATGTGGAGTTCCTTTTCTTCTGCGCCCTGCCGTGTGCCCATACAGCAGTTTATGACCACATGTGGGGTGTTTCTGTAAACCGCAGAATCTGGGTAATAAATATTGAGTTTTGTTTGGCTGTTAACCATCGATGTGTTAAAGAAAAAAATTGATTAAAATGGAAAATCTGCCAAAAAAGTGAAATTTAAAAATTTGATCTCCATTTTCCTTTAATTCTTGTGGAACGCCTAAAGGGTTAACAAAATTTGTAAAATCGGTTTTGAATACCTTGAGGGGTGTAGTTTCTACAATGGGGTCATTTATGGGGGTATCCACTATGTAGGCCCCACAAAGTGACTTCAGACCTGAACTGGTCCTTAAAAAGTGGGTTTTGGCAATTTTCTTAAAAATTTGAAGAATTGCTTCTAAACTTCTAAGCCTTCTAACGTCCTAAAAAAATAAAATGACATTTCCAAAATGATGCCATCATAAAGTAGACATATGGGGAATGTTAAATAATAAATATTTTATGAGGTATCACTTTGTTTTAAAAGCAGAGAAATTGAAATTTAGAAAATTGCGAATTTTTCCAATTTTTGGGTAAATTTGGGATTTTTTCATAAATAAAGGTGAAATATTTTGACTCAAATTTATGACTATCATGAAGTACAATGTGTCACGAGAAAACAATCTCTGAATGACTTGGATAAATAAAGGCATTCCAAAGTTATTACCACATAAAGTGAGATATGTCAGTTTTGCAAAATTTGGCCTGGTCAGGAAGGGGGCAAATGGCCCAGATGGCAAGTGGTTAAGGACATTACATCAAAGTTGGATCAGCCTGTAGTGTGTTTTCCCACTTTAATTTTGAGTGTGACTCCAAATCCAGACCTCCATGGGTTGAAAAATTTGATTTCCATTTTTAATGTGTGTGATTTTGTTGTCAGCACATTCAACTATGTAAAGAACTAAGTATTTCAGAAGACTAATTAACTCAGATCTAGGATGTGTTATTTTTGTGTTCTTTTTATTTTTTAGAGCAGTGTAGTTGCATCTGTTCTCATCCTGGTTTTGGCTCACAATCATGGATGGTAATCACTGACCAAGTAAGAGCATGCAAAAATTTGGACATAACCTTTCATATAATAACTTGGAAGATAACAAGCATCTCAAGATAGTTATAGGAAAAACAAGTAGGAATTTGAAATATTCTTTACCTCGCCTGAGAAGTATTTCTCTATAAGTGCCAAAGCAGCATGATAAACCATGTGGTTGTCATGTGTCTGTAGAGCTTCAATCTTTTCTAGTCCTCCCAACTCTTCTACAACTAAACATAGTTTGTCCAACTCACCCAGTTTTTCAGCAGCCTGTAATATATCAAGTTTGTTGGTATTTAAAAAAAAAAAATCAGCAGGAAAAAAACATGCACTTGTTTGTACATGTTTAAGAAGCACATTAAAATGTACACAAGCTCGGTTTAAAAAAAAAAAAAAAAAATTCTAAAAATAATAAAATTGTAATGTACCAGCCTGGCAACTATACCAAAACTTTGTACAACATAAGAGTATACTTACCAGAAATATGTTGGAGATGGCATCTAAAATTACCAAGATAGTTTTACTGTCCTTAACTGTTAGTAGGTTGAGAAGTGGTTCCAGCACTCCACTATGCACTAACTGTACTACCTGCTCCACAGTGCCCCCACTAGTGTAGTTGGTCACTGCCCACACCGCCTCTTTCTGTGCTTTAAAGTCACCCTAGGAAAGAAGAGAAGCTTTCACATATAGTCATCTAAATGGGTACTGTAGTAACTATACCATGATTTCTATTAATAAATCTCACACTGGACATTAGTGGTCAGGGGATGCCAATCTAGATCTATTACATCAACTTAAGAACTGAGTGTTTAAAATAAGATCACAGCAGTTGTGCCACTTACCTTATGGAGAAGTTCCACCAGTGGTGGTAGGAGGCCACAAGTAATAAGTTGTTGAATCTGAGGAGCTGGACCTGCTGCAATATTACTAAGTGCCCACGCTGCTTCCCTCTGAACACTTGACTTCGGATGCCGAAGGAGCTGAGGCAACACAGACAAGACTCCAGCATCTATGGCTACCTGGGTTTGTTTATCTGTTCCAGTGACTATGTTCCCAACAGTACGCAATGCTGGTGTCTGAAGAGGATTTTGTAAAAATTAGGACATACCATGAAAACAAGATATCACATTAAACATTACAGTGTTTGCCTAATGGTCTCTGTGGAAAGTAACAGAGGGTTACCTGTATTTTTAGGAGGGAAACAAAAAAAAAAAAAAAAAAAAAAAAAGGACATACCTTTAATGTATGCTAAAACTAATTACAGAGTTCAAATAAAAATTACATGGGAACCATTGGACCCGGAGCATGTGTTTTCTGTATTGCATAGCAGTTTATCTGGAGGCATCAGAATATAGGTACAGTATATAACTGCCTTATTGTCCCAAGGCTTGCTAATGGTCAGCAGTTGTAAACCAAATGCCACAAAGAAGTGTAGTACCCCCGCCCCAAGAGGAGCAACCTGCGGGTCTGTTGTTGGAACCTTTCCTAGTTACAGTACTGTTTCACCAGCAGTGGAATTCACTACAAATGACAAATTGTGAGCGGTCTATTTAATTGCCAAGCCACACTGTAGCTGGCCAGCTAAGACCTGTCCCAGGTTGCTAATACAGCTTATATGTTTATACAGCTAAACCTGCCAATAACCTTAATACAGTTCCTATGTTTGTGTGTTAAAGACAATAGAGTTATTTACTGTGACTTCATGTTTTGGATGTCATGTAATAGTTATATTGTGTGTCCACAGAAGCAGAAAAAAAGATAATGTGCTTTTAAGATTCATTATATAATGATGTAAGGCAAGCTCAATGACAGCAGAAACAGAAAGCATAGAGTTAAACTGTTGTTGCTGGGCAGGAGTCTTGACCAAATCACAGCCAGCCTCACAGTCTGTGTGGAAAATTCCCCTAGCAGGAGCTGCTAGAAATTATTCAGAGAAGCTGAACAGACATTCACTCCACTAAGAGCTGTGTTTTAAGGAAGCAGAGAGGCCAGAATAGGCATTTAAAACAGTTAAATAATGTTCCTACTGTTAATAGTGATTAGAACTGTATACGGAAGCAGGTGTGTTTACTTACAGTTCCACCAATTGCAAACTACAAATACCATACAAACAATTGCAACAATTCAAATTCCATATTGCAATCCAAATTGCATACAACCATACCAGATCATATTCAACCAATCTGCAAATAGTTACTGCTAACTGCATATTGCAAATTGTGACCAACTTCAGCAAGTGAACTATTAGTTAGACCTCATACCTCTCAGAGA
The DNA here is from genome assembly GCF_905171765.1 of Bufo bufo. NCBI lineage: Eukaryota > Metazoa > Chordata > Amphibia > Anura > Bufonidae > Bufo > Bufo bufo. The sequence continues at coordinate 83,352,472 of NC_053395.1, forward strand.
GATCATAAAGTGCTTAAATAACTTAGTGAGTACAGATACGCAAGAGAAATATATCCACCATTTTATGTTGAATGACATGATTGAACATTTGAACCACCATCTTATGCATGCCGCCATTTTGAGATATCTTTTCAACACGTTATGTACAGTCGTTGCCAAAAGTTGAGAATGACACAAATATTAGTTTTCACAAAGTTTGCTGCTAAACTGCTTTTAGATCTTTGTTTGTTGTTTCTGTGATGTAGTGAAATATAAATTACACGCACTTCATACGTTTCAAAAGGCTTTTATCGACAATTACATGACATTTATGCAAAGAGTCAGTATTTGCAGTGTTGGCCTTTCTTTTTCGGGACCTCTGCAATTCGACTGGGCATGCTCTCAATCAACTTCTGGGCCAATTCCTGACTGATAGCAACCCATTCTTTCATAATCACTTCTTGGAGTTTGTCAGAATTAGTGGATTTTTGTTTGTCCACCTGCCTCTTGAGGATTGACCACAAGTTCTCAATGGGATTAAGATCTGGGGAGTTTCCAGGCCATGGACCCAAAATATCAACGTTTTGGTCCCCGAGCCACTTAGTTATCACTTTTGCCTTATGGCACGGTGCTCCATCGTGCTGGAAAATGCATTGTTCTTCACCAAACTGTTGTTGGATTGTTGGAAGAAGTTGCTGTTGGAGGGTGTTTTGGTACCATTCTTTATTCATGGCTGTGTTTTTGGGCAAAATTGTGAGTGAGCCCACTCCCTTGGATGAGAAGCAACCCCACACATGCATGGTCTCAGGATGCTTTACTGTTGGCATGACACAGGACTGATGGTAGCGCTCACCTTTTCTCTGGACAAGCCTTTTTCCAGATGCCCCAAACATTCGGAAAGAGGCTTCATCGGAGAATATGACTTGGCCCCAGTCCTCAGCAGTCCATTCACCATTCTTTCTGCAGAAGATCAATCTGTCCCTGATGTTTTTTTTGGAGAGAAGTGGCTTCTTTGCTGCCCTTGACACCAGGCCATCTTCCAAAAGTCTTCGCCTCACTGTGCGTGCAGATGCACTCACACCTGCCTGCTGCCATTCCTAAGCAAGCTCTGCACTAGTGGCACTCCGATCCTGCAGCTGAATCCTCTTTAGGAGACGATCCTGGCGCTTGCTGGACTTTCTTGGACACCCTGAAACCTTCTTAACAAGAATTGAACCTCTTTCCTTGAAGTTCTTGATGATCCTATAAATTGTTGATTGAGGTGCAATCTTAGTAGCCACAATATCCTTGCCTGTGAAGCCATTTTTATGCAACGCAATGATGGCTGCACGCGTTTCTTTGCAGGTCACCATGGTTAACAATGGAAGAACAATGATTTCAAGCATCACCCTCCTTTTAACATGTCAAATCTGCCATTTTAACCCAATCAGCCTGACAATGATCTCCAGCCTTGTGCTCGTCAACATTCTCACCCGAGTTAACAAGATGATTACTGAAATGATCTCAGCAGGTCCTTTAATGACAGCAATGAAATGCAGTGGAAAGTTTTTTTGGGGATTAAGTTCATTTTCATTACAAAGAAGGCCTATGCAATTCATCTGATCACTCTTCATAACATTCTGGAGTATATGCAAATTGCTATTATAAAAACTTAAGCAGCAACTTTTCCAATTTCTAATATTTATGTAATTCTCAACTTTTGGCCATGACTGTACATGGGCTATCTGCTGCAGAGGCGGCAGTGTTATATGAAGAAAAGTTGAAGTTAATAAAGAAGTTATTTCAAGTATTTGGTGTGCTCTTTAAACCTACTGTTTCCATGGAACGGCCCTAGAGGAATTACAGAGTAACACAGACAGGCTGGTTAGACTAAAAGTCAGAGATATTGAAATTCTTCTAATGCCAAAGCGCGAAAGGCAATTCATAGTGCTGCATCAGCCACACACACACACACACACACACACACACACCCCTCTTACTGGTACTAATACCAGGGAGATCTTTCTGGTTCTATGTTCAGGTCTAACAAACTTATGCATTATGGCTGGTTTTTCTGAAAAAAAACTGTTACCTGCTTCTAACATCAAAACTGTATTCAAAGAGTTAACCAAAGCCTATGAAGACATTAAAGCGTGGTGGAATAGTCAGTCATTAGAAAACTACACTCACCTAAAGAATTAGGAACACCATACTAATACGGTGTTGGACCCCCTTTTGCCTTCAGAACTGCCTTAATTCTACATGGCATTGATTCCACAAGGTGCTGATAGCATTCTTTAGAAATGTTGGCCCATATTGATAGGATAGCATCTTGCAGTTGATGGAGATTTGAGGGATGCACATCCAGGGCACGAAGCTCCCGTTCCATCACATCCCAAAGATGCTCTATTGGGTTGAGATCTGGTGACTGTGGGGGCCATTTTAGTACAGTGAACTCATTGTCATGTTCAAGAAACCAATTTGAAATGATTCGAGCTTTGTGACAGTGCATTATCCTGCTGGAAGTAGCCATCAGAGGATGGGTACATGGTGGTCATGAACATGGTCAGAAACAATGCTCAGGTAGCCCGTGGCATTTAAACAATGCCCAATTGGCACTAAGGGGCCTAAAGTGTGCCCAGAAAACATCCCCCACACCATTACACCACCACCACTAGCCTGCACAGTGGTAACAAGGCATGATGGATACATGTTCTCATTCTGCTTACGCCAAATTCGGACTCTACCATTTGAATGTCTCAACAGAAATAGAGACTCATCAGACCAGGCAACATTTTTCCAGTCTTCTTCAACAGTCCAATTTTGGTGAGCTCGTGCAAATTGTAGCCTCTTTTTCCTATTTGTAGTGGAGATGAGTGGTACTCGGTGGGGTCTTCTGCTGTTGTAGCCCATCCGCCTCAAGGTTGTGCGTGTTGTGGCTTCACAAATGCTTTGCTGCATACCTCGGTTGTAACGAGTGGTTATTTCAGTCAACGTTGCTCTTCTATCAGCTTGAATCAGTCAGCCCATTCTCCTCTGACCTCTAGCATCCACAAGGCATTTTCGCCCACAGGACTGCCGCATACTAGATGTTTTTCCCTTTTCACACCATTCTTTGTAAACCCTAGAAATGGTTGTGCGTGAAAATCTTAGTAACTGAGCAGATTGTGAAATACTCAGACCGGCCAGTCTGGCACCAACCATGCCACGCTCAAAATTGCTTAAATCGCCTTTCTTTCCCATTCTGACATTCAGTTTGGAGTTCAGGAGATTGTCTTGACCAGGACCACACCCCTAAATGCATTGAAGCAACTGCCATGTGATAGGTTGACTAGATAATTGCATTAATGAGAAATAGAACAGGTGTTCCTAATAATTCTTTAGGAGAGTGTATATGGTGAACAGTATTGAACCAAAGGGATTATGCATTACAGTGACAGAATGTATTAGAAATGTCAATATTATGACAAAATGGGAAAGAGGCCACCTCAAGTTACCTTAGGTGCAGTATTCTATTTGATAAATAGCATGCTGTGAAAACAAATGCTCAAACTGAAAGTTGCAGTTTGAAGAAAAAAAAAAGAAAAAAAAAAAAAAGAAGTAGTACTTTCAACATACCATTAGGGAAACAATTTGTGCGCATAATTTAAAAGAATATGGGGCACATTTACCAAGACCGCAGATTTAGATGCCAGTATTAATTGTGCCTGCACTGCTGGAGGAAGCTCCAAAGTTATGTGGAGGTGCAGACGCAATCTATAATCTAGACCAGCTCTCTTACTGGCATAGACCAGTCATTTTGTATGCCAAAAAATGATGGAGATGGACCTGCCAGCCCACAATTTTTTTTTTATTTTTTTTTATTCTTTAAAACCTAAATCAGGCAAGGGGCGTGAGCAGGGAAACTGTGCATTTCATGGGTGCCTCCCCAATGGCACCGACAGGAGGGTATACCTGCCCCCTGGACAGGACTGGAGCTCCAGATTAAAAAGGCCTCCTCATCTTACCCAAGCCAGGGTTGTTTCCTGTCCACAGACATCACGGATGCTCCTGCCAGTACTATGAAGATTCCGCATGGCCTTGATGTTTCCCCCTGCATTGGGAGGGCCACTGCAGAGGTCAGAGACTCCGGGGATGCGGTGGCTACCTTCTCCCATCTTTGGCATAAGCCCTTCTGTGGAAGGCAGCCCCGGGTTTCTTACCCCTTCTTAGGGGTTGTGGATCCGACTCGACGGGCATCGATGCAGGTGGGGCCTTCTCTAGGGTGGAGATGGTTCTGGGAGCGGAGATGATCGTGAAGTCATGCGCACGCACACGTCCCTGCATTCAGGGCGCCTGGTGGAGGGGATTTTAAATATTCATGGCCACTGCCTTGTTCGTGGTGCGTTTCCCTGCTCTAGCATTTCAACTCCTTAGGAAGATGCGGCCCGCAAGCCTGTGGATCCTGGTTCCAGTGCCCTCATCCTGGTAAGCCTCCTCTCCTGTAAGCTTGTGCAGATATTCTCTTGACTGTGGGGCTCCTCATTTTACAAAATACACTAATATATTAGCCTAATCCACCAGACACCTATAAGATTACTAGCCCTTTTTTAAATCTGTTTTAGGGCAGAGAAACCTCCACTACCAGGACACAAGGAGGAGACTCAGGACACAAAAAAGTGTGCTATAAGCTTCCACCTCTCAGAAATCCCATAGTTCCCAATTATAAGAATTTGAGGTTGATGAAGGGGAGATCCTTGATGACAGCTCTGTCTCCTTGGAAGACTGTTATTCCTTCCAGAAGAATCGCAGAGTCTTAAAAAATAAATAAAAATCAGGGCTACTATGGATATAGAAGACCCTAAAGAGAGCCAGTTAGTACAGGATCAAATGTTTCTGGGCCGATGAGAAAGAAAACAAGTCTTCCCAGTACATAATAGTAATAAAGATCAAATCTCTAAGGAATGGAGAGATCCGGAAAAAAAGAGCCCCGGTTACAAGCTCTTTTAAAAGGAAGTATCCTTTTGCGGATTCTGATGAGACTCTTTGGAATAAAACGCCTAAGATTGACGCACCGGTAGCCCGTATATCAAAAGAAATCCTCCCTTCCCAAAAAAAATTTAAACATTTAAAAAAAGCATTGGATATCAATACTGCGATGTTTAGACCCAGTATTTCTTCCTTTTAAATGACAAATACGTGGTCTTAAAAAGGCAGGAAATGCTGAACCCCAAATGCAGTTGTACATTTATACTCAGGGCAACCTATTTTTGTAATTATTCTATCATTTCACATCCACACATTTTACCATCTGGTGTAGGATGTCTCTGTGGCACTTGTGGTCTGTTGCGGGCATCTTCCACTGTAGGCATTTTTTGCTGGGGATTGCCCTTAGCAACAGACCACAAGCACAGTATCTGCTCCCCTGAGTATAAATGCACAACTGCATTTGGGGTTGAGCATTTCCTGCCTTTTGAGACCACATATTGTCATTTAAATTGTATATTTATATGTGGAGGTGTATAAAATCCAATCTAAATGTGCCTTGATTACCATCCATAGGCAGCATTTAGGTGCACCTGTGAGGCCAACAACATATCAGCCAGCCATGTGTGGGGACTCTAAGCCTCCTCTCTCCTCCCATGGTATGTGTGTTTAGTCACACTGGAGGGGACTGGGAGCTGGATGCTGCGAGTCAGACCTTGCGCTGGAGTAATTTGCCCACTGGCTCCTGGTACTACCCATACGGTACAGGTAGGTTTAGCGTTGGGTCCCATGCCATTTGAGAAACCTTGACGTGGTGTGCGGGCTCAGGTAGGTCCTTAAAGGGAACCTGTCACCGGGATTTTGGGTATAGAGCTGAGGACATGGGTTGCTAGATGGCCACTAGCACATCCATAATACCCCGTCACCATAGCTCTGTGTGCTTTTATTGTGTAAAAAAAACTATTTGATACATACGCAAATTAACCTGAGATGAGTCAGAGCTTGAAAAATATGACTCTTCTCTGGTCACACAAGTAAGATATGACTTAATTTGCAAGTGTATCAAATAGTTTATTTTTCATTTTATTTTTTTTACACAAAAGCACAGAGTTATGGGGACTGGGTATTGCGGATGTGCTAGCGGCCATCTAGCAATCCATGTCCTCAGCTCTATACCCAAAATCCCGGCGACAGGTTCCCTTTAATATAAGGATATACTGGCTAAAGTCTCATTTTTAACATCAGTGTGAGGGTTAGTCAGGTTACTTTTTGCATCCACCACAGTAATACACCTATTTTTGTAATTATTTATTTCAGTATTTCTTCCACCTGCACAGCTAGGTCCTTGCCAGTATGGCTAGGTAAATTAGATCACCTGGCAGCTGGAACTCCTAGAAAGGAGATCTTAGCATCTCTACCAAATTTGAAACAAGCAAACTTTTTAGCCGATGCTTCAACCGATTTAGTGAGACTGTCAGCTAGATCAGTCACCGTCTCCAATGCAAGGGCCATCTGGCTCCGTTCCTGCTCAGGGGATATGGCATCCCCAAAAAATAAAATAAAAAAATTCATATGTTCAATGCCCTGTGAAGGAGACTGTCTTTTTGGGTCAGTCCTTGACGATATCCTTGAAAAGGCCTCTATAGGCAGTCTTTGAATGCTGGGAGTTATAGTTTCGCAACAGCTGGAGAGCTGCAGGTTGGCCATCCCTGATCTAGACCAAGTAAAGGAAGTCTTACTTTCTTTAGGATGGATTATAATCACACAGAAAAAAAAAATAATCTGATTTCATCCCAAGTCAACAAAAATTCTTAGTTCTACTGGATTCATGCCTTCAGATGTCCTTCCTCACAGAAGAAAAGCAGTTGACCATATATCAAAAGAGCTCTCAATTATGCAAGTTAAAAGGTTCCATCAGAAACATCATTACTGTTTTAGGTTACCTAACATCCTCTATACCTGCAGTCAGATGGGTGCAGAGCCATACAAGGGTTCCACAATCCTTTCTTATAGATTCCTGGGATGGTATCCAAACCTCCTTAGAAAGAAAGGTCAGCCTTCCATCAAGAGTATTACAGTCCCTATCCTGGTGGAAAATAAGAAATTTGCAGACAAAAATCTGCTAGTAGTCACTACAGATGCCAGCAGCAGAGGCTGGGGTGGTCATGCGGCAGACCTGATGGTTCAAGGAGTTTGCTAGAACCGCAAACTGCTATAAGTTCCTTTTTAAATTGACAAGGCAGTTGCCATGGAGTTGTCCCACTATTCAAAGATGCCTCTACGCCATGTAAAAATCTTATTTGACAACACAACCACGGTTGCAAACAAACAGTCATGGGGGCACTTGGAACAAGTTTCTAGCCACAATCGCAAAGAGGATTTTTCTATGGGCAGAAATACATCTGACTTCCTCATCAGCGGTCCATTTAAAGCGAAGGAAAAATCTCATGGCTGATTTCTTAAGCAGGCAGACAATAATGGAAGGAGTCTGGGCCCCGAGTCCCGACGTATTCCAACTGATCACAGCAAAATGGGTTATTCCAATCCTGTATTCATTTGCAGATCAGGGCACAGGAAGGTACAGAGATTTTGTTCTCTGTACCCACAGGACCAGCCATGCAGATTCTAGACGCCCTATCTTATCCATAACCAAAGGGGCTGCTATATGCGTTCTCCCACTTTCAGCTTAATTCAGAGAACCCTAATGAAAGTGGCGGGGGAACAGGTGTAGGTAATTATGATCGCTCCTTATTGGACTAGAGCCTGGATTTTCCTGCTTCTCAATCTGTCAGGAGGGGGAATACTGGACTCTCCCAGCACTTCCAGATCTTTTATTTCAGGGTCCGATTCACCACCCCAGAGTCTCAGCTCAAATTGACGGCTTGGAGATTGAACACCTAGCTTTAAAAAAAGGAAAGGGCCACTCTGATCCAGTAATCTCCACAATACTAAAAAGGTACGAAAGCCATGACAATTTTTTTTTTCATCTTAGGACCTGAAGGCCTTTCTTGCCTTTGCGAAGAGCAAAAACTGTCAAAAATTCCCTTCCGAATGTTTCCATTATTTGGGATTTCCTACAGTCAGTGTTGAACAAGGGTCTCAAACCCTCTACCCTCAAAGTTCAGATATTGCCTTTGAGTATTTTTCGGGATGCAAAATTGGCAGAACAACCTTTAGGCAAGCAATTTTTTTAAAAGTGCAGTCAGAATCTTACCAACCATACGCTCTACAATTCCAACAGGGGACTTTAATTTAGTTCTTACAGTCTTAATGGAGTCGCCATTCGAACCCATTGATAGTATCTTCATGAAGCTTTTATCACTTAAGACCGCCTTTCTTCTAGCCATAACAACTGCTAGAAAGGTGGGTGAGATCCAGGCACTCTTTTCGTGCACCGTATCCTAAAATTTTAGATGACAGTCTAATCCTTAAGCATTGCCCAGCGTTCCATCCAAAAGTAGTTTCAAAATTCCATTGTAATCTGGAAGTTGCTCTGCCATCCTTCTGTGATTCTCCTACCACGGACCAAGAGGAAGTTCCACAATCTGGATGCAAGACGTTGCCTACTATGTAATCTGGAGAGAACAAAAGCAGATCAGACAGTCGGACCACCTCTATCCAGTTCCAGGGTCCTAATAAGGGTCTAGCAGCCAGAAAGCCTACGATCGCTCGGTGGATAAGAGATATTCTGTTATACCAACAAGAAACTTGTTTCCCCAGCAGGACTCAAGGCCCACTCGACTTGGGCTAGGTCAGCCTCCTGGGCAGAAAACACTGCTATATATCAATTCAACAGATTTGCAAAACGGCTGCCTGGGCTAATCCTATGACCTTTTAAGCACTACAGGCTGGATGTGACCCATAATCAGGACTTGTCCTTTGGGCGTAGAATTCTTTCTACGGTAGTCCCTCCCTGAAATATGTTCATTCTCTGTTAATCCTTCTTTCAGTGCAGTTAGGGAGGCGCCTGGGAAAAAAGGTTAATTACATTTCCATTAGCCTCCCCAACAGCACTGGGAGTTTTCCTCACCCTTCTTTGTTGCCTTTGATAAAAGTATAATTACCTTGGTGGATTGTATTATGTTGAATTAATAATTTTTCTTGCATCATTTTCCATGTCCTTGGTTATTAACTGTCTTATATAAGGACAGGAGGCCTTTTTAAATCTGGAGCTCCAGTGTTTCCTGTCCAGGGAGCAGGGATACCCTCCTGTCAGTGCCGTTTGGGAGGCTAATGGAAAATCCAAATACCGGTAAGAGTAATTAACTCTTTTTGTCTCAAAATGCCTTGTGACGAGATCTACAACTGATATGCCACAAAAGTGGTGTAAATCAGCACATAAAAGGGACCCTTATATAATTTTCCTGAACAAAATCACATACAGAAGAGGAAGCTTCTAGGGTGGTGGAAGGGAAAGGAAACCAAGGCTAAAAACAGTACAGATACACATTTTAGCTCCGCCTCCACAATGCCCAGGAACTTCTTGCCCCAAACAGGAATCCCAAAAAGCATATAACCCAGTATGAAAAAATGACATCTCCTCTTGCACTGTGACAAAAAAAAAAAAAAAAATGCACAACAGAAGCCTTTGTCACAAAAGCGGTTGATACTGCCCTAGTTTTCAGTTTCTCTAGCAGCACCTTTCCCATGGTTTTGTAAGACTCACATATGGGCAACCTTTTCCATCTAGCAATAGAGCATTTTGAATCCTTCATACCCTTCCCGCAGTGGCATAACTACCACAGCGGCAGACCATGCAACTGCTATGGGGCCCAGGGCAAGAGGGGTCCCAGTCTTGGTTGGGATTTTCTCCTTCTACTGGAGGTGAAAACTTAGTCAGGACTCTACCCTCAAAAGGAACAACTTTTAGCAAATGAGGCAGGGGAAAACTGGCCCAAGGGTCATTGAAACGTGTTTAGGCAGAAACCCTTCTGTCCTATGTGGGGGGCCTGGTTTGATCTTTGCTATGGGACCCTTACTCTATGTACGCCACTGCCTTCCCAGTCTCCAGGATTCAGTAACTGCCAATTATTGACATCAACTTATGAAACACCTTTTCGGACTGTTTTAAGATTTTTACAAAGAGGAAAGAAAAATACTTCCTCTAATCTGTGAAAGTCCATCACTACTTTAGAAAGGAAAGAAAGCTATTAAAAAAATTCACGAAACAGCCAAAAAAGGGTTGAACAGATTCACCAGAAACTCATGGATCAGGAATTTCAATATGGTTTCTTTTAGTTGTTCAAAGGCAGATCATGTTAACCCTGAAAGAGCTAGATTCAGATTCCATGGAGGAACAGATGTTCTAACTCTTGGTCCAAGTCTATCAGTTCACTTCAGAAGACTTCTACATCAAGGATGTTCTGCTAGGCTTTAAAATAAAAAAAAAAAAAAGACTGGAGGACTGGTACCTGCACTGTGTACTAGTTCTTAAACCTTAACCTTTAGTGAATCCTTGCTGTAGACATTCCAAAGTAGTAGGAATATGTAACTTACTCTGCCAAATTAGAAGTATTACACCAGGACAGATACTTCATCCAAATCTTATACCACTACATGTCACCACATTTCTACTAGCCATCACGGTGTCAATATCTGACAAGCCTTTTGTTTTAAGTAGCATCCTTTCATGATCCAAGATGCCAGATCTTTCTCCTTGAAGGTGAAACACGAGCCCTTGACATATCAAGTCCTGACTCCAAGAGAGTTTGGGCTTTCTACTGTTGATGCTAAAATATAATAATCTCAATTTTTGGGGGCAGTTTAGGGCTATTAAAATAATCTTCCCTTCTCTTCCTGAATTTTCCTCAGAACTTGTGGAATCAAGGGAAGAGGAGGAAAGACGTATCCCAGTTGAAAACTCCATGACAAGTCCACCACATCTATCCCTGCACAAAGTGTCCCCTTTGGGCCCAGAGAGAATTATTTGGGAAGTTTTGGATCCTTTTGACATGCAAAGAAGTCTACTTTGGAAAGGCTCTATTTCTGGACTAGAATTTTGAATATCTACTTCTTAATATTCCATTCCCCTGGATCCAACCTTTTTTGAATCATCTTTGACAATACGGTGGGGAAAATAAGTATTTGATACACTGGTAAGTTTTCCCACCTCCAAAGAACCGAGGTCTGTAATTTTTATCATAGGCACACTTAAATTGTGAGACAATCTTAAAAAAAAAATATATATATAATTTGCACTTTATTGGATGAAAAATATTTGATACAATAGAAAAACAGAACTTACTATTTGGTACAGAAACCTTTATTTGCAATTAATTACAGAGGGCAGACATTTCCTGTAGTTCTCGACCAAGTTTGCACACACTGCAGCAGGGATTTAGGCCCACTCCTCCATACAGATCTTTTCCAGATCTTTCAGGTTTCGGGGCTGTCGCTCGGCTACATTGAATTTCAGCTCCCTCCAAAGATTTGATTGGGTTCAGGTCTGGAGACTGGCTAGGCCAGTCCAGGACCTTGAAATGCTTCTTACAGAGCTACTAAGTTGCCCTGGCTGTGTGTTTCAGGTCATTGTCATGCTGGGTTTTCAATGCTTTTACTGAGGAAAGGAGGTTGTTGGACAAAATCTTGCAATATATTGCCCTATCCATCCTCCCTTCAATACGGTCATTCTGTCCCCTTTGCAGAAAAGCACTAGTGATGAGCGGCAGGGGTCATATTCGAATTCGCGATATTTCGCGAATATTTGTCGAAAATTCGCAAATTCACGATTTTTTTTTACTCAAAAAATCGGAAAGGTAATAACTGTGCAATATGCAAATTTTTGGAATTTGGATTCGAATTTTTTATTGCGAATTTTTCAACTTACAACTATTAAAGAAGATTATATCACTATATTAGCTAAATTGCTCTATTCGATTTTTTTAGAATATTCTCTATATTGCTATAACTTAGTTTTTTCGAATATTCATAATATTCTAAAACAAGAATATATAGCAATATAGCGAATATTCAAAAAAACCAAATAGAGCAAAATTCGCAAAACACTACTACTCCTAAAGTCAAGTATATTGCAGCCTTCTTATTGGCCCACAAGCTAGAAGCAGTGAGGGATCATGTGTACTGAAAAAAAATAATAATAATAATTCTGAAAAAAAATCCGAATTTTCGAAGTACCTATATTCGCGATAAAAATTCGAAATTCGAATATTCGTGATCAACACTAAAAATCACCCCCAAAAGTATGATGTTTTCACCCACCATACTTCATGGCCAGGGCAGTGTTCTTAGGATTGTGCTCATCCTTCCTCCAAAACATGGGTAGTGGAGTTGATACCAAAAAGTTCTATTTTGGTCTCATCTGACCTTCCCCCATGCCTGATCTGGATCATCCAGATGGTCACTGGTGAACTTAAAATGGGCCTGGATATGCGCTGGCATGATCAGGGGTACCTTTAATCCATGATGGCGTAGTGTGTTACTAATAGAAATCGGAGATTGTGGTCCCAGCTCTCAGGTCATTGACCAGGTCCTCCCGTGTAGTTCTGGGCCGATTGCTGACCTCTCTCAGAATCCTCCTTAACCCACAAGGTCATATCTTGCATGGAGCCCCAGACAGTTGACAGTTATCTTGAGTTTCTTCCATTTTCTAATAATTGCATCAGCAGTTGTTGCCTTCTCACCAAGCTGCTTGCCTATTGTCCTGTATCCCATCCCAGCCTTGTGCAGGCCTACAATTTTGTCCCTGGTGTCTGTAACGGATCACCGGGCACCCCGACCGGGTACCTCCGTTGAATGAATGCTCCTAGTGCTTTCCGAGGACTCCAAGCACTCCACTTGACACCGTACGCACTGCAGACCCCACGAACTGCCGAAGCTTGGTGGAGGTCTCGCCGTCTCCTACCCACCCTGGACCTATGACAAGGCTCCAGTGGGTGAACCTCTCCTAATTACAGAGGCAGGAACCAGGAGCAAGCTCTTACAAGAGCTAGGAGTTATAGCCAGGGGAGTATACACGTATAGCAATCCCCACACACGAGACGAGGCTCTATGTTGAAGGTGAAACAGGAACTGACTGTACTTCACGTACAGCCTCTTTTATTCACAAACCAAAAACATAGTACTGCCCACAGGGGTTTGAAATACAACCAATCAGTAATTAACAACACATACAATGTAACTACAGCAACCAATCGTTCACGCCCCCAGAGGACCAGAATGAAGACTGGGACATAGGACAACATATCCCCACAATGCATCATGGTCTCCTCCCCTCTGTCTGGAGACAACCTGAGGAGCAATCCAATTATCTCTCAGAACAAAGGGAGATCGCCAATACACATGTAGATACAACAGGACAGACATCACCATTTAAACACACAATGGGACAATGGCACAATAGAAACACACCCAGCATTTTCCTCCCAAGCTGACAAGTTACAATTATTATAGATTGTTACAACTTTGTGAGTTTACATTGGCCATACATATAACTTACATTAATTCAAACAGTATAACGTGGGGACAAACCTATCCAAAATTCACTTGAATCGGTTCAGGGGTTTAAAAGTTAGTATATGGCCCATAATCCTGGGGCAAAAAGCCAGCAGCCAGTCCTCTCCAAAACCCAGTGGCGAGGTCGGTTTCGCCACACATCTCCCCCTCCCAGGGAAGACTAACCAGATACCTGACCTCACGGTCAGTACCTGAGTTAGTCTGGCAGTCCAACCACAACCCAATACTGGACCTGTTGAATCTTGGGGCCTGGCTCTGTTCTGTATGTCCCCAGCTGTTGAGTGGGCATCTGCTACTCCTCGCTTCCTTGTGGTTCTCCAGCTTGGAACTGTAGGTACTTGGTGGGCAGAGGCCGACTGCGCTCTGCCCAGATGCCAGCTCTTCCGCTGGGGTAGCCTGTGGGAAGTCCGGCTCTGGAGAAGAGGATAGGGGAGGGCAGAGGCCGACTGCGCTCTGCCCAGATGCCAGCGCTTCCGCTGGGGTAGCCTGTGGGAAGTCCGGCTCTGGAGAAGAGGATAGGGGAGGGCAGAGGCCGACTGTGCTCTGCCCAGATGCCAGCGCTTCCACTGGGGTAGCCTGTGGAAAGTCAGCCTCTGGAGAAGAGGATAGGGGAGGGCAGAGGCTGACTGCGCTCTGCCCAGATGCCAGCTCTTCCGCTGGGATGTGGTCAGGGAATCCTATCCCCAGGATCTTGTTGCAGATCGGCTGTGGAGAGGAGGAATCGCTTACCTCCTCCTCCTGGCATTCCTGCAGGGTTGGTGGGGGATCTGAACCGGCCGTCCAGCATCCCGGTAGGCCTGGTGCAGAGACCGCGGTCCCATCTGCACCATCGGAGTTAGGGGTGCTGTCCCCCTCCTCCTCCTGGTATCCCTGCGGAGATGGCTGGAGATCTGGACCGACCGTCCAGCATCTCTGTAGGACTGGTAGAGAGACCTCGGTCCCATCTCCACCTGCCATCTGTGGGTCCTCCCAGGACCAGTCTGTGAGGTCCCTCAACATTTGCGAGTAAGGACCACCTGCGTCCACACCTGGCAACTCCGGCTGCTGTTGAGGGTCTGGGCCAGCTGCCCAGCATCCCGGTGGAGAGACCTCGGTCCCGTCTCCCCCTGCCTGTTGTGGTTCCTCACAGGACCAGTTTATGAGGACTTCTACCTCTGTAGCTGGTACTGAAGCAGGGGATACTTCAGTCGGGTCTTCCCAGCTGTAGGGTTGTAGGTCTGGGACTGCCACCCAGCTCTCTGGCAGTGTATATTGGGACCGAATTGAGCTGAAGAAGTATTGGTAGTCCTGCTCCAGCTCCCACTCCTTTGTCACTAGAGATGCCAGGTCTTGTCTCACCTCTCTCGCTGTAGCCCAATCATGCATAGCCTCCCTGTAGTCATAGATATCCCAGAACCGGGACGCTCCAGCATCTCCGAACTCCGGTTCTGCGAAGGCCTCAAACAACAGGCCAGGGCCATCAGAATTCTCACCCTCGGGTCTGTCGTGCTCAGCCATCCAGGGGGAGTGCCGAATCACATACCACCAGAGTGCCTGGTAGGCGTCATCTAGCCAAAGCTCCTTCCATACCAGGCTCTCCAGTTCTGTCACCCACTCATTCAGGGGCTTCTCTCCCAGAAGGGGCATTCGCAGGGCCACTCGCATCCGCAACTGCTGTTCCTCACTGGGGAGACACTCGCCCCGCCGCCGCTGGGCATTTTCCAGGGCATCATACCAGATGCCTTTCCGGACTGCATCCCTCCAGTCCGGGTCATCCTCATCCTCGTAGTGGAACGCTGTTTGAAGACTAGCCGATTCCATCCTGCTGTAGCCAGGGGCGCTGTACGGATACTAGCGTTACCCTCAATTTAGTAAATCCACGAACGGTGTCTCCGAGCTGCTTCTCCTCACACTAGGACGCCATCCCACTGCTTGCCACCAATGTAACGGATCACCGGGCACCCCGACCGGGTACCTCCGTTGAATGAATGCTCCTAGTGCTTTCCGAGGACTCCAAGCACTCCACTTGACACCGTACGCACTGCAGACCCCACGAACTGCCGAAGCTTGGTGGAGGTCTCGCCGTCTCCTACCCACCCTGGACCTATGACAAGGCTCCAGTGGGTGAACCTCTCCTAATTACAGAGGCAGGAACCAGGAGCAAGCTCTTACAAGAGCTAGGAGTTATAGCCAGGGGAGTATACACGTATAGCAATCCCCACACACGAGACGAGGCTCTATGTTGAAGGTGAAACAGGAACTGACTGTACTTCACGTACAGCCTCTTTTATTCACAAACCAAAAACATAGTACTGCCCACAGGGGTTTGAAATACAACCAATCAGTAATTAACAACACATACAATGTAACTACAGCAACCAATCGTTCACGCCCCCAGAGGACCAGAATGAAGACTGGGACATAGGACAACATATCCCCACAATGCATCATGGTCTCCTCCCCTCTGTCTGGAGACAACCGAGGCGTAATCCAATTATCTCTCAGAACAAAGGGAGATCGCCAATACACATGTAGATACAACAGGACAGACATCACCATTTAAACACACAATGGGACAATGGCACAATAGAAACACACCCAGCATTTTCCTCCCAAGCTGACAAGTTACAATTATTATAGATTGTTACAACTTTGTGAGTTTACATTGGCCATACATATAACTTACATTAATTCAAACAGTATAACGTGGGGACAAACCTATCCAAAATTCACTTGAATCGGTTCAGGGGTTTAAAAGTTAGTATATGGCCCATAATCCTGGGGCAAAAAGCCAGCAGCCAGTCCTCTCCAAAACCCAGTGGCGAGGTCGGTTTCGCCACAGTGTCCTTAGACAGCTCTCTGGTTTTGGCCATGGTGTAGAGCAGTGTTTCCCAACCGGTGTGCCTCCAGCTGTTGCAAAACTACAACTCCCAGCATGCTCGGACAGCCTTTGGCTGTACGGACATGCTGGGAGTTGTAGTTTTGCAACAGCTGGAGGCACACTGGTTGGGAAACACTGGTGTAGAGGTTGTAGTGTGATTGTGTGGACAGGTGTCTTTTTATACAGATTACGAGTTCAAACAGGTGCAATTATTACAGGTAATGAATGCAGAGTAGGTCTGCGAGAGCCAAAATTCTTGCTGGTTGGTAGGTGATCAAATACTTATTTCATGCAATAAACAGCAAATAAAAAAAAAATACAAAAATCATACAATGCGATTTTCTTACAGTTGAAGTGTACCCATGATATACACACACACGTCTGTCAACTATAGCAGTATTTTGCTCCTTGATCCTCGATTTATATACACTGCTCAAAAAAATAAAGGGAACACAAAAATAACATCCTAGATCTGAATTAATTAAAATATTCTTCTGAAATACTTTGTTCTTTACATAGTTGAATGTGCAGACAACAAAAATCACACAAAAATAAAAAAAATGGAAAATCTAATTTTTCAGCCCATGGAGGTCTGGATTTGGAGTCACACACAAAATTAAAGTGGAAAAACACACTACAGGCTGATCCAACTTTGATGTAATGTCCTTAAAACAAGTCAAAATGAGGCTCAGTAGTGTGTGTGTGTGGCCTCCATGTGCCTGTATGACCTCCCTACAACGCCTGTGCATGCTCCTGATGAGGTGGCGGACGGTCTCCTGAGGGATCTCCTCCCAGACCTGGACTAAAGCATCTGCCAACTCCTGGACAGTCTGTGGTGCAACGTGACGTTGGTGGATAGAGCGAGACATGATGTCCCAGATGTGCTCAATTGGATTCAGGTCTGGGGAACGGGCGGGCCAGTCCATAGCATCAATGCCTTCGTCTTGCAGGAACTGCTGACACACTCCAGCCACATGAAGTCTAGCATTGTCTTGCATTAGGAGGAACCCAGGGCCAACTGCACCAGCATATGGTCTCACAAGGGGTCTGAGGATCTCATCTCGGTACCTAATGGCAGTCAAGCTACCTCTGGCGAGCACATGGAGGGCTGTGCGGCCCTCCAAAGAAATGCCACCCCACACCATTACTGACCCAATGCCAAACCGGTCATGCTGGAGGATGTTGCAGGCAGCAGAACGTTCTCCACGGCGTCTCCAGACTCTGTCATGTCTGTCACATGTGCTCAGTGTGAACCTGCTTTCATCTGT
This sequence comes from Bufo bufo, assembly GCF_905171765.1. Classification (NCBI taxonomy): domain Eukaryota; kingdom Metazoa; phylum Chordata; class Amphibia; order Anura; family Bufonidae; genus Bufo; species Bufo bufo. The sequence goes on from NC_053395.1 coordinate 83,369,995, forward strand.
GAAGAGCACAGGGTGCCAGTGGCGAATTTGCCAATCTTGGTGTTCTCTGGCAAATGCCAAACGTCCTGCACGGTGTTGGGCTGTAAGCACAACCCCCACCTGTGGACGTCGGGCCCTCATATCACCCTCATGGAGTCTGTTTCTGACCGTTTGAGCAGACACCTGCACATTTGTGGCCTGCTGGAGGTTATTTTGCAGGGCTCTGGCAGTGCTCCTCCTGTTCTTCCTTGCACAAAGGCGGAGGTAGCGGTCCTGCTGCTGGGTTGTTGCCCTCTTACGGCCTCCTCCACGTCTCCTGAGGTACTGGCCTGTCTCCTGGTAGCGCCTCCATGCTCTGGACACTACGCTGACAGACACAGCAAACCTTCTTGCCACAGCTCGCATTGATGTGCCTTCCTGGATAAGCTGCACTACCTGAGCCACTTGTGTGGGTTGTAGACTCCGTCTCATGCTACCACTAGAGTGAAAGCACCGCCAGCATTCAAAAGTGACCAAAACATCAGCCAGGAAGCATAGGAACTGAGAAGTGGTCTGTGGTCACCACCTGCAGAGCCACTCCTTTATTGGGGGTGTCTTGCTAATTGCCTATAATTTCCACCTGTTGTCTATCCCATCTGCACAACAGCATGTGAAATTGATTGTCACTCAGTGTTGCTTCCTAAGTGGACAGTTTGATTTCACAGAAGTGTGATTGACTTGGAGTTACATTGTGGTGTTTAAGTGTTCCATTTATTTTTTTGAGCAGTGTACATACACATACATATACACACACAGTACAGACCAAAAGTTTGGACACCTTCTCATTCAGAGTTTTCTTTATTTTCATGACTATGAAAATTGTAGATTCACACTGAAAGCATCAAAGCCATGAATTAACAAATGTGGAATTATATACATAACAAACAAGTGTGAAACAACTGAAAATATGTCATATTTTAGGTTCTTCAAAGTAGCCACCTTTTGCTTTGATTACTGCTTTGCACACTCTTGATGAGCTTCAAGAGGTAGACCCCTGATGGTTTTCACTTCACAGGTGTGCCCTGTCAGGTTTAATAAGTGGGATTTCTTGCCTTTTAAATGGGGTTGGGACCATCAGTTGCGTTGAGGAGAAGTTAGGTGGATACACAGCTGATAGTCCTACTGAATAGGCTGTTAGAATTTGTATTATGGCAAGAAAAAAGCAGCTAAGTAAAGAAAAACGAGTGGCCATCATTACTTTAAGAAATGAAGGTCAGTCAGTCGATAGTCATGAAAATAAAGAAAACTCTTTGAATGAGAAGGGGTGTCCAAACTTTTGAAAATATATATATATATATATATATATATATATATATATATATATACTATACATATTTATATATACACACCTCACTACAAACCACACACTCACAATTGATAGGGTGTGCATTGGTCATATCATAAGCGATTGATCTATGTGAGATGTGTCGATAAGGCAAGGGGGTGAACTAGTGTATATTGAAATGATATTGTCATGTTCATCCTGTATATTATTTAGGATAGTACATTGGTGCGTTAAGTGGTGAAAGTCTTTAATGGTGGGAGTGTGTGAGATGAATAATGGGATTCTCCAGGTGCTTGTGGTAGTGGGATGAGTTGCTGGGTGCGGATTATGTTTTAAAGAACATTTTTTTTTAGGAAATAAAAATAAAAGCCTTTTGGGGGGGGGGGGGAAGAGTTTAAAAGTTGGTATATCAAGTTAATATTAGGAATAGGAGTAGATATACTGTTCTTTCCTGTGTTTGCAATATCTCTCGGATTGGTGTGGTCTGTATGTTTGACTTCTATATGTAGAGATGCATAATGATCCACTACTAATATCCTTTCTCTGATCATTTTATTTTTTCTTCTTCCCACTAGTTACTGGAGGGATGCATCCGTGAAAAATGTGAAGAATCGTCAGGGAGGAATATAATGAGAGCATGAATGGTATATGAGACGAGAGGGTGCTGGGTGGGGAGCGGGTGCCTATCCGGGAGAAGAGATGGTGGGACCGGTAAGCACCCGGACCTAGATTTCCCATCCCAGATTGGCCGCCGCCCCAAAGTTAGTAAGTTACAAAAAAAAGAGTTCTATTTCCTCGTTCAATCCAGCTGGAATGAGGGTATCGAATTCAAATTTTTTTTATTCCGTTTTGGACATGTTGATAATTGGTTACCCCCTCTCCAATGTCTCCTGATCTTCTCAATGGCCACAAATGACTGTTATGGTGGGTCTTTGTAATGTTTAGAAACAATGTAATTCAAACCCTTTTCGGATATGAGCCATGTGTTCTGAAACTCTTTTCTTAAAGATGCGTTTAGGGTGCCCGACATACTGCTTATGGCATGGACATTACAGAACGCAGATAGACGTCTGTTCCTTCCCTCAAAAAAAAAAATTTCCCTTGCTTTAAAACCATAGTCCGCACCCATCAACTCATCCCACTACCACAAGCACCTGGAGGAGTATCCATAATTCATCTCACACTCCCACTATTAAAAACGTTACTTTCACCACAACGCACCAAAACCGCACCTGTAATGCACCAATGTACTATCCTTAACAGAGGATGAACATGACAATCTCATTAAATACACACTAGTTCACCCCTTGCCATAGACACATCTCACATAGATCAATCGCTTAACAATACGACCAATAGACCTATCAATTGTAAACACATATATAGGAATATGGAATGCACTAATCTATGCTTTTAAAAGACCATATCCTGCAAACGCATCAGTCTCCACTTGGTTTCTGCTGCTACTTTCTCCCCCCCCCCCTTTTTGGTAACGCCTCCTTCTGGGGTGAAGTGTCTTTCCCTTTAAAAGCCAGGACATACCACTATGCTGCAGGCCACCAAGAAGCATTGCGCTTCGAAACAGCATCTCGTATCCCCTGCAGCAGCACATATCTTTGATATTTCCCAGCCATTACAGGCATCCTGCAAAAGACTGATCCAGCTCCAGTCTTACTGGGAACAGAAAGAAAAGCCCGGCATCTCCACGCTCATCTGAAGACAGCACACCGCCAACAAACTACCGCCCACATCAGGAGGCTGGTGAGTACAGCGGTTCTAACAAATGCCCGCCGCAACAGATCACCCCAATCCAAGCGACACTAGCAAGACGGGTATGTAACATTCTATAACATACTGGCTACCTTATGCTATGCTGTGTACAAAAACTAGCTATTACCGATCCGCACACTATCACTTACAACAGCGACCAGCCGATACTCATTGAGATAGGAAGATTCTACAGATTCGGCTATCAGCAAACACTATTACCGCTGCCAACGGGCTAGAGCGAGTAGTACCACAAAGCCCAACATTCCTATCTACCAGCAGGAAGACATTTCTATAAAACAGATTACCTACAAAATAACTACTGGAAACTCTACTTTGTAGAACTTTTTATTGGACTCTATCCATTTGACTTCATTTATTTTTATATTATTTTTTCATAATTTTTTTTATCCTGAATACTTCTAATTTTTTTTCAACTTTATTCAAATTTTTAAACCTTTTTATATTTATGCAATTGTTATGCACTCCTTGCAAATATTAATCTCCCTTATAGTAAGATATTTGTATCCAGTTGTATTATACCACGAAGTGCCTCTAACCTCAGAACACCCTTCATGTCTATTGACTGCATGCATCCAGCCATAGATATTGAGTTCCCCCTACATCCATACTTGGCAGCACCTATTTTGACTATTACCTGTAATTCTGACAGAATAACTAAGGAATACGCGACAACCTTCTTTTGTTGCTTTAATGATCATTTAAATCAGTTTCTATGGAGGAGGCAAGTTCTAGACTTGACAGCGGTAATTCAATGGATGACTTCTCCAAAGCATTTGACACTGTACCACATGAAAAGGTTAGTATATAAAATGAGAAGACTTGGACTGGGAGAAAATGTCTATGTGGGTAAGTAACTGGCTCAGTGATAGAAACAGAGTGTGGTTATAACGGTACACACTCAGATTGGGTCACTGTCACTAGTGGAGTACCTCAGGGGTCAGTAATGGGCTCTATTCTCTTCAATATATTTATTATTGATCTTGTAGAAGGCTTGCACAGTAAAATATCAATTTTTGCAAGGGACACTAAACTGTGTAAAGTAATTGACCGGAAGAGGACACTATACAGCTACGGATGCATGTGGATAGATGGGAGGCTTGGGCAGAGAAGTGGCTGATGAGGTTAAACAATGACAAGTGTAACGTTATGCACTTAGAAGCAATAATGACAAGTCACCAGTACATACTAAATGGTAAACACTGGGTAACACTGACATGGAAAAGGGAATGTTGAGTGAACCAGCAAACTAAGCTGTAAAAACCAGTGTCAAGGCCAATAAGATAATGGGTTGCATCAAAAGGGGCATAGATGCCCGTGATGAGAACTTAGTCCTACCAGTTTACAAATCACTAGTCAGACAACACAAGGAGTACTGTGTACAGTTTAGGGCTTCTTTGAACAAGGCAGACAGAGCTGGAAGGGTTCAGAGGAGTGCAACTAGAAACTAAAGTAATAACTGGAATTGGTGGACTACAGTACCCTGAAAGATCAAAATTAGGGTATATTCACTTTAGAAAAAAAAAGAATACTGAGGGGAGATCTAATAACATGTATAAATATATCAGGGGTCAGTACAGAGCTCTCTCCCATCATCTATTTATTCCCCCAGGACTGTGACAAGGGGACATCCTCTGCGTCTGAGGAAGTTGAGTTGAGCGGACACTGGATGTTCGGGACCCAAACTTAACCCCGAACCCCATTGAAATCATGGGGACCCGAACTTTGAGCACTAAAATGGCTGTAAAAATGTAATGGAAAGGGCTAGAGGGCTGCAAATTGGCATCAAAATGTGGTTAAGAGCATGGCAAGTGCTCTGCAAACAAATGTGGATAGGGAAATTACTTTAAATCACAAAATACGTAAAAATAAAAATAAAAATCTTGATCTAGGACGAGGTCCATATGGAGTAGGAGGTTGAGGAGGCGGTGGATGTGGCGGTGTAGGTGGTAGCCTACACTGCTTTTTGGTTTTAAATAATTTTTATTTTTTTTAAATTGGGGTACACCCCAAAACATTGGGATTATAACCTGTGATAACTCCCTGCAGTCGTACTAAACACACGTTCAGACAATACACTGGCTGCAGGGCTGGCCAGCACCTCCAAGGTTGTAAAGGGCAAGCTCAGGCCATGTGCCCAATTTGGTGACCCAGAAGTTGAAGGGGGCAGACCAGTCATTCAGTAGTGTAGGCGTGTGCACACATACTGCCTCCACCATGTTGCTGAAATGATACATCCGGCTAAGTCGTTTCCTATCAGCTGGTGGTGCTGGTTGTTGTGGTGTGTGACAAAGCTTTTCCACATTTCCGCATGCTAACCCTGCCTTCGAGCTGCTGGTGGTGTGCCCAGCTGCGTTGACGACCCTCTTCCTCGTCCTCTGCCTTTGCTTGTGCTTCCACTGTCAGGTGGGAATGCCCCCAGCAGCGCGTCTTCCAGCGTGCGCTTGTACTCGACATCTTACGATCACTCTCCAGTGACGGAATTAAGGACGGTACGTTGTCCTTGTATCAGGGATCAGAGTAACGTGGTCACCCAGTAATCAGCACAAGTTAGGATGTGGGCAACTCAGCGGTCGTTGCGGGAGACATTGCAGCATGTAATCGCTCATGTGTGCAGGCTGCCAGAGGCAACGAAAAGCTGTCCTATGTGGGAGGTGAACAGGTTCTTCAAAAAAAATTGCATATTGTGATAAAGTTCATTATTTTCTGTACTGTACTGATAAACATTAGACTTTCATATATTTTAGATTCAATACACACAACTGAAGTAGTTCAAGCCTTTTCATGTTTTATATTGATGATTTGCATACAGCTCATGAAAACCCCAAATTCCTATCTAAAAAAATTAGCATATCATGAAAAGGTTCTCTAAACGAGCTATTAACCTAATCTGAAATCAACTAATTAACTCTAAACACCTGCAAAAGATTCCTGAGGCTTCTAAAAACTCCCAGCCTGGTTCATTACTCACAAAACCCGCAATCATGGGTAAGACTGCGACCTGACTGTCCAGAAGGAAATCATTGACACCCTCAAGCAAGAGGGTAAGAAAGAAATTTCTGAACGAATAGGTTGTTCCCAGAGTGCTGTATCAAGGCACCTCAGTGGGAAGGAAAAAGTGTGGCAGAAACGCTGCACAACGAGAAGAGGTGCCCGGACCCTGAGGACGATTGTGGAGAAGGACCGATTCCAGACCTTGGGGGACCTGCGGAAGCAGTGGACCTGAGTCTGGAGTAGAAACATCCAGAGCCACCATGTACAGGCGTGTGCAGGAAATAGGCTACAGGTGCCGCATTCCCCAGGTCAAGCCACTTTTGAACCAGAAACAGCGGCAGAAGCGCCTGACCTGGGCTACAGAGAAGCAGCACTGGACTGTTGCTCAGTGGTCCAAAGTACTTTTTTCGGATGAAAGCAAATTTTGCATTGTCATTCGGAAATCAAGGTGCCAGAGTCTGGAGGAAGACTGGGGAGAGGGAAATGCCAAAATGCCTGAAGTCCAGTGTCAAGTACCCACAGTCAGTGATGGTCTGGGGTGCCATGTCAGCTGCTGGTGTTGGTCCACTGTGTTTTATCAAGGGCAGGGTCAATGCAGCTAGCTATCAGGAGTTTTTGGAGCACTTCATGCTTCCATCTGCTGAAAAGCTTTATGGAGATGAAGATTTCATTTTTCAGCACGACCTGGCACCTGCTCCCAGTGCCAAAACCACTGGTAAATGGTTTACTGACCATGGTATTACTGTGCTCAATTGGCCTGCCAACTCTCCTGACCTGAACACCCCATAGAGAATCTGTGGATATTGGGAAGAGAAAGTTGAGACGCAAGGACCCAACACTCTGATGAGCTTAAGGCTGCTATCGAAGCATCCTGGGCCTCCATAACACCTCAGCAGTGCCACAGGCCGATTGCCTCCATGCCACGCCGCATTGAAGCAGTCATTTCTGCAAAAGTATTGAGTGCATAACTGAACTTAATTATTTGAAGGTTGACTTTTTTTGTATTAAAAACACTTTTATTGGTCGGATGAAATATGCTAATTTTTTGAGATAGGAATTTTGGGTTTTCATGAGCTGTATGCCAAAATCATCAATATTAAAACAAGAAAAGGCTTGAACTACTTCAGTTGTGTGTAATGAATCTAAAATATATGAAAGTCTAATGTGTATCAGTACATTAGAGAAAATAATGAACTTTATCACAATATGCTAATTTTTTAGAAGAACCTGTATAGGTCTGTGTCCTCTGTATCCCCACCAGCCACGCACCAGTGATGGCCATGAGCTGGTCTGGGTGCCCACCCTGCCTGTGAACATGGTTTCCTCCTCCTCCTCCTCCTCAATCTCCTCCTCCACCTAGTCATCCTCCAGAACTGTGCCCTGGCTAGACAATTGTGTACCCGACATTTGTGGATGCAGGAACCCACCCTCGGAGCCACTTGTGAATGACTGGCCGGAAACCCTACAAAATGATCCCTCTTCCTCCTCCTGTGCCACATCCTCTTCCATCATCGCCAGCAGCGTTTTTCAAGGAGGCATAGAAGTGGGATAGTAATGCTGAGAACGGTGTTATCGGCACTGGCCATTTTGGTGGAGTACTCGAAACATCGCAACAAGGAACACAGGTCTCGCATGGAGGCCCAGTCATTGGTGTTGAAGTGGTGCTGTTCCACCGAGCGACTCACCTGTGCGTGCTGCAGCTGAAACTCCACTATCGCCTGCTGCTGCTCGCACAGTCTGGACAGCATGTGCGAAGTGCAGTTCCACCTTGTGGGCATGTCGCCAATGAGGCGGTGAGCGGGGAAGGCCTTATGTTACGCTGCAGCGCTGACAGGTGAGCAGCAGCAGGGTGAGCACGCCCGAAAGTGCACACAGACGGCCCGCACTTTATGCAGCAGCTCTGACATATCGGCGTAATTTTTAAGGAATCTCTGCACCACCAAATTTAGTACATGCGCCAGGCAAGGGATGTGCGTCAAACCGGCTAGTTCCAGAGCTGCTACGAGATTTCGCCCATTATCGCACACCACCATGCTGGGCTTGAGGCTCACTGGAACCAACCACTCATCGGTCTGTTGTTCAAGGCCCATCCACAACTCCTGCACGGTGTGGGGTTTGTCCCCCAAACAGATACATTTTAAAACTGCCTGCTGTCGTTTACCCCTGGCTGTGCTGAAGTTGGTGGTGAAGGTGTTACGCTGTCCGGATGAGAAGCTGGTAGAGGATGAGGAAGCAGAGTAGGAGGAGGAAGCAACAGGAGGCAAACTGAAGCTCCCCTGCAATCCTCGGTGGTGGAACGACCTGCGCCAAACTGCCTATCCGCCCTCAGGCCCAGCCGCCACTGCATTTATCCCGTGTGCTGTTATGGAGATATAACGTCCCTGACCGTGCTTACTGGTCCACGTATCTGTAGTGAGATGCACCCTTGCCACAGATGCCGTTGCGCAGTGCACAACGGATTTTTGTCCCCTACCTTTGTTGTGCAGGGAAGGGATGGCTCGCCTGGAAAGTAGTGGCAGCTGGGCACGACGTACTGTGGGACAGCCCACCGCCATAAGGCCTTTAAAAACTATCAGTCTCCACCAGAATGAATGACAGCATTTCAAAGGCCAGGTCATTTTGAAATGCTGGCATTCAGGGCTAGTGATCGCGGGTGTGTAGGGGGGGTACTTCTCTCCAGCGTTTGGGAGATTGATAGCTGAACGCTTCCGTGGGACATTGTGGAGATGCTTGGTGACCCAGATGGTGGTGTTGCTGGCAGATCCTCTGTTTTCGGGGCGGCAGGTGGCCCTGATTGCACAGCGTGCAAACCACTCGTGTCTTGTCGTCAGCACATTGTCTGAAGAACTGCCACGCCAGGGAACTTCTTGGAGCTGGCTTTGGTGTGCTCGGTCCCTTGCTGCGGTGGGCAGGCGTACTGTCTAGAGGACCGCCGCTCCGCTTTTGCACCTGCTCCCTCTTCTGCTGTGCTGGTGGCTGTGCGACCACCCGCCTCTTCCTCCGAACTACATAGGTCACTCGCATGACCTTGATTTCATGTGGGGTCGAGGACCTCATCGTCCTCCACATAGTCTTCACCCCTGCCCTCCTTGTCCTGTCTGCACACTTCTGAAAGCCCCAGCAGTTGGCACCTGTGTTTCATCATCCGAGATGTGCTGCGATGGTCCTCCCCATGTACTCACCTTGAAAGATAGTGGTTGGGCATCGATGCACTCAATCTCTTCCACTTTTGGGGCCAGGGCTAGGTGGATGGCCCTGGGAAACCCTGCTAACAGAGTCATCAAAAAGCAGAAGAGACTGCTGCTGCATGACTTGGGGCTCAGACCTGCTTGGCTGATTTGCAAAGGGGGTGTGTGAAAGACTGATGGACATCGGCTGCAGGTGCCAACTGTGGTCTTTCAGCATGAGACTGGGTGAGAGACAATTTGAAGGAACTGGAGCCAGTCAGCAACCCAATCTACTATCGCCTGTACTTGTTCAGGCCTCACCATTCGTAGAACCGCATTAGGCCCGACTAAATACTGCTGCAGGTTCTGTCGCCTACTCTCACCTGAAGAAGGGGTTTCAATTGTGCGTGTAGCTGGCACAGATCGACCACGTCCTCTCCCTGCAACTGGAGCTCCACCAGCAGCACCATGACCTGGGCCACGTCCCTTATTTGACGCTCTCCTCATATTTCTCAAATTTAGGATCTTGCCCTAAATGGGTGTTTAATAGTAGAATAGAACGACAGTATGTACCGGGTGTATCTCACACGCCCTGAACTAGACTAGGCTTCAATTAAATTTTTTTGTCAAAAATGGCTGTATTTCAAATACCTGAATAAAACCCCTGTATTTAAAGGGAATTTCAAACGTCTTGATGATGTAAGGGCGCAACAATTGTGTATTTTGCCCCAAAAAGGGTGTTTTATTAATAGAATATAAGCCCTGTCTATACAGGGCTTATCTCACCACGGCCTGACCCACACTAAGCCGCAATTAAAGATTTGTGCACCAAATGGCGCAATTTCAAGTACCTGAATAGAACCACACTATGTAAAGGCTGTATCTCACAATGACATGCAGCAAAGGCTGCAAAATAAACATTTTTTTTTCCCCAAACGGGTGTTCGTTTAATAACTGAATATGACAGCAGTATACAGTTGCAAGAAACAAGTATGTGAACCCTTTGGAATGATATGGAATTCCTGCACAAATTGGTCATAAAATTTGATCTGATCTTCATCTAAGACAATCAGTCTGCTTAAACTAATAACACACAAATAATTAAATGTTACCATGTTTTTATTGAACACACCATGTAAACATTCACAGTGCAGGTGGAAAAAGTATGTGAAACCCTAGACTAATGACATCTCCAAGAGCCAATTGGAGTGAGGTGTCAGCCAACTGGAGTCCAATCAATGAGATGAGATTGGAGGGGTTGGTTACAGCTGCCCTGCCCTATAAAAAAAAACAACAAAAAAAAAAAAAAAAAACAACACGCCAGTTCTGGGTTTGCTTTTCACAAGAAGCATTGCCTGATGTGAATGATGCCTCGCACAAAGAGCTCTCACAAGACCTACGATTAAGAATATGTCGACTTGCATAAAGCTGGAAAGGGTTATAAAAGTATCTCCAAAAGCCTTGCTGTTAATCAGTCCACGGTAAGACAAATTATCTATAAAAGGAGAAAGTTCAGCACTGCTGCTACTCTCCTTAGGAGTGGCCGACCTGTAAAGATGACCTGCAAGAGCACAGCGCCAGACTGCTCAATGAGGTGAAGAATCATCCTAGAGTGTCAGCTAAGGACTTACAAAAGTCTCTGGCCATATGCCAACATCCCTGTTAGTGAATCTACGATACGTAAAACACTAAACAAGAATGGATTTCATGGGAGGATACCACAGAGGAAGCACTTCTGTCCAAAAAAAAACATTGCTGCACATTTACAGTTTGCCACAAGAGCACCTGGATGTTCCACAGCAGTACTGCGCAAAATATTCTGTGGACAGATGAAACCAAAGTTGAGTTGCTTGGAAGAAACAACACTGTGTGGAGAAAAAGAGGCACAACACACCATCATCCAAAACCTCATCCCAACTGTGAAGTATGGTGGTGGGGGCATCATGGTTTGGGGCTGCTTTGCTGCGTCAGGGCCTGGACGGATTGCTATCATCGAAGGAAAAAATGAATTCCCAAGTTTATCAAGACATTTTTCAGGAGAACTTAAGGCCATCTGTCCACCAGCTGAAGCTCCAACAGAAGATGGGTGTTGCAACAGGACAACGACCCAAAGCATAGAAGTAAATCAACAACAGAATGGTTTTTACCAGAAGAAAATACGCCTTCTGGAGTGGCCCTGTCAGAGTCCTGACCTCAACCCGATTAAGATGCTGTGGCATGACCTCAAGGAAAGCGATTCACACCAGACAATACCAAGAATATTGCTGAACTGAAACAGTTCTGTAAAGAGGAATGGTCAAGAATTACTCCTGACCGTTGTGCACATCTGATCTGCAACTACAGGAAACGTTTGGTTGACAGTTATTGCTGCCAAAGGAGGTTCAACCAGTTATTAATCCAAGAGTTCACATTTTTTCCACCTGCACTGTAAATGTTTACATGGTGTGTTTGATTAAAAACATGGTAACATTTAATTCTTTGTGTGTTATTAGTTTAAGCAGACTGTGATTGTTCTATTGTTGTGACTTAGATGATCAGATCACATTCTATGACCAATTTGTGCAGAAATCCATATCATTCCCAAATGGTTCACATACTTTTTCTTGCAACTGTATAACCCTGCAATTTCAAACGTGCTGATGCTGCAAGGGCGCAACAATTGTGTATTTTGCCCCAAAAAGGGTGTTTTATTAATGAAAGAATCAAACCCCTGTATTTAAAGAGTATCTCACACGCCCCTGAACCAGACTAGGCCTTTAAATTTAGTTTACCCAAAATGGCTGTATTTCAATACCTAAATAGAACCCCTGTATGTACAGGGTGTATCTCACACGCCCTGATCCACACTAGGACGCCAAAGAATACTTCCCAAAATGGCTTTATTTCAATAACTGAATAGAAAGACAGTATGTAAAGGCGGTATCTCACAATGACATCTGCAGCAAAGGCTGCCAACAAATCTTTTTTTTGCCTAAACGGGTGTTTGTTTAATAACTGAATTTGACAGCAGTATATAACCCTGGAAATTTCACACGTGCTGATGCTGCAAGGCGAGGAAAAATAGTGGAATCTGGAAAAAAAAAAGTGTGTTTTTAAAAATCCAGGAAAATTACGGCTGTATTTCTAGCTTAAAAATTGCACACTGACTAAGCCTGCAAATGCACCAGATGTTATAAATTGCCCAAAAAATGTGTGATTTCTTTACAGATATGTGCCGTTTTTAAAGCTTGGATTTTAATGTCCCAAAAGCTCAGACGCAGTGCTGGTGCACTGAGCTTGCATAAAATGGCCGCCGCCCACCTAACTGACTTATAAAATTATTTTTTTTCGGTCACTGGGCTTAGGGCAGGATTAAAAGATTGTGCCCTGCACCCACAGAACACAATGTATGTAGATTGCGGAGTTAGATTCACGTTTTAGAGCAAGGTTCTCTTTTATTCTCTCCTGAAATCACCAGCAGCATCCTCTCTCTACACAGCAGAGTGACGTGCAGCGCTACGTGAACTCCAGCTTATATAGAGCCTGGGGTCACATGCTGCACTGGCCAATCACAGCCATGCCATCAGTAGGCATGGCCTGTGATGGCTTCTAAGGGCAGAGTCAAACGCTTGTTGATTTGCTGCTCCGCAGCCTTTCAAAAAGCGCTAAGAAATCACCGAACTTTTACTAAAATGTTCGGGTTTGGGGTCTGGGGTCCAACAAATCCTAAAGTTCAGTACGAACCCGAACTTTACAGTTCGGGTTCGCTCAACCCTAGAAAAGTTTTGTACACAAACATAGAAGAGGATTATTTACAGTAAAAGCAGTGAGACTATGGAGCTCTCTGCCTGAGGAAATGGTGATTGTGAGTTTACTAGAAGAGTTCAAGAGGGGCCTGGATGTATTTGAGTGTAATATTACAGGCTATAGCTACTAGAAATGGGTCGTTGATCCAGGGAGTTATTCTGATTGCCTGATCGGGGGGGGGAGGGGAATTCCTTCCCGGCTCCAAAGTGGGGAAAATTGGCTTCTACCTCACAGGTTTTTTTGCCTTCCTCTGGATCAACTTGCAGGATAACAGGCTGAACTGGATGGACAGATGTCTTTTTTTGGCCTTATAAACTATGTTACCATTTATATAATTTAGCTATAATCAGTTATATGTGCATTTAGGACTGTTCCAATATTCACTTACCAAAATACTGAGCTCCTGACTCTGCATTAAATGCATCAGTCTGTCCACAGCCCCAGTCTTTACAACCACATCAATCCTATCATTGGCACCATCGGTGAGATAAGACATTGCCCAACATGTATCTGATAAGATGTCCTTGTCTTCATGGTGCAAGAGCTGTGTTAGAGTTGGTAGGATTTGAAGAACAGCTTGCATAGGTGGGTATGGGTTTTTGTTTCTACATAGGTTAGACAGGGTCCATGTAATGTTCCGAAGAAAGCCAATCTAAAAGTTTTAAACAAAAAAAAACTGTAGGCAACAAACATGATTAAAGCAAACATGTCACAATGAAAACGCAATGTAAGATACAGGCAGCATATTTTAGAGCAGAAGGAGTTGAGCAGACTGTTATATAGTTTTACAGAAAAGATTCATTTCAAATCTTGCTCATTCTGGTCAAGAAGTCAGGGGGCAGTTCCATCAGTGACTGAACTCTGTATAGACCGTCCTACAGGGAAGGCTTTCAATCACTGATAGGACCTCTGACTTCATGTCCAGAATGAGAAAAACGTCAAATGAATAAAATAGAAGTTATACGGAATCATTTTCCCTTAAACCTATATATCAATCTACTTAGCTCATACAGCTCTATAACACATTGCCTGCAGCTCAGACGGCATGTTCGACTTGATCGGTTTCCTTTAAATTTAAAAGTTCAGCTAAAAACAGAACTGAGGTTTGTGAACTAGGAATATAAGAACTAAGGGGAACGATTGATGAAATACTAGTCAATCTGCTGGCTCACTTCATATCTTATGTTGAAATCACACAGGCATTTTTGCATTTCTTGGATAGGCTTTAGCTGAAAAACACTAGCTCATGATGTTGGCTGAAAGAAATATGTAATGTAGGACAAGGGTCTTTGCCTAGTGGCAGCAGTCTGTATGCTACAGAAAATGTGTGGTATAGGGGGCAGGCACTTACCATACCATAGGCCTGACTACAAAAAAAAAAAAAATGCATCTGGGTTTATTTTTTTTAACATTACTTGTTAGTAACAACGTTATGCTCCGCAAGTCTCTGGAGGTTAGAGAGGATACAAAAACTTTTAAGGAAAGAAAACATATCCCCATACAACATGCATGTAAATACATTTTACAACGAAAAAAAAAACACAAAAAAGTACCGGGAGTCTGGGGTGAAACCAAGGCCAAAAGTGGTGAAATCACATTGCAATTGATCAGTGCATCTCTGTAGAGTGGACCATCACCTACAGAGAAAAACCCTAAATAAATTTTTGTACAGTATGACCATTGCAGGATAAAGAATTTTCACAATAAAAATAAAGCATTACTTCTTTGCTTAAAGGGAATTGCCCAACTTGTGGGCAATTTTGATCAATATCTTTATCCCGGGAACCCCTGGGTGCTCCCTAACAAATTAGTGCAAATAGTTAGAATGTTATAAATTTATCTAGCAAAGGTTTTTATTTTATTAACTTTCTGCATATTACATTGAGAATCTAAGGTGTACTTAAACTTGTATGGGAGTACGAATTCCCCTGTGGTCACACTGAGCACTGTATAAGCAGGAGCTCCATAGTACATTGCTCTACTGCCTGTACCAGTGCTGCTCTGCTAAAGCCATGTATGCCAGAGGAGTGATGTGTTATGGAGCTCCTGCCCTTGATATGCTAATAACCTGCTTACCAGCTCAGTGGCATAACTAGAAATGACTGGGCTCCACAGCAAATTTTGAACAGGGACCCCATCAGCAATTTCTTCACAACCACCTCCTTCTGCCATGCAACCCTCACTCTTGCAGCTAGTCAAAATTGCGCTCTCAGACCAGGCCTGGCAGCCTCTCCATCAGTTTCCTACACATATATACTGTATTTAATGTTGCTATAAATAATGTAAATTTTAATACTGTTGAGTGGGCCCTGACAATCCTTCAGTCGTCCTCCTCCTGGATGGGCCCCTTCTGAGCTCGGGCCCCAAAGCAGCCGCTTCCCCTATAGCTACACCCCTGCCAGCGGTACAGAATACTAAGAGCGGAGTGAGCTACATAGCATAAAATCACTCTTCTGCCTCGCTCTACTAAAGCTCGACACAGCCATGTATGCCAGGCCTTAGCGGAGCAGCGCTGGTAAAGCAGTCAGTGCGGCCACAGGGGAGTCCATACTCTTATACCCAGCAGCATACAAGAGTATGGATCCGAAAGGGCAATAGGCACCTGAAAGTGAAAAAAAAATTAAAGTACATTAGAAAAATGTATTTCATCACATTTACAGTAGGTTTAATAATGTGCATTTATAAGTTTAGGTACATTTTAAACCAAGTATGCACTATTCTGTCCGCATCTAATAAATCCAGTAGTCTGTTCTGGCAGAGGAGCAGACTACCAGAGCGACCCCATCACTATAAAAGGGATCAAGCAGGTTTCCAGCTTAAATGCCGGCTTTCTGCTGGAAAAACTGAATTAGGCTTACCGGTAATTCCTTTTCCATGAATCCACCATGACTTCAAGATAGGAGATTGACCCCTGACCTCTGTAGTGACCTGAAAACAAAGATTAAATTGCCCACGCCCCCCCACCCACTTCAGTGTCTAACAGATACTGTAGTACCCATGCACCTTATTTATATGTACACACATTTTTTGTAATTCTTCATACTAACTTAATATTAAGCACCACGTACAGGCAGTGACTTTTCTTGGGTGGGAATTCTGTGCAGTCATGGAAAAAGAATAACTGGTAAGCTTAATTCAGTTTTTCCCATTTTTCCACAATGATGCAAGATAGGAGACCTACCAGATCACCTAATTGGGGGGGGGGGGGGGGGGCGGCTATGGCTTGTAGGACCTTCCTACTGAAGGATAGTTCTGAAGATCCTGACAGGTCGAGCCAATAATGCTTAATGAAAGTATGGACGTTGGACCAGGTCGCAGCTTTACATATCTGTTCCAACGAAGCTCCCGCTTTTTCTACATAAGAGACTGCCCTGGCGGAATGGGTCTTAACTTTAACCGGGCATGGAATATTTTGTAGTCAGTAGCAATCATAGATAGTTTGTTTTATCCACCTAGCGATGGAGGCTCTAGAGTCAGCCTTCCCCTTATTCTTCACTCCAAACTGGACTAACAGGTTGTCAATTCTTTAGATACCTCAATGTACCTTAGCACAACCTGTCTGACATCTAAGGAATGAAATTCCTCCTCACTTTTTTGGGTTATTACAGAATGAAGGCAGCACCATCTCCTGGTTTCTATGGAAGTCAGAGACTACCTTTGGAAGGAATCCTGGATCTGGTTTAAATATTACCCCGTCATCCAGAATGGTTAAAGGGAACCTGTCATGTGGATATTTGATTATAATCTAACTAATTCTATACAATCATTAACTACTAAAAAGTGCCTTAGATGTATTCACTTACTGGTGTGACAGATGGTTACCTCATAATATACACACAGGTGCCACATGCTAATGCGCTGATTTGAGTCCAGCGTGACGTCAGTGAGTCCAGCGTTTTTAAAAATTCTGAGCTATAGCCACTCCCCTGCCCACCTGCTGCTGATTCATATGGAAAATAACTCAGCAGCAGGTAGGCAGGAAGAGTCAGGAGCTCATGAATATTCAGGACCCATCATTATGAGCTGGAGCTTTTCAATACAAGATGTTGGCAGATTGACAGGGTCAATTAAAGAAAGTGACCCAGCATTTTGCTAAGAGAATCAATCACTTATTTAGGTTGCCCTTAGTTAGAACACCATAAAACTGGTGCCAGGTTCCCTTTAAGTGTGGATGTATGGTAGAGAGGGCCCTGGATTTCCCCTACTCCTAGCCAATATAATTGTGATAGGGAAGGCTGTCTTGCCTAAGCCTAGCCCTTGTTGAAGGAAGTCCGTAATTCTCTGTATATTTGGAGCCGACTGGTTTATATTCTCTTGTCCCCACCAGGAGCAGAACTTTTTCCAGATTTCTAAGATAAAATCGCAGATGTGACTTTCTTCCTACAGGCCTTAAGTGTGGAGATGACCTTCTCTGACAAGCCTTGGCTTTTTAAAATTTCTTATTCAGGATCCAGGCTGTCTGAACGTGGATGTATTAATGGACCCCGAGTCAGGCTGTCCCTCCTGACAGGAAGTATCCAGGGATCAGATAGTCATATTTTTGAGAATCGAAAACCAGCTTCGCTTTGGCCAGAATGGTGTTATTAGAATGAGATTTGGTCTGTTCTGGGAAACCTTTGGAATCATTTGAAACGGAGGGAACACTTACTGTAGGCCAAAGTCCAATTCCAAGTCTGGGAAAAGGCATCTATGGCCCAAGGGTTGTCTCTTGGATTCAGGGAGCAGAATGTTCTCACTTTTGCGTTTCCCCTTGAGGCAAACAGATATATGACATCTGGCAAGTATGAAAATGCTTGGTCTTATATTGTTTGCCTGTTTGAGGATGGAAAAAAAAGTGTGGGCCTTTTTGCATAGCATTGCAGTTACTACAGTTCAAACATGGGTAGCAGCCCTTTTTCCGAGGGGCTAAAAAGGTCACTGTGCGTGTCTGTACACCACCCCATCTTCAAAATAATTTATCGGCCAGATCATAAGAGAAAATTGGACATCCAAATGTAGAAGTGATCAAAGAGCCCCCTATTATGGCCTGCAAGAGGCCAAAAGAACTTAAGATTTTCTTGCAAGATCGGATATAAGCCCAAAAGAAGGATTGACAGACCTTTTTAGCCCCTCGAAAAAAGGGCTGCTACCCATGTTTGAACTGTAGTAACTGCAATGCTATGCAAAAAGGGCCACACTTTTTCCATCCTCGAACAGGCAAACAATATAAGATCAAGCATTTTCTTAATTGCCAGACGTCATATGTGATACACATTAGTGTCAGTGTGGTCTCCTTTACGTAGGGGAAACCACAATGGAGTGTAGGGAACGCATCACAAAACATAAATCCACTACACGGAACAAGAATGTGGAACAGTCAGTTCCCAGACATTTTTTACAGGCTAAACATATTAGCCAATGACTCCTCCCAGACAGAAGAGGCGGTGATGGGGAAAAAAAATAAAAAAAATAAAGTCTGAAACGCTGCTAGCTGAAATAGATTTATGAATTGGACACATTGACACCTAAGGGCATGAATATGGATTTCTCCTTAACCCCATTTCTGATTTTTGCAGTATATTGGCTTAAAAAGTCTCTGCACTAATATTGTGTTTTTATCCTTTAGGAACATACATCTTTGTTGGACTTTTTGAACTTATCACTTTGTTTTCTTTATATCCTCACTCCAATACGTGGGAGGGTAAAATACCTTGGTATTAATATGGTATGAAATGTTTAACCATAGAGACCCATAATTTTCATTAACCCCCTAAGTACCTGTTGATTATATAGGGCACTAGCATTGGATTGCATATATTGTTATATCTACATTATTTTGCATTTAAATTGTCTTTAACAGCATGATACGCAAACAGTCATTAATCAAGTTAGTCAATTTGCGCATGTCCCTGTCACTAGTAAGTCAACCAGAAGTATCACTCCTGAAGGATTCATGTGGAACGCGTATGCGTTCCAAGCTGCGCAAGCTACACCTACCAAACGGACCGGAAGTGACTTCACTTGCCAGACAGACTGAAAGGAAATGACGTACTGGCACCGCTACATACTGCATGGAGCACAGTAAGTTTCCCCATAGACACACTAAGGTCGACCAAGTGCAGAGCCACTTAACAGTTTTGTTTCCCCCCCCCCCGAGTCCTCGTTTTGTCAAGCGGTGACAAGCGCACCGGAAATAATCTCCCGGAAGTGATACCGTGGAACGCAGCTGCGTTCATTACCACATGCCTGAACTGCACACACACTTAGCGTCCCACATGGGTCCATACCATGAGCACTATGGAGGTTACAGGTACCTTCCCCCGTTTAAGTTTTAGGAGGCATGGCTATATTGTATTATGTTATTTGTTTATTTGTATACACACCCCTTAACCCCAATGAAGGCAATTGGGTCTCAGGGGCCACCCCCACTGTCTGTGCAAACCTTAGGAAGTTTTGAGATTGTAGTCTGATCGGTACATGGTAATATGCATCTTTCAGGTCGATTGTGCATATTAACGAGTTCTGTCTTATTAGCAGGATTGTTGACGCCAACAACTCCATCTTCAATATCCTGTATAGGATGTTCTTGTTTAGACCTTTTAGATTTATTATCATTCTGAATGTCAGTCTGGTTTGGCCACAAAAAAAAATAAAAAAATATAAAGTTACAGTAGAATCCCTCCTTTTCTTGATGTGGGAACTTGCGTGATTGCCCCTAGTTTTAACATTTCTAGGACGACCCTTCAGAGTCTTTTCCTTAGCCCATTTGACGATGGGAAGTGACCACATATTTGTTTTGGGGGGGGGGGGGGGGGAGAGGAGAACTCTTGTATCCCTTCTCCACCATGTGTAGAACCAAGGGATTTGATGGGATTCCCTTCCACTGAGAGAAGAACCCCCTCAGTCTTCCCCCTGGTGTCATTGTCACCGGTTTTATTTTGCAGATTAAGGAGGAACCCCCTACCTCGACCGCCCTTTGGGTAGTTCCACCTTCCCGCCGGTAGAGTTTCTTTTCCCCCATAGGAACGAAAGGTAAACAAATTGCTCCAGTAATTGTTTTTCTTGAAACCCATGACGGCACCCATGTGAGCGAGACCTCCCATCCCGGACAGGAACCCTGATGAGATAAAAAGGTTCACATCCCCACCACACCTCAGAGATTATAATAACCGAACTCTGGAGGCGTGCCAACCACCAAGAAGGAATACATTCAGTAACTCCAAGACATAGTGGAATTGAAAAAAAACAATCAAAATTTTTTTTTTTTTGGGGAGGGAATTTGGGGGTGCAATCATGGGTTTCAAGAAAAACTATTACCGGTAAGAGCAATTATTGTTTCCCCATCACCCAAGAGAGCATAAAATATTAAAAGCAAAAAGATTGGGGTGGGGTGGGGTGGGGGGGGGGGGAGACTATGGCCTGAAGCACTTTCCTGCCAAAGGCCGCATCCGTGTTGAGATGCAATCTATAATGCTTAAAAAAAGTGTGGGGAGAACTCAAAGTAGCTGCTCTACATATCTGGCTCAAGAAAGCATTGCCTTTTCTGCCCATGAGGTAGCTACTGCCCTGGTAGAATGAGCTCCGAATCTTGGAGGAGGAAGATTGAGGGAAGACTGAGCCATTGATATAGCCTATTTAACCTATCTAGCTATCACTAGAGAATACTTTGTGGCCCCTATACCTTCCCTGGAATTGAATAAGAAGGTTTTCATCTATTCTCCAAGGAGAGGTGGAACCTAGGTAAAAAAGCAAACACCTTCTTACGTATAAACAATATTTTTTCCTCTAACGCATTGGCCGGGTTAGGGCAAAAAGATGGAACATCCTGATTCATATGGAAATCAGACACCACCTTGGGTTGGAAGGAAGGGATCGGCCTGATAACCTTATCCTCCAGGATTGTAGTATATGGAGAAAAAAAAAGGCAGAAAATACTTGAATTTCAGATACCTTTCTGGCCAAAGTTATGGCAACAAGGAAGGTCAACTTGTAAGCGAATCTTAATAGAAATGTCACTTAACGGTTCAAATGGTTTCTGAGAGAGCTGTAAGAACCGTATTCAGATCCCAAGGAGGGGACAAGGATCTGAAGGATGATAAAAATCTCCTGATCCAGGGATGCTCTGCTAGATTGAAAAAAATAAAAAATAAATTAACTCATGGCGGCTACCTGGACCTTCAAGGTTGAAGCTTTAAGGCCCCAAAGCCACGAGGCAGGCCATCCAGGCCCCAAAGCCACGAGGCAGGCGATCCAGGCCCCAAAGCCACGAGGCAGGCCATCCAGGCCCCAAAGCCACGAGGCAGACAACCCAAATATTTGCTGTGCAACTTTAGAGTCATTATAAGGAGTACCTTTTTTCACAGCCATGGGATCTGCATGATCTAGGCTCCTTCCTTATCTGAGCCGCATGCCGGAGAATGCACATGTTCCCTCCATGGATCCGTACTGCATGCGGTGGAATGCAATACCCCTCTAGGCTGCTTTCTCTTATCCATGGATCTGGGCTTCAAACGTCACATGGCCTTACTCCACTGAGGGGCCCACGCACCTGCCGCAAGAACCGTACAGAGAGCCCAGGCCCATACCTGAAAGGAAAACTGCAGGTCTCCCTCTTCTGGGACAGGAAACCACTGAGGTTAGAGAGGCAGCACCTTTTTATTCTGTAGGTTTCCCGTCCCTGGGGGCAGATCCTCTCTCTCTCTGTGGTGCCGTTGTGGGGGAAGGGAAAAAAATCATCCTATTGTTCCTTACTTCTGGAAGTGCTATTGTTAGTGCCATTTGTACTGCTTTTAACTACTTAAACTTGGATGATTTCTCTCTCATACTCAGATCCCACCTCCCCTGCCAATACCTCCTCTGGGAGTGGGCCCCCCCATCCCCAACGACTGGCATCTGTGGTTACTATAGTCTGATTCGCAAATGTCCATGGGATGCCTGCTGACATCCACAACATCAGGGAATACCTTGCTTTCGAGGAGAGATAGAACTTCTGATCTAAATACTTTTGAGAACCGTCCCACTGCCTCAGGATGTTTGCCTAAAGATCTCTGGAGTGGATCTGTGCATATGGAACTGCCGGAATAGCGGATGTCATTTGCCCCAGTACTGCCATTGAAAGTGCATAGATAGGACAGGAAGATTTACCGTATTACCTCTATAATTATGTCCTTTCTTCGGGTGGAAGAAAACTCTTCTGGAGACAAGAATCTAACTTGAATTCCCAAAAATCTGCAGCTCCGAGATGGAATTAGGCTTGATTTTCTCCAATTTTTTTAACTACCTTGATTAAACCACCCTAGGTCTTCTAAGGTGGAGCAGAGGAAATTAATATCTTTTTGTAGCTCCTCTTTTGATTGAGACAAATCAGAAAATCGTCCAGATGGTCGAGCGTTACATTAATCCCCTATCTTAAAAAGGCTGCCACCTCCGCTATCACCTTGGTGAAAACCATTGGTGCTTGTGACACTCCGAAGGGAAGAGTTTTGTACTGAAGATGTAATAACTCCCCCTGATCCCATAGTGCAGTTCTTAAAAACTTTTTGGAGGCAGGATGAATTGGGACATGATAGTATGCGTTCTGTAGGTCGAGGCTTGCCATCCAGCACCCCTGGAAGAGAAGATTCATCGTAGATTTGATTGTTTAAATACTGAACTTTTTTTACAGTAGGGATTTGTTCAGTCTTTTGAGATTTAGTATAACCCTGAAAGATCCATTTGGTTTCTTTACTAGGAAGGGGGAATAAAAACCCTTGCCTCTTTTTTTGCTATGGGAACTGGACAAACAACTCATGTAAAAAAGAAAAAAAAAGAAAAAAATCTTCTGGGTAAGACAGACTCCAATCGGAATCCTTTTTCTATTAAATTTATAATCCATTTGTTTTCGGACACAGATTTCCAAGCTAGAAGGAAATGAGACAGTCTTCCTCCCACCTGACTTCTGGCATCATTGAGATTTGTCTTTGGGTTTGTTGTCCTGGTCTTGACCAGAAAACCCCAAGACTTCCTAGAGAATCTTTCATTTCTATTATTTTGTTCTTTTGACTTTTGAAACCGGCCTGACGTTTGCGAAAAAAAAAAAAAAGTTTTATGGGGAACTGGAAACTTTGTTGTCCGAGGCTCTCTCTCTAGAACAGGCATCCTCAAACTGCGGCCCTCCAGCTGTTGTAAAACAACAACTCCCACAATGCCCTGCTGTAGGATGATACCTGTAGGCTGTTTGGGCATGCTGGGAGTTGTAGTTTTGCAACAGCTGGAGGGCCGCAGTTTAAGGATGCCTGCTCTAGAACCTCATCAAAAGAGAAGAGCCAAAAAGTCTAGAGCCTTCACATGGAGAGGAGATCAGGGCTCAAAGTCTAGACTTTGCTCACTCCCATGACCTAAGCTAGAGAGCCCGCCTGGCTGCATTTGACAAAGCCGCAGCTCTGGCAGAAAAACTGACTACATCAGTGGAGGTGTCCGCCCAAAAAATCTGCTGCTTTATGAAAGGTTGGTAGAGCGAAGCAAGTAAATCTTCCCTTGCGGTTTTGTCTCTGATGTGGGATTCTAACTGCCCCAGCCACAACCTTAAAGACCTAGACACCCATGAGGCCGCAATAGCTAGTCTGAGACTTGTCGATGCACATTCCCATGACCTCCAAAGATCAATATCCGCCTTTTTATCTAAGGGATCTCCTAAACAGCCTAGGTCTTCAAAGGGAAGGTCTGATCTCCTGGCAATCTTTGCTACCGATGCATCAACTAAAGGTGCCTTAACCCATACGCTAGAGACAGATTCCTCAAATGGGTATTTATGCTTGACAGAATTTGGGATAAAAATTGTCTGGATTTTCCCATTCCTTCTTAATGTCTCAATGTTCTTGTGAATGGGAAAAGCCCTATAGCGCTTTGGACCCAGACCCTCAAAGCCCTGATCAGATATAGTTTTAGGCTCTCTAGTGTCCTTTAATTACATAGTCTTCATTGGGCTCTACATCCTCTGGTGGAAAAAGATTTTCCTGCCGTATCCTCGTCAGAAGACATACTCTGAGGACAATTCCTGGCCTGATTTTAGGTCTTCCTCAACCACGGAAAGCTCAGAGTCAGTGTCCCAGTTAATGGCCTGTTTCTCTGGCAACTTGCATCGGCTTTGCCTGAAGGATTTTAAAGAGGATTTAACTTCCGATCACACTAAGGCCTTAATGGATTTAGAAAAGCTATGGGACTCTTCCATCACTAGCTTATCAATACATGATTGACATAGTGGCTTAATGCAAGTAGAGGACCGGGGCACTTTACATCCCCCACATCCTTTATGCTTGGTTTTCCCAGAGGCTTTTTTAGGAACTTTAGCAACCTACAAAAACAAAAAAAAGCATACAACACCCAGGCATAAAAAGGGGGTTCGAAAACAATAATTCTCACCCAAGTGTCGGGTCAATCTTCCCCACTCCTTGAGTCCAGTACTGGGCTTGTGGGCCTTGAGGGTTCCACAGGGTCGGCGCGTCCGGTATCACCTTGCTCCGACATAATATGTGGCTGCTCCAGATTCTGCACCACACTGTCCACGGCTGGCTGCCTCCTCCTGCTGCCGTATTTATGTGCCTCGGCTCCTTCATGTCATATTTAAAAGGACCGCCTAATCCATGCTCTCACACTTCCAGTCTCAGACGACGCCACCGGAAGTGACATCTATGCGCCGGAAGCCGCTTGATACTACGCATGCGCCAAGCGTCCCTGTCCCCCGATCTATCATTTTGGCAATGGGACGTCAGCGTTGCCACAGCCATGGAACCGGAGTCACCTGAACACTGCCACAGTGGCTCCCCAAAGAGGCCTGGGAGGGTGCAGGATAAAGGGCAGACTTAGGCAACTGCTCCACCAGGAAACTTACGTTGCCAGGGATGGGTCCCGTTACGGTATGGTAGACCAGGACCTTCCCCAGCCACCCGAGGTGAGAACCAAAAAAACCAAAAAACTCCTCAGGTACCTCCTATCCGGAGGACAGGAAACCTGAACCGAGGTGTGGTGGGGGTGTGAACATTTTTATCTCATCGGGTTTCCCGTCCTGGATGGGAGGTCCCGCTCGCATGGGTGAGGCTTTTTCCAGGATTTGGTCCAACAATGGACCAAAGACATACTCTCTGGAAAAAGCAATGGAACAGAGCTTCATTTTTGAGGCCATGTCACCCGACATGTTATCCATAAAGCCCTGCTAGCGGTATTCACAGGTACATTGATCTCACCACAGATGTCGCAGTTATGTTGGTTTTAACGCTGTACATGGCAGCCTCCCAGGATTTACGCAGGAGACTATCTGCTTTCCGTTCCATAGGTTCTCGTAGCTGGGAGGAATCTTCAAATTGTAGTGAGGTTTTTTGTTTACGTTAGCTACCTGCACGTCTATTTTAGGTATATATCAAATAATTTTGACTCAGATCAAACAAAGGTCGATTATGAAATTCTCTTGATATGCCCAGATGTTTTTCTGGATCAGACCATTAGTCAAGAACAATCTTATATTTTCGTTTATGGGGAAAACCTTTGACCTCTTGGTTCCTAACCCCCCAAACATTTCCTCCTGTATGGAATGTGGCTTTTGGACTTCCTCTATGCCCATAGTGGCCCTAACCGCTTTTAATAGATCCCCATATCTGCAGAGGAAAAATAATTTAGCATTTTTTACAACTTCTCCCTCCGAAAGGGGGTAGTTGTCCTCCCATTGCCTAGAAGGCTCTGCGTCATCCATAACGTCCTCAGAATCGGAAGGGACCGCCATTTTTTCATCTTTTAGGGGGAAGAGGACCTGGACTGGATTCTTTAAGCAAAGCCAGGGAGGATCTAACTTAATCAGTGATTGTTTTTAATGCCTCCATCATAGATGGTTGCTCCTCAATATTTGAAATGCATGGAAGCCTCTTCAAGCAAGAGATACATTTATTGCTCTTTTTTGCGCCTCTTTAGAAACCTATTGACAAGAGGGACAATTACCATTAACCCCCTCTTTTTCTGGACAGAATACATATCACTGTCCATAATATACCAGCTATGCCACCAAGCTGTACAAGATAGGATTCCCCCATGGGGGACTTACGGTCACCGATGCAGGAACATACAGCTCTCTAGGCTGTTCAGGGGCCAACTAGCTTGTGGATGTGATCATCAGACCTCAGATCAGGATCCACCATGGCTTTCTGCAATTTTAAACATGTGGCAATCCTCCAGCATATCGTACTTCCAGTATTCCCACTGCATCATCACGCCACCGGAAGGGACGTCAGACGCCAACACAACCACGTGTGAGACTCCCCCCTGCTTATCCCACCAGGTGGAAAGGTGTGCATGCGTCCGCCGCAGGCATCCGATTCACAGATGCGAAGTCCGCATTTCCCCTGCTCAGCTTTGGGAAAATACAGCCGGTGATTCGTCACAGGGGATCTTTTAACCCAAGGGAGGCCCCCAGCCATTGATGAGCCGGCCCTTTGAAATAAGGTACTCCCAATACCAATCCATCTTCACCTCCTGACAAGCAGAGAGGCTTTTCTCTGTCCTGGCCACTATAGGGGCAGGATAACACTGAAGTGGGTGGGGCAGCAGGGGCTATTTAATCTTTCTCAGTTTTCCTGCCCCTACAGAGGTCTGGGGTCAATCTTCTATCTTGCCGTCATGGTGGTGAAATGGGAAAAATATGCTGCATGTAAACAAACATCTTGCAAAACTACCATTGCACACGAGCAGTAGAAGTTCTTCCACTAACTACTGCTGGCTTTTCACATGATGCTTTTTTGCTGCATCCATCTTTCTAATCTGCTGCAGAATATTGAAGACAAATTCAATTTGCAACAGGTAAGCCTTTATGTTAAAGAGGTTATTCAAGACTGAATAACCCCCGCCCGAACCTGCCATATTGAAAATACTTACCCGGTTCCCAATGACTCCCAATTTGCATCTCCCCTGCCTGTGAAAAAGCAACATACATTGGAGCGTGTGCAGCCAATAGCAGGCAGCAGCGGTGACGTGCCCCCTTGCTCCACAGGGAGCAGGTAAGTATTGTCAATATGGTGGGTCCAGGCACTGGGGGGGGGGGGGGGGGTATTTATTCACTGTTGGATAACCCCTTTAGTAGTAATACCATAGGAAACTGTATAAACATAACAGTGTATTGTTTTTGTGTGGGGGTGGGGGGGTAAATATATAAAAAAAATCCAAGTCTCACCAGCAATGTTTCCCAAGGCCCACACTGCCTGCTCACTAATTTGCATATGTGGTGAGGAGATCAAAGATATGAAAGCAGGAATGGCTCCTCCATCAACCACAGCTTTTGTCTGTTCAGATGTGCCAGAAGCAATATTTGTAAGTGCCCAAGCTGCTTCAAACTGCAAAGTGCTGTCATCATGGTAGCTCAAGAAATACACCATCTTGGGTATTAATCCAGCTTCAATTATGTCATTTAATGGAGGATTCCTTTCCCGAGACAACATTTTCCTGCAATAGTATTTATAGAAGTCAATCTTTGTAGACCATTAGGTTATATGCAGACATGGCAGAAATTGTTTTAGAAATTTAAGTCACTGAAATTGCGATTTCTACACAGCTCAGTCAGATGAATGGAACAGTTGCAGAACCTTTTCTAACATATCTGTCTAGTGAGTGGCGTAAGCGTGGATTCGCACAAAAGCAACCACCTTCTAGCAAACGTTTTGTAAGCCATAAAGTCATTTTTTTGTAACGTCTTACTTACCTTACAGATTGTGTGCATTTCAGTTCAAGGTCTGGGTTTCCAGAATATATGCCTTCTAGTATCTCATCTATGGAAAGAGAAGGAACCTGAAAAACAAATCTACAATTCAGCAAAAGCATGGCAGCCTTATGAAAATAGTATATTACAAGCCATTCTTATTATTTTGACAGAACTGAATTTTAATGCAAATGAGACCCAAGAATTGTTAACTCTCAAAGTCTCATGCACCAGACATTTTTCTATGCAGCCACAATAGAGCTGCCATAGTGCAACACCTCTACATGCTTCTGTTTTTATACAAAGTCAGTTTTCATTGGATTCTGTAAGAATGTGTGGCTGTGTGCATAAGCCCCATGACCACTGGAGTCATGGTTTCTGTTTATAAAAGAATGCACGTCGGACCCAAACAGTGATGGATTAAACCCTTTGACTTACAATGTGAACCATGGAAGTTCGGTTCATTTTTCTTTATATCAAACAGCACAACTTTGGCATGCAAAAGTGAAGTAGGGGCGCTTCCACAGTTATTTTGTAAAAATAAATAAATACTACCTGTTTTTGGTAGCTTTCTTAGGCATTTAAGAGTTTTTCGGCCAAATTGTTATTTTTTCGCAAGCCTTGCATTTTTATATATGAAAGTGTGGTATGTACCCCCTGTAATGTCACTCTCTGTAGAGCAGGGCAGGAAAACACAAGTTTGTTAGTAGTGAATGTTATGTCAGAGTATTGGAACCAATCAGTATTACTTTAAGTGTTATGAACACAAATAAGAAAGTGACATTTAGCCCTCTAGAGGCATTCATACATTGTGGAACTCAGCTTTGCGATTGGCATTTCTAGACTAAACCAACATTATGGTTTTGGTTTTATTGTATATAAAATAAAGGGGTTAAACCACCTGTTGACATTTTTGTTCAGGGGAGAGAACCTCGTCTTCTGGAAAGGAAGTCACATTCCTTCTCTTAAGAATCTGTTCATCTTTCTTGGCCTTTCTAAGCTCCACACTAACTTCAACTCTCCGACGTCTTAGCTCCTACAACAAAAAACATGGTTGCGGGTTAACTAAAGGAGGGGGGGACGACAAGAATTGCAGTACAGTGTCAATACCCTATAGTTACAGATGCAAAAGGTACTTAAAATGTCTTATTCATTATTATAAATTATGTACACTGAACACGCAAAAAATATATTGCCTTTCCAAATGGATTTAGGTACATAAGGATTTAGTTACAGTGGAACAAAAAGATAACTCATGTTTTCATAAAAATTCAATTTTAGCATGTTACTGTTGCATCATCATTATGCATAAAGCAATCTTTAGTTTCTTCAGATACCACCGTTTTCCGAGTTTCCCCTTAGTTACGGCTCTCTTGATTCCTACAATATGAGGATCTTCTCAAGATGGCTCCTCTGCCAGTTCTGAGGCCAAAACTGCCTTCCCTTACACACTTCCTGCCAGCCAATCAGATTGGATTACTGAAAAAGACATGCTGCTTCACTCTGAAGCCTAATGCAGGCAGGTATTCTGTTTACATTAAGTTGGAGACAGATTAGCCCTAGCAACGATCTTTTAAGGGAGCAGTGGAAAGGGACAGGAGACCTTAATGAAAGCTATTATAAGGTAATTACAGATCTTTTAACAATCATTGACAGACTAACTCAGGTATACATGCCTAGCTCTAATAAAAAAATAAATAAAATAAAAAACACGTTCTCCTTTAAAAGATCTCTGGTGCAACATACCAAGACATTATTCAAATGTCAATGTCAGTTTTATTTATGCATCCTCCATATCCATGTGCACCAATAGGACACTACACTCCCCAGTCTCTGCTGGCTAGTCCATACTCTTTCCCGGAACATAGCCAATGGGTGACCCAGAATAGCATGGTGGGACCGAGGTTCCTTGGGCCCACTAGGGGAAGTTATTTATTCTTGGGGCCCAAACCCCCATATAAAGTCAATAAAATGTAAGAAGATTTTGATTAAAAAAATAAAATAAATTAGAGACCCTAGTGACAAATTATTGGTTCCAAAGCTCCAGCTCAAAAGGTCTATCCTCACTGGACCTTTAGGACCAATATTCTCTGGTAGTCCAGTCTGACAACTTGCCACTCTTCTTCTGCAGCATTATGCACCAACTGCACCCAGGAAAGAGGGCAGAGGGAGCCCAGAGCATTGAAAGGAGATAGCCTGGTGATCTGTACAACCAAACAAAGCAATTTAACCTAAGCTATTTTGTCTGACCTATTTCCTGATAACTAGCCTCTTAAACATTAATACAAGCTTCCATGTTTGCCATTACAGGGGCTTTATCCCTTGACAGCCAGCTTCCTACAGTCTCTGGTGCAGCAGAGTGGGGGCTTGGCATTTAACTCCTTAGTTGTTGGTTAATAGAGACCACAGCATCTAAGCAACTACAAAGGGAGCGGACTGTCTATCAGCACCCCATGAATAGAATTGTAGGGTTCCAGTGCATGCACTGCAGGCTGTGGCCTAACAACTACCCAAAAAATACAATATTTTCTAAATTTGAATTTGTGCTTTAGACTAATACCTCACAAAATAGTTAACCACCATTCACCATACAGTAAATCTACTTTATGTTAGCATCATTTTTTTTTAATTTAATTAATTTTTTTAGGTTGTTAGAAGGCTTAGATTTTTAGAAGCAAGTTTTCAAATTCTCAAAGCTGACTTTAAGGACCAATTCAGTTATGAAGTCACTGTCGGACTTACATAGTAGAAACCACCCATAAATAACTCCAATTTAGAAAATACACTCCTCAAATTATTCAAAAGCGATTTGATTAGATGTTCCACAGGAATTAAAGCAAAATGGAGGCGATATTTAAAAATTACATTTTCAATTTTTCCTGTAACACAGGACAAACCTCAGTATTTATTACCATTGCAGTTTATGGAAACACCCCAGATGTGATCTTAAACTTTTGTCACATGGCAGAGCTCAGAAGGGAAGAAGTGCCATATGGTTTTTGGAGGGCAGAATTTGCTGGAATGGTTTTCAGGTGCCATTTCAAAATTGAAGTGACCTTGAGGTACCCCTACAGTGGAAAGCTCCAAAATGTGAGCCCATTTTAGAAACTGCACCCCTCTGGAATTTATCAAGGGTACAGAGTGCCTTGACCCAACAAGTGCTTCATAAAATAAACACTTAGCTGTGAAAATTAAAATTACGGGGGTCATTTATCAAACTGATGTAAAGTAGAACTGGCTTAGTTGCCCAAAGAAGCCAGATTCCTCCATTTTCCAAAGGAGCTATCCAAAATGAA
This sequence comes from Bufo bufo, assembly GCF_905171765.1. NCBI lineage: Eukaryota > Metazoa > Chordata > Amphibia > Anura > Bufonidae > Bufo > Bufo bufo. The sequence goes on from NC_053395.1 coordinate 83,401,021, forward strand.
AGGGGGAATCTGATTAGTTGCTATGGGCAAATAAATCAATTCTAGTTTACACTGGTTTGATAAATGACCCCCTACATTTTGTTTCCAATAAAATGTTGCTTTAGCCCCAAACATTTTTCACAAGGGATAACTGGAGAAAATGCACCCCACAATTTGTTATGCATTTTTTCCTGAATACAGCAACACCCCATATTTGGTTCTAAACTTCTAAATGCTACCATGTCCCCAAACAGAAGGTAGGCAGTGGCATGCATCTAGATTTTCTAACATGGAATTCTTTATTATTTTGTTAATTGAGCTTTGTGATGACAGTCATGTATAGTTATTAGCGTATTGTAGATATTAGTTTTGCAGGCTTTTGTACCTGGCAAGTCTGGAAGCCTTTCTAAGGGCTCTGGCTGAAAGATTCTGATGGTTAAAGATTCTGATCTTCACTGTGGAGATCATAGTCTGTAACCTGCTTGTTAGACTGGAATACACCAACTAGTCTGTACAGAATAACTAATCAGAGCGATTGTGAGCAAGGAACCTATCACGATGTAAGGGGAGGGGCGGGACAACATGAAAAAAAAAAAAAAAAAAAAAAACTAGGCCTCAAGGCTAGGGAAAGGAAAACTGTCACCACCTATGGAAACCCTAAACCTAGCCATGACACCGGTCAGTATGAATAGACCCTGAAGGTAGGAATATGCCTTCCCTTAAAAACCTAGGCCCTGGTAACCCTGAATAGCCCTAGGAGTAGTGACAGGGTCAGAGACTACTGGTTACTTCCCAGATGAACGAACCGTCTCCCTGAGGCCTAGTAAACAACGAGCAAATGGGAACAAAATACAAAGAAGAACACTTCTCTTCAATAGAAAATGGATGAGCAGGAACTCAGAAGAGGAGAACACACCAGCTCTTCCAATTCCAGGCAGAGAATATCAACCGCATGGTATGAAGTGTGAGTCCAGACTAAATAGAGGAGTAGTAATGACCACAAGCTACACATGACAAAAGCGGTGTGGTCATTAACAATGCAACACGTGAAAACAGAGAGGCTGTCAGATAACCTCACATGCAGACACTCAGATCTTCTAACCTTTGCCAAGGGAGGGACAGTGACAGCACCACTCTACTGGTCCGTTGCTAGCTGCTGCAGAGTCTCCAGGGCTGTGACACTATAGTTAATAGTTCAGATGTAGGGATGAGCGAACCCGAACTGTATAGTTCGGGTTCGTACCGAATTTTGGGGTGTCCGTGACACGGACCCGAACATTTTCATAAAAGTCTGGGTTCGAGTTCGGTGCTTTTTGAAAGGCTGCAAAAGCAGCCAATCAACAAGCATCATATTACTTGCCCCAAGAGGCCATCACAGCCTTGCCTACTATTGGCATGGCTGTGATTGGCCAGTGCAGCATGTGACCCAGCCTCTATATAAGCTTGGGTCACGTAGCGCTGCACGTCACTCTGCTGATACAAATGTAGGGAGAGGTTGCAGCTGCGACGTTAGGGCGAGATTAGGCAGTGATTAACTCCTCCAAAAGACTTCATTCAGTGATCGATCTACAGCTGTGGATCATTGAACTGCTGCTATTCAATTGCTCAGTGTTTTTAGGCTGCCCAGAGCATTTTTCAGTCACTTTTTTCTGGGGTGATCGGCGGCCATTCTGTGGCTTGTGGTGCGCCAGCACAAGCTGCCAAGTACATTTAACCATCAATAGTGTGGTTATTTTTTGCTATATCCTACATCAGGGTCAAGCTGTCATCAAGTGCATTTAACCATCAATAGTGTGGTTATTTTTTGGCCATATACTACATCAGGGGCAAGCTGAGCCTGTCCCCCAAGTGCATTTAACCATCAATAGTGTGGTTATTTTTTGGCCATATACTACATCAGGGGCAAGTTGAGCCCGTCACCCAGCGCCTAAAAAATAGGCCTCACATTTATATTCATCCAAATCTGTCATTACTGTTTTAGCTGGTCAAGTTATTTAGTGTCCGTCAAAGCACAGTTTGTTCTGGGTTGAAAAACAATTTCCAATTTTGCAATTCTCAAAATTAGTGGTTTCTGCTGTATCAGGCCTACTTTAAAGCCATCCCTAAAAGGGTAGATTAGATTCAAGGTGCTGATAGGGTCATTCTCAAGAACTTCACACACACGCTACAGTGCAGATCCAAGTCTAACTCTGTCCGTAAACGTATACCCGTTACCCAGCGCCTAAATAATAGGCCTCAATTTTGTATTCAGCTAAATCTGTCATTACTGGTGTGCCTGTATTAGTGTAATACAGTACCTAAATAGATAGCCAGATAGTGTTAGGCGTCTAAAAAAAAAAAGGCCCGATTTTGAATTCAATACATTGGCCAGAATAATATTTTTCTTATTGTGGTGAACGGCAACAATGAGGAAAACATCTAGTAAGGGACGCGGACATGGTCGTGGTGGTGTTAGTGGACCCTCTGGTGCTGGGAGAGGAAGTGGCCGTTCTGCCACAGCCACACGTCCTAGTGTACCAACTACCTCAGGTCCCAGTAGACGCCAGAATTTACAGGGATATTTGGTGGGGCCCAATGCCGTTCTAAGGATGGTAAGGCCTGAGCAGGTACAGGCATTAGTCAATTGGGTGGCCGACAGTGCATCCAGCACGTTCACATTATCTCCCACCCAGTCTTCTGCAGAAAGCGCATGAAAACCAAGCCCATCAGTCTGTCACATCACCCCCATGCATATCAGGGAAACTGTCTGAGCCTCAACTTATGCAGCAGTCTCTTATGCTGTTTGAAGACTCTGCTGCCAGGGTTTCCCAAGGGCATCCACCTAGCCCTTCCCCAGGGGTGGAAGAGATAGAATGCACTAACGCACAACCACTTATGTTTCCTGATGAGGACATGGGAATACCACCTCAGCACGTCTCTGATGATGACGAAACACAGGTGCCAACTGCTGCGTCCTAGACCCCACATGGAATGAAGGTCGTGCCACTGACTTTCACAGTTCGGAGGAAGAGGCCGTGGTGAGACCGAGCCAACAGCGTAGCAAAAGACAAAGAGGGAGCAGTGGGCAAAAACAGAACACCCGCCGCCAAGAGACTCCGCCTGATACTGACCGCCGCCATCTGGGACCGAGCACCCCAAAGGCAGCTTCAAGGAGTTCCCTGGCATGGCACTTCAAACAATGTGCTGACGACAAGACCCGAGTGGTTTGCACGCTGTGCCATCAGAGCCTGAAGCGAGGCATTAACGTTCTGAACCTTAGCACAACCTGCATGACCAGGCACCTGCATGCAAAGCATGAACTGCAGTGGAGTAAACACCTTAAAAACAAGGAAGTCACTCAGGCTCCCCCTGCTACCTCTTCTGCTGCTGCCGCCACCTCGGCCTCTTCCTCCACCTCTGGAGGAACGTTGGCACCTGCCGCCCAGCAAACATGGGATGTACCACCAACACCACCACCTGCGTCACCAAGCATCTCAACCATGTCACACGGCAGCGTTCAGCTCTCCATCTCACAAACATTTGAGAGAAAGCATAAATTCCCACCTAGCCACCCTCGATCCCTGGCCCTGAATGCCAGCATTTCTAAACTACTGGCCTATGAAATGCTGTCATTTAGGCTGGTGGACACAGACAGCTTCAAACAGCTCATGTCGCTTGCTGTCCCACAGTATGTTGTTCCCAGCCGGCACTACTTCTCCAAGAGAGCCGTGCCTTCCCTGCACAACCAAGTATCCGATAAAATCAAGTGTGCACTGCGCAACGCCATCTGTGGCAAGGTCCACCTAACCACAGATACGTCGACCAGTAAGCACGGCCAGGGACGCTATATCTCCCTAACTGCACACTGGGTAAATGTAGTGGCGGCTGGGCCCCAGGCGGAGAGCTGTTTGGCGCACGTCCTTCCGCCGCCAAGGATGGCAGGGCAATATTCTTTGCCTCCTGTCTCCTCCTCAGCTTCCTCCTCCTCCTCCTCTTCCACCTGCTCATCCAGTCAGCCACACACCTTCACCACCAACTTCAGCACAGCCCGGGGTAAACGTCAGCAGGCCGTTCTGAAACTCATATGTTTGGGGGACAGGCCCCACACCGCACAGGAGTTGTGGGGGGGTATTAAACAACAGACCGACGAGTGGTTGCTGCCGGTGAGCCTCAAGCCCAGCCTGGTGGTGTGCGATAATGGGCGAAATCTCGTTGCAGCTCTGGGACTAGCCGGTTTGACGCACATCCCTTGCCTGGCGCATGTGCTGAATTTGGTGGTGCAGAAGTTCATTCACAACTACCCCGACATGTCAGAGCTGCTGCATAAAGTGCGGGCCGTCTGTTCGCGCTTCCGGCGTTCACATCCTGCCGCTGCTCGCCTGTCTGCGCTACAGCGTAACTTCGGCCTTCCCGCTCACCGCCTCATATGAGACGTGCCCACCAGGTGGAACTCCACCTTGCACATGCTGGACAGACTGTGCGAGCAGCAGCAGGCCATAGTGGAGTTTCAGCTGCAGCACGCACGGGTCAGTCGCACTGCGGAACAGCACCACTTCACCACCAATGACTGGGCCTCCATGCGAGACCTGTGTGCCCTGTTTTGAGTACTCCACCAACATGGCCAGTGGCGATGACGCCGTTATCAGCGTTACAATACCACTTCTATGTCTCCTTGAGAAAACACTTAGGGCGATGATGGAAGAGGAGGTGGCCCAAGAGGAGGAATAGGGGTCATTTTTAGCACTTTCAGGCCAGTCTCTTCGAAGTGACTCAGAGGGAGGTTTTTTGCAACAGCAGAGGCCAGGTACAAATGTGGCCAGACAGGGCCCACTACTGGAGGACGAGGATGAGGAGGAGGTGGAGGAGGATGAGGATGAGGATGAGGCAGGTTCACAGCGGGCTGGCACCCAACGCAGCTCGGGCCCATCACTGGTGCGTGGCTGGGGGGGAAACACAGGACGATGACGATACGCCTCCCACAGAGGACAGCTTGTCCTTACCTCTGGGCAGCCTGGCACACATGAGCGACTACATGCTGCAGTGCCTGCGCAACGACAGCAGAGTTGCCCACATTTTAACGTGTGCGGACTACTGGGTTGCCACCCTGCTGGATCCACGGTACAAAGACAATGTGTCCACCTTACTTCCTGCCCTGGAGCGTGATAGGAAGATGCGCGAGTACAAGCGCACGTTGGTAGACGCGCTACTGAGAGCATTCCCAAATGTCACAGGGGAACAAGTGGAAGCCCAAGGCGAAGGCAGAGGAGGAGCAAGAGGTCGCCAACGCAGCTGTCACGGCCAGCTCCTCTGAGGGCAGGGTTAGCATGGCAGAGATGTGGAAAAGTTTTGTCACCACGCCACAGCTAACTGCACCACCACCTCATTCAATCCTATTTTTATTTTCATTTTACCATTATATTGCGGGGCAACCCAAAGTTGAATGAACCTCTCCTCTGTCTGGGTGCCGGGGCCTAAAAATATCTGACAATGGACTGTTCCAGTGTTGGGTGACGTAAAGCATGATTCTCTGCTAGCACATGCAGACTGATTCTCTGCTGACATGAAGCCAGATTCTCTGTTACGGGACCTCTCTCCTCTGCCTGGGCCTAAATATATGACAATGGACTGTTACAGTGGTGGGTGACGTGAAGCCAGATTCTCTGCTATGGGACCTCTCTCCAATTGATATTGGTTAATTTTTATTTATTTTATTTTTATTCTTATTCATTTCCCTATCCACTTTTGTTTGCAGGGGATTTACCTACATGTTTGCTGCCTTTTGCAGCCCTCTAGCTCTTTCCTGGGCTGTTTTACAGCCTTTTTAGTGCCGAAAAGTTCGGGTCCCCATTGACTTCAATGGGGTTCGGGACGAAGTTCGGGTCGGGTGCGGATCCCGAACCCGAACATTTCCGGGAAGTTCGGCCGAACTTCTCGAACCCGAACATCCAGGTGTTCGCTCAACTCTACAGTTAACCATTCCAGGACAGCGAGATTGGTTGTCAAAACACAAGCACTGGAGGACAGTGGCAACTTTAACCTGTTGCTACTTCTGCCAGCTCCAGCAACATTTTTGCGACTGCATATTACTTTGGAGGGGCCTGGCAACTGTCTGTTGAAGATACGGTACTGTAACACTAACTGTATGTAAAATAAGTTGTTCAGTGTCAGTTATTCACATCCGACATGCCTTTATTCTGATATTTGGGTGAATGACCCAATAGAATTGCTTATGTAATCAAGGTGGACACCCCACTAACAGTAGAATACAGGTTATTCACCCCAATTTGAGAATCAAGGCAAAATAGAATTGCTTATTTAGTATACGAGGTGGACACCAATAACATTAAAGTTAGGCCTTGATTCCTAAATTGGGGTGATTAAGCTGTCTAATAGAATTGCTCATCTATTTGAGGAGGATACTGTTTAGATAGCTCTGCGCCCTGCACAGGGATTGATGCAAACTTCACTCTCTCCTATGGACTCCTTCAGCCTCAGAATACAGCCCCGGTTCTGAGCCTGCAGTCTCCCCATCCAATATTCCACAATTAAAAGCTTCTAGCAACATGGTCCCTAGTGTTTGTCACATTTCTCCCCATGCTCAGATTATATAGTGAAATGCTGGAGACATGCGGGATGAGGATTTCACTTTGTAACACGTGTAGCTGCAATTTTACGCAGAAACGATTTGTTACTACGAATTTGTTGCAAGTTGAATTTTTTCCTACACTTCAGATGCTTTGATTTGCTCAACATGTTGTTATTTCCATCAGTTTAACCCCTTAAGGCCATTTTTTGCAAATCTGACCAGACTTATCCAGGCCATTCTGAGATTGTTTTTTCGTCATATTGTACTTCATGACACTGGTAAAATGAAGTAAAAAAATTTCATTTTTATTTATTTAAAAAAAAAAAAAAAAAATTTACCAAAAATTTGTAAAAAATTGCAAATTTCCAAGTTTCAATTTCTCTACTTTTATAATACATAGTAATACCTCCAAAAATAGTTATTACTTTACATTTCTCATAGGTCTACTTCATGTTTGGATCATTTTGGGAATGATATTTAATTTTTTGGTGATGTTACATGGCTTAGAAGTTGACGCAAATCTGGAAATTTTTCTGAAATTTTCAAAAACCCAATTTTTAGGGACCAGTTCAGGTCTGAAGTCACTTTGCGAGGCTTACATAATAGAAACCACCCATTCTAGAAACTACACCCCTCAAGGTATTCAAAACTGATTTTACAAACGTCGTTAACCCTTTAGGTGTTCCACAAGAATTAATGGAAAATAGATACAATTTCAAAATTTCACTTTTTTGGCAGATTTTCCATTTTAATAATTTTTTTTCCAGTTACAAAGCAACGGTTAACAGCCAAACCAAACTCAATATGTATGGCCCTGATTCTGTAGTTTACAGAAACACCCCATATGTGGCCGTAAACCGCTGTACGGACACGGCAGGGCGCAGAAGGAAAGGAATGCCATACGGTTTTTGGAAGGCAGGTTTTGCTGGACTGTTTTTTTGACACCATGTCCCATTTGAAGCCCCCCTAGAGTAGAAACTGAAGGGATATATGCGACTCCATTTTGTCTGTTCTAACTATATGTATTGTTATAGCTTGTTCATGCACTGTTTCAAGTTCCCCCACTGGAATTTGGGTTTCTTTCCCTGTCCTTTGACAGTTTCTTGAAATTCCTAAATTCTAGTGGACAGTCACGCTTTACAAGGTCATTCTGGCTTAATGTTTACCGGTAGAGTTGAGCGAACACCTGGATGTTTGGGTTCGAGAAGTTCGGCCAAACTTCCCGGAAACGTTCGGGATCTGAACCCCATTGAAGTCAATGGGGACCCAAACTTTTCGGCACTAAAAAGGCTGTAAAATAGCCCAGGAAAGGGCTAGAGGGCTGCAAAATGCAGCAAAATGTAGGTAAATCCCAATAGGGAAATGAATTAAAAATAAAATAATTAACCAATATCAATTGGAGAGAGGTCCCATAGCATAGAATCAGGCTTCATGTCACCCACCACTGGAACAGGCCAGTTTGTTTATGATATTTAGGCCCCTGGCACCCAGACAGAGGAGAGGTTCATTCAACTTTGGGGTTCCCCCGCAATATAATGGTAAAATTAAAAAAAAAGGGATGATTGAATTAAGTGCCCTGGAATACAAGCATATATTGTTAAGGGGAGATCGTTATAAAATGTCTAATCTGCACAAGGGATGGACAGGTCCTGTGGGATCCATGCCTGGTTCATTTTTATGAACGTCAGCTTGTCCACATTGGCTGTGGACAGGCGGCTGCGTTTGTCTGTAATGACGCCCCCTGCCGTGCTGAAAACACGTTCAGACAAAACGTTGGCCACCGGGCAGGCCAGCACCTCCAAGGCATAAAAGGCTAGCTTTGGCCACGTGGACAATTTGGAGACCCAGAAGTTGAATGGGGCCGAACCGTCAGTACGTGTTCCATGTACTGTTCCTCCATGTTAGTGAAATGCTGCCTCCTGCTAACACATTCCGTATCAGGTGGTGGTGCAGTTAGCGGTGGAGGTGACAAAACTTTTCCACATCTCTGCCATGCTAACCCTGCCCTCAGAAGCTGGCCGTGACACAGCTGCGTTGGCGACCTCTTGCTCCTCCTCTGCCTTCACCTTGGGCTTCCACTTGTACCCCTGTGACATTTGGAAATGCTCTCAGTAGCATGTCTACCAACGTGCGCTTGTACTCGCGCATCTTCCGATCACGCTCCAGTGCAGGAAGTAAGGTGGGCACATTGTCTATGTACCGGGGATCCAGCAGGGTGGCAACCCAGTAGTCCGCACACGTTAAAATGTGGGCAACTCTGCTGTTGCTGCGCAGGTACTGCAGCATGTAGTCGCTCATGTGTGCCAGGCTGCCCAGAGGTAAGGACAAGCTGTCCTCTGTGGGAGGCGCATCGTCATCGTCCTCCATTTCCCCCTAGCCACGCACCAGTGATGGGCCCGAGCTGCGTTGGGTGCCACCCCGCTGTGAACATGCTTCATCCTCGTCCTCCAGTAGTGGGCCCTGTCTGCCCACATTTGTACCTGGCATCTGCTGTTGCAAAAAACCTCCCTCTGAGTCACTTCAAAGAGACTGGCCTGAAAGTGCTAAAAATGATCCCTCTTCCTCCTCCTGGGCCACCTCCTCTTCAATCATCGCCCTAAGTGTTTTCTCAAGGAGACATAGAAGTGGTATTGTAACGCTGATAACTGCGTCATCGCCACTGGCCATGTTGGTGGAGTACTCAAAACAGCGCAACAGGGCACACAGGTCTCGCATGGAGGCCCAGTCATTGGTGGTGAAGTGGTGCTGTTCTGCAGTGCGACCGACCTGTGCGTGCTGCAGCTGAAACTCCACTATGGCCTGCTGCTGCTCGCACAGTCTGTCCAGCATGTGCAAGGTGGAGTTCCACCTGGTAGGCACGTCACATGAGGCGGTGAGCGGGAAGGCCGAAGTTACGCTGTAGCGCAGACAGGCGAGCAGCAGCAGGATGTGAACGCTAGAAGCGCGCACAGACGGCCCGCACTTTATGCAGCAGCTCTGACATGTCGGGGTAGTTGTGAATGAACTTCTGCACCACCAAATTCAGCACATGCGCCAGGCAAGGGATGTGCGTCAAACCGGCTAGTCCGAGAGCTGCGACGAGATTTCGCCCATTATCGCGCACCAGGCCGGGCTTGAGGCTCACCGGCATGTTCAATACCCCGCCACAACTCCTGCACAGTGTGGGGCCTGTCCTCCAAACATATGAGTTTCAGAATGGCCTGCTGACGTTTATCCAGGGCTGTGCTGAAGGTGTGTGGCTGACTGGATGAGCAGGTGGAAGAAGAGGAGGAGGAGGCAAATAATGTTGCCCTGCGATCCTTGACGGCGGAAGGACGTGCGCCAAAGAGCTCTCCGCCTGGGGCCCAGCTGCCGCTACATTTACCCAGTGTGCAGTTAGGGAGATAAAGCGTCCCTGGCCGTGCTTACTGGTCCACGTGTCTGTGGTTAGGTGAACCTTGCCACAGATGGCGTTGCGCAGTGCACACTTGATTTTATCGGATACTTGGTTGTGCAGGGAAGGCACGGCTCTCTTGGAGAAGTAGTGGTGGCTGGGAACAACATACTGAGGGGGACAGCAAGCAACATGAGCTGTTTGAAGTCGTCTGTGTCCACCAGCCTGAATGACAGCATTTCATAGGCCAGTAGTTTAGAAATGCTAGCATTCAGGGCCAGGGATCGAGGGTGGCTAGGTGGGAATTTACGCTTTCTCTCAAATGTTTGTGAGATGGAGAGCTGAACGCTGTTGTGTGACATGGTGGAGATGCTTGGTGACAGAGCTGGTGGTGTTGGTGGTACATCCTCTGTTTGCTGGGCAGCAGGTGCCAACGTTCCTCCAGAGGCGGAGGAAGAGGCCGAGTCAGCAGCAGAAGAGGTAGCAGGGGGAGCCTGAGTGAGTTCCTGGTTTTTAAGTTGTTTACTCCACTGCAGTTCATGCTTTGCATACAGATGCCTGGTCATGCAGGTTGTGCTAAGGTTCAGAACGTTAATGCCTCGCTTCAGGCTCTGATGGCACAGCGTGCAAGCCACTCGGGTCTTGTAGTCAGCACATTGTTTGAAGAACTGCCACGCCAGGGAACTCCTTGAAGCTGCCTTTGGGGGTGCTCGGTCCCAGGTGGCGGTGGCCAGTAGCAGGCGAACTCTTGGCGGCGGGTGTTCTGCTTTTGCCCACTGCTCTTGCTATGCTGTTGGCTCGGTCTTACCACTGCCTCTTCCTCTGAACTCTGAAAGTCAGTGGCACGACCTTCATTCCATGTGGGGTCTAGGACCTCATAGTCTTCTGCATCGTCTGCCACCCAGTCTTCCTCCCTGACCTCCTGTTCAGTCTGCACACTGCAGAAAGACGCAGCAGTTGGCACCTGTGTTTCGTCATCATAGACATGCTGAGGTGGTATTCCCATGTCATCATCAGGAAACATAAGTGGTTGTGCGTCAGTGCATTCTATGTCTTCCACTGCTAGGGGAGGGCTAGGTGGATGCCCTTGGGAAACCCTGCCAGCAGAGTCTTCAAACAGCATACGAGACTGCTGCATAACTTGAGGCTCAGACAGTTTCCCTGATATGCATGGGGGTGATGTGACAGACTGATGGGCTTGGTTTTCAGGCGCCATCTGTGCACTCTGCAGAAGACTGGGTGGGAGATAATGTGAACGTGCTGGATCCACTGTCGGCCACCCAATTGACTAATGCCTGTACCTGCTCAGGCCTTACCATCCTTAGAACGGCATTGGGCCCCACCAAATATCGCAGTTAATTCTGGCGGCTAGTGGGACCTGAGGTAGTTGGTTCACTAGGACATGTGGCTGTGGCAGAACAGCCACGTCCTCTCCCAGCACCAGAGGGTCCACTAACACCACGTCCGCGTCCCTTACTAGATGTTTTCCTCATTGTTACCGTTCACCACAATAAAAAAAAAAATTGGCCCAATGTATTTAATTCAAATTCAGGCCTTTTTTTTTTTTTTTTTTTACAGGCACCTAACACTATCTGGCTATCTATTTAAGTACCTTATTACACCAATACAGGCACAGCAGTAACCACAGATTTAGGCCTCATGCACACTACCGTTTTTTTTAAGGTCCGCAATCAGTGTCCGTATTTTCGTCCGTGGGTCTTCCTTGATTTTTGGAGGATCCACGGACATGAAGAAAGTAGTTTTGGTGTCCGCCTGGCCGTGCGGAGCCAAACGGATCCGTCCCGACTTACAATGCAAGTCAAAGGGGACGGATCCGTTTGACGTTGACACAATATGGTGCAATTGCAAACGGATCCGTCCCCCATTGACTTTCAATGGAAAGTCAGGAGTTAATATACCATAGGATCAGAGTTTTCTTCAATCCGATGGTATATTTTAACTTGAAGTGTCCCCATCACCATGGGAACGCCTCTATGTTAGAATATACCATCGGATTTGAGTTAGGTCGCCAAAACTCAGATCCGACAGTATATTCTAACACAGAGGCGTTACCATAGTGATGGGGACGCTTCAAGTTAGAATATACTAAGAACTGTGTACATGACTGCCCCCTGCTGCCTGGCAGCACCTGATCTCTTACCAAGGGCTGTGATCAGCACAAATAACCCCTCAGGTGCGGCACCTGAGGGGTTAATTGTGCTTATCATAGCCCCCTGTAAGAGATCAGGTGTTGCCAGGCAGGAGGGGGCAGACCCCCCTCCCCTGTATTTAACTCATTGGTGGCCAGTGCCGCCCCCCTCCCTCCCCAGTATTATATTCATTGGTGGCCAGTGCGGCCTCCCCTCTCCCTCCCCTAATTAAAATCACCTTCCCCCATCATTGGTGGCACGGAGAGTTCCGATCGGAGTCCCAGTTTAATCGCTGGGGCTCCGATCGGTAACCATGGCAACCAGGACGCTACTGCAGTCCTGGTTGCCATGGTTACTTAGCAATTTTAGAAGCATTATACTTACCTTCGCTGTCTGATCAGCCAGGCGCTCCTCCTACTGGTAAGTGAAAGGTCTGTGCGGCCCATTGCCTATAGCACAGACCTTTTACTTACCAGTAGGAGGAGCGCCCGGCCGGTCACAGACCTCGCAGGTAAGTATAAGTCTTCTAAAAATTACTAAGTAACAATAGCAACCAGGACTGCAGTAGCATCCTGGTTGCCATGGTTACAGATCGGAGCCCCAGCGATTAAACTGGGACTCCGATCGGAACTCTCCGTGCCACCAATGATGGGGGAAGGTGATTTTAATTAGGGAGGGGAGGCCGCACTGGCCACCAATGATGAGAAGGTGATTTTAATTAGGGAGGGGGGGGGGGGGAGAGGGGAGGCCGCACTGGCCACCAATGAATATAATACTGGGGAGGGAGGAGGAACGCACTGGCCACCAATGAGTTTAATACAGGGGAGGGGGGTCTGCCCCCTCCTGCCTGGCAGCACCTGATCTTACAGGGGGCTATGAAACGCACAATTAACCTCTCAGGTGCGGCACCTGAGGGGTTAATTGTGCAGATCACAGCCCCCTGTAAGAGATCGGGTGCTGCCAGGCAGCAGGGGGCAGTCATCTACAAAGTTCTTAGTATATTCTAACTTGAAGCGTCCCCATCACCACGGGAACGCCTCTGTGTTAGAATATACTGTCGGATTTGAGTTTTCACAAAGTGAAAACTCAGCTCTGAAAAAGCTTTTATGCAGACGGATCTGTGATCCGTCTGTGTGAAAGTAGCCTACGGCCATGGATCACAGACGCGGATGCCAATCTTGTGTGCATCCGTGTTTTTTCACGGACCCATTGACTTGAATGGGTCCGTGAACCGTTGTCAGTCAAAAAAATAGGACAGGTCCTATTTTTTGGGGCGGACAGGAAACACTGATCACGGCCGCGGATGAACAACGGTGCATTTTCCGAGTTTTCAATGGACCCATTGAAAGTCCATGGGTCCGCAGAAAATCACGGAAAACGGAACGGCCACAGATGCACACAACAGTCGTGTGCATGAGGCCTTAGGGGAATATAAATTCTAGGCCTAGTATTTCGGCCCTGGATGAAAGGTATCCTTTTACGGACAGAATTACACTTGGAGATGCATGGTAGCGTGTGAAGTTATTGAAGATGACCCCATCAGCACCTTGAATGTAATCTACCCTTTTACGGACAAATACACTATGTGAGATGCACAATAGTGCGTGCAAATTTAAAGGCTTATGCTTTCAGCAATTGTAATTTAACAGTTTGTGTAATATACCCTTTTACAGACAGATTTAAACTTGGCCTGCAACAGCAGAAACCACTGATTTACCCTGGGTTCACACCTGAGCGTTCTGAAAGAAGCGCTTTGTATGCGCGATTGTACGGGCGTTTACAAGCGTGCATACAGAGACAAGCGAACGCCCATTGTCGCGCGTTCCCAAAAGTATGTACGGGAACGCGCGACAAAACGCCCCAAAGAAGCTCAAGTACTTGTTTGAGCGTCGGGCGTTTTACAGCGCGATCGTACGCGCTGTAAAACGCCCAGGTGAAAACCATTCCCATAGGGAAGCATTGGTTTCTCCTTGTTGTGCGGTTTACAGCACGTAGGAACGCGCTGTAAAACGCTCAGGTGTGAACTTAGGGTATTGCTATTTTGGGAATTGAATTTCAACCCAGAACAAAAACTATGCTTTGACGGACACTAAAAAACTTGTCCAGCCACAGCTGGAACACCAGATTTAGGGGATTGCTATTTTTGCAAGTGAATTTCACCCCTCAATATAGAAAATTATATCCTGAGTTTCTAGGGGTGACAATAAGCACAGCCAAGCCCCTGATGTAGGATATAGCAAAAAAAAAAAAAAAAACTATTGATTGTTAAATGGACTTGGTGGCAGCTTGTGCTGGCGCACCACAAGACACAAAATGGCCGCCGATCACCCCAGAAAAAAAAAGTTACAGAAAAACGCTCTGGGCAGCCTAAAAACAGTGAGCAATTAACTATCAGAAGATGAATGATTCACAGCTGTAGATCGATCACTTCATTAAGTGTTTTTGCCAAGTTAATCCCTGCCTAATCTCGCCCTAACAGCAGCTGCATCCTCTCCCTACACTGATCAGGGCAGAGTGACGTGCAGAGCTACGTGACTCCAGCCTAAATAGAGGCTGGGTCACATGCTGCACTGGCCAATCACAGCCATGCCAATAGTAGGCATGGCTGTGATGGCCTCTTGGGGCAAGTAGTATGACGCTTGTTGATTGGCTGCTTTGCAGCCTTTCAGGAAGCGCCAAACTTTTACGTAAATGTTCGGGTCTGTGTCACGAATGCCCCAAAATTTGGTACGAACCCGAACTATACAGTTCGGGTTCGCTCATCCCCATTTACCGGCCTATATGTGTCTACATATGATTGGTTAATGCTGTTACTATGTAAATTATACTCTATGCCTAATAAAAAGGCTGAACTGAAGGACAATAAAATCTGAGTGAATTTGAACAGACCCATGTTTGTGTTGTATCTGACAAGTTCATTCTCCTGGCGCCAGATAGGACTTAAACCAAGCTGACCACCGAAGTCAGATACCAGGGGTATCTAGCAAGCGTCCAATTTCCTTAGTTTTGGGGGCTCGTGTCCGGGATCGAGAGGGTCATCCTCGGGTCCGGTGAGAAAGACATAGATTTTGTCTTCCGTCTGATCCAAGGGCACTGGCCACGTCTCGACCCAAGTAAGTTGAACCATCTACTTAAGACTTCGGGAGATCACTGTCAGGGACACAGGAGATAAGGCTCAGGGAGCCAAAAGGTGATTAAAAAGGGACTCCGGAAGTCCACATCACCACAGAGATAAATGTGCACTTAACTAAAAAAAAAAAAAAAACTGTTCAGGGAACAGAAGGTTACAAGCTTGGATTAACTCATATGTATATATAGTATAAGTGTCTTAGAAGTGATAAGATTATCTGTCTGTGTGAGATATTGACCAGAGTTATAAGGACATTGTATTGTTGTTTTACTGTGTTGGGGAGGTCTGCAAGACGCCCCACCCCCCGGCTAGGAGCAATCCGTTGACCCGGGGATAGGTGAACTCAAGTAGCGGACCAAAACAACAAATTATAGGCTTGATGAAACTGATATTTTGTGATCAGACCTGAGTCCTTAGTCTAAGTTGACAGGATTTGTTGGAGCCTTCACAGTTCAGTACAGCCAGTCCTAGAGAAGTGGCATCATTAAAATATCAGACGGAATGGGGGCACAAGGGTCAAAAACAGATTACCCCGAGACGGGAGAAACATATAAAGTTTGTTGCACAGTGTAGTCCCACAAATTACTTCCTAGTTAACCCACGGGTAGACAATTTGGCAGGATGTGATATTAATGGAGAATTGAAAGTTAAAAATGTGAAAAAGAATGTTATAGAGAAAGTATGGCCCCAGACAGCAGGTCACCTGGCTGGCAACAGGGATGAAATCTGTAAGAATCTGTGAAGTTAGAGCTTACAGACTGGACATCAGAACTCCTGTGATGGTGAAGGGGGGGGGGGGGGGGGGGGGTTCTAATGAGTGAGAAAACCGAGCAGTGTCAGGAAGTTAATTGATGTCACTAGCAAGAAAGCAAGTGCCTCAGTGTCTGCAATTAGAAAGGCGCTTGTGTTAAATGTTCAGAAATGAACTGGTTAAGTTTTGTTACCCTAAATGATGTGTGTGTTTAAATAGGGAAGATCCATAGCCCTAGCATTAGAGATTAGAGCAGTAAAAGATGGTCAGTTAATGGATAAGTATTGTACCTAGTGTGAGCCACAGAGATTCACTTTCCCTGCATTAACAGAGAAACATTCCTGAGATAAGAGAAGCAGGCAAAGAAAAGGGGGAAGGGAATCATGCAGAGTAAGTGATGTTATATGTGTAATATCATTATAGAAGACAAAGAATTGTTTAATTATTGTATTTCTTTCCCAAGCAGTGTAATGTGGGAATCTAGCTTTTAACAAAAATTATTATATATGTGCAACACTAACTAAGACCACATGGCATATAAGATGATTTGGGTTTAACAAAATTACTGTATGATTATAACATGTATATTGTCTTCTTATAAGGGTTGATTAATCACAGAGTTAAGACCAGAAGACATTGGAAAACACAGCACAACAGCGATATAGACCATCAGCAATTCTGGGTGTGGCGTGGCTATCTGTTTCCAGGAAAGCTGTGTTTGTGCTGCAAGTTTTGGGATGAAAAAGAACTGTGGCTGGGTTGGAAGACAAATGATTCAGTGGAATGTGAATGGGTGTGGCTTTGAGTTGTAGTTGAAGTGAAAATGTGTGAAGACTGATTAATGTTTTTAGCAGAGCTGTGTATGCAATTCATATTTTATGTATAAGGGCGTGGTTATGAGCCGTTTGTGAAAATGAGTACATGAAAATGTGAATGTGTATGGAATATGATATTTGTTTTCAGATTATGTGCATTGAGAATTTTATTTTATTTTTCTTGGCAGATTTGTTTTTTATTGGTGCCAACAGTGTTGATTGAGCTGTACATTTTTTTTTTTAAATTGAAGTCAATGAAAAGTTTCTTATTGGCCCTTTGTGTGTTCATGTCTGTATTGTCAGATCTGTTTGTTTCAATGTTTGAAGTTACGTGTTACATGTTAAGTGTTGTGCTCAACATCAGAGCTCTGTTCTCACGGACGGCTGGGACACTACTGACGGACAGTAGGAGGACCACAGCATCTGACTAAAAGGGGTCGACTTAGATGACAGAGTGGGAGGAAGGAGATTAGGATTCATGGTGGATAGCGGTGCAACCTCAAGTGTGTTAAGGATTTGTACAAAGGACCATTGAGAAAATCTGAGCCCTCTATGGGAATTAATGGGGTATTGACAAAAAAAACTTACAAAACTGACTCACTACCACTCGAGACCATGGACAGGGAATAAGGGAATACATCACAGATCATGTATTCAGCATTATACCAGATTGCCCAGTCAGCCTGTTAGGGAGAGATTTGTTCATCAAGATTGACTTGCAAGTATCAGCAAAGAATCAGGGCATAAAAGTACACTCCGACCCAATCTCTACACCCGTGCCACTGATTCTTGCAAACATATAGGACCACCCAGAACTTAACATTAACCCTGCATTATGGTCCTCAAATGAATATGACACGGGACTCCTGGATTGCACACCTTACAAAACGACTGTAAAACCAGGTGTCATCTCAGTGTTCCAGAAACAATACCCGTTGTCCACAGAGAAAATTTAGGGCTTGAGGCCAATGATCGAGGAATTTTTAAACAAGGGCATTTTGGAAGAGGTGATTTCACCCTTCAGCACCACCATAAATCCTGTGGCAAAAGCAGATGGTTCAGTTCGCTTTGTGCAGGATTTAAGGGCCATCAACAACATCATTGTGCCTATAGCCCCCATTGTATCTGATGTCACTCAACTACTATCTGCCATTCCAGCAGATGCTGTTTGGTTCAGTGTGATAGATCTGAAAAATGCATTCTTTTCTATCCCAGTTGACAAGAAAACCAGACTACTTTTTGCTTTTTCCTTCGAGGGGCGACAACTAACCTGGGCAAGAATGCCACAGGGATATGCTGACTCACCTGTAGTGTTCAGCATCTTTGGGGCCTTTATGCAAATGCTTACTGATCTTCAAAGGTATGTCACTGAACAGGAACGGCAAGACTGGTGTGATCAAGTATTGCCGAAAAATCGAAGAACAGCAGTCCTCACTGAACAGTCACCCACGTGGATCCACGCCACAAGGATTAAGCTGGTGAAGAAAAGAGAGGTACTAACAGAGGCAGAAAGCCTAGACCTCGAAGAGGACACAGAAAGGGGACAAACGGAGGCAGACAGCCCCGACCCCCAACTGGGCGAAGCGCTACGAGTTCTGGCAGTTGATTGATAAAAATGACACCTCTGATCACCCTGTCAATGATCCTATTGACTTTTCTGACAAGTAGCCAGGCAGAAGTGAACATTACAAAAAATGATGTTGGGACTACGCTATGGTACAACTCGAACACCCATGTTGCCACATACACCTTCTGTCTGAGCGATTTTATGCCATGTCGGATCTATGGTCTATCTAGGGGGGGGGATTACTCCCATAAGGCATTACAAGCATATATATGTTACTGATACGTATTGGGGGAATTGGTAGCGGGATTATAGTATTATCCACCTCAGTACTCCTCGCAAAACTGATACTGAATATAGAAAATCCCTCCCCTGTAGACAGTGGACTGTATGTCCTTGGTCTCCATTTCCAGCGTGGGGAAGGGTGGGAAAGAGTATAAACAAAAAAAATTGATGCCCCACATGGTCACCCTTAAAGATTTAAAGGCCATATCTAATCCCACATATGAGGACACTCTGGCAATGGAGACAGGGTTTTCTGATGCCAATCTCTGGGTAGAGTGGATGAAGTACACTGCAGCATCTGTCAATAAAAGTAACTGTTATATTTGTGGAGCCGCAAAACCACACCTAGGAACAGTTCCACTTACATTACCTCCAACAGTAGAGGAATGTTTTATAAGTCTGTTTTCAAACATCTCTACCAATGACAGTCTGTAAAACAAGATACCCTTTGTTGACGAAAACCCCGCACCCGGGGACGGGTATACATATTTACCCAGGCAACTACACGTGTTATAAGGGAGGAAATGAAGGTGTGAATCAATTTTTTTTTTTACAGAGGGGTATTGTGCTAATTATAGTTCTGTAAATATGTCACTCACTCAAAACCAGGTATTTTCAATAGGGGACATCTACTGGATCTGCGGCGATGGTAAAATAAGGTCCAGATTGGAGGGAAAATGGAAAGGAGAATGCGCCTTGGCAAAAGCTATTATGAACATTCAAATATTCACTGAAGTGGAGGAACACGTAGACTTTGCTACAAATAGGTTAAAGAGATCAATACCTAAAGGTAGTTTGGATCCACATGTGTACATAGATGTAATAGGGATCCCAAGAGGGGTCCCTGATGAGTTGAAGGCCAGGGATCAAGTAGCTGCAGGTTTTGAATCCATCATTCCTATAATCACCGTAAATTAAAATGTAGACTGGATTAATTACATCTACTACAACCAACAAAGGTTTGTAAATTACACAAGGGATGCAATGCAAGGGATTGCAGAGCAGCTGCAAGCTGACTCCATAATGACATTCCAGAACAGAATGGTTTTAGATAGGATATTGGCAGAAAAGAGTATTACACTCACCGGTAATCCGGTTTCCTGGAAGTCTCCATGACACCAAGTCCTGAGATTGACTTCCTTCTGATTGGACAGGAAAAACACAGAGAGGTTAAAACCCCCACCCCCTCCTCACATCACCAGTGTATTTTAACGAAGAACCCCAGGATGAAAGGATAATAGCTAATAGCAGAAAAAAAGGGTGGGATATATGTGGTGTCATGGAGACTTCCAGGAAACCGGATTACCGGTGAGTGTAATACTCTTTTCCCCAGTCGTCTCCATGACACCAAGTCCTGAGACAATATCAAAGATACAATTAGGGGGGGACAACTGCCGACAGGACCTTACGTCCAAATCTTAGGTCGTCATTAGCAGCTACATCTAGTCTGTAGTGCTTAGTGAAAGTATGAACTCTTTTCCATGTTGCTGCCCTGCAAATCTGTTGTAAGGAGGCTGAGGCTTTTTCCGCCCAGGAGGCAGCCATGCCTCTCGTAGAATGTGCTTTTAGGGAAGCAGGGACGTCTTTTCCCTGAGCTTTATATGCTTCGGAGATTGCCATCTTAATCCATCTGGAGATGGAACTTTTTGCCGCTTTCTTCCCTTTGTTAGGACCTGAAAATTGGACAAACAGATTTTTGTCTTTTCTCCAAAGGCTGGTAGCTTCCAGGTACTTTAAGACCGCTCTCCGGACATCTAATGTGTGGTAAGTGATTTCTTGATCGTTTTTCGGATCGTCACAGAACGAGGGGAGAACAATGTCCTGAGACCTATGGAAGGTCGAGACTACCTTGGGGAGGAAAGTCGGATCTAATTTGAAAATTAATTTGTCCTCAAATATTGCAAGGAATGGTTCTTGGATGGACAAGGCCTGCAGCTCACAGACCCTTCTGGCTGAGGTTATTGCCACCAGAAAAATCGTTTTAATGGTAAGCCATCTGATGTGGATAGAGTCCAGAGGTTCGAATGGATCGGAGGTTAGACCCCCTAGTACTGTATTAAGGTTCCATGGTGGCACCATGTTTCTAATTGTAGGTCTGATCCTATCTGCCGCCTTAAGGAATCTGGATATCCAGGGATGTTCCGTTAGCTTGGTATTATATAGTGCTCCTAAAGCCGATACCTGGACCCTAAGGGTATTGGGGGATAGACCTAAATCTAGCCCTTCTTGAAGAAAATCCAGGATTAGTGAGATGTTGGCTCTAAACTGGTTGAAGGAGGTCCCAGACCAATCAGCAAATTTCTTCCATATTTTTTGGTACTTGTCGTTGGTACTCTGTTTCCTGCTAAGGAGTAAGGTGTTCACTACTTTTTTTGATAGACCAAAGTTTAATAAGTTGGATTCTTCAGAATCCAGGCTGTTAACTTTAGTATTTTCAGGTCTGGGTGAGAAATAGGTCCCTGACTTAGAAGGTCCGGCCTTTGAGGTAGAAGGAGAGGAGCTTCCACGCTGAGGGCTTTCAAGAGGGAGAACCAACTTCTCTTGGGCCAGAAGGGGGTTATCAGGATTAGTGTACACTTTTCTTTTAGGAACTTCTGTAACACTCTGGGGATAAGCGGAAATGGGGGGAAGGCGTAGACTAAGTTTGTTGTCCAACTCTGGTTGAGGGCGTCTACTGCCCGAGGATGATCCCTGGGGTTGAGGGAGAAGAACTGGTTTAGCTGATGATTTCTCCTGGATGCAAACAGGTCTATCGTCGGCCTGCCCCATTTCTTCGTGATTAAATGGAAGGCTTCTGGGGCTAACATCCATTCCCCTGGGTCTAGTCTGTGCCGGCTTAGGTAATCGGCCTGAATGTTTAAAACTCCCTTCAAATGAACCGCTGAAAGAGATTGAATGTTGCCTTCTGCCCAGGAAAAGATTTTGTTTGCCAGGTTCTGTAGCGGGCGATGCCTTGTGCCTCCCTGGTGTTGGATAAAGGCCACGGCTGTAGCGTTGTCCGAGTAGACTAGGACGTGACGACCCTTTGCCAGCTGACTTGTGTGTTTCAGTGCTTCCCACACTGCCCTCAGCTCCTTGAAATTTGAGGATTGCTGGCTCACGTAATTCCCCCATGTTCGCTGGTAGGAGTTCCCCTGGACGACCGCTCCCCACCCGTGGAGGCTGGCATCTGTTGTGATGACTAGAGGGAGATCTTGTGCCCAGAAAATCCCGTTTTCTAGGTTCGAATTGCTGAGCCACCAAGTTAGTGATTTTTTGGTCTCTGCATCTAAGAATATTTTCCTCTCTAGGGTTAATTGCGATCTGTTCCATTTGTCTAAGATGAATTTCTGGAGTGGTCTTAGATGGAACTGTGCCCAGGCAACTGCTGGAATGCAAGCGGACAGACTCCCTAGTACCTTCATGGCCTGTCTTATTGAACAGAATTTCTCCTTCTTGAACTTCCTCAAAGCTGTCTGAAGTTTTACTATCTTTTGAGGTGGTAGAAAGGATCTTTGGGAGACTGTGTCTAGAGTAATGCCCAGAAAAACTTTCCGTTTGGATGGGATTAAATCCGATTTTTTCCAATTGATGAGCCAACCTAGGCTCTGTAGATGATCCAGGACTAACCCGAGATGGATTCCCATGGTCTCTATGTTGTCCGCCACTACCAGTAGGTCGTCCAGATAGGGGATCACACAAATTGCCTTTTCTCTCAAGGTTGTCAAGGCTTCCGCCATTATTTTGGTAAAAACCCTTGGGGCAGAAGAGATCCCGAAGGGGAGACACCTGAACTGGAAATGCTGAATGTTTCCCTCCAATTCTATTGCGAACCTTAGGAATTCCCTTGATGACCTGTGAATTGGGACGTGATAATAGGCGTCGCTTAAATCTATTGTGGCCATCACTGCATCCTTTTTTAAGAGTTTCACTGCTGACTTCAGGGTCTCCATTTTGAATTTTTGATATCTTACGTATTTGTTTAGATGTTTCAGATTTATAATTACCCTGGATTTCCCGTTTGGTTTCTTTATAATGAAGAGGCGGGAATAGAATCCCAGTCCTGTCTGATTTTTCGGGACGGGCTCTATGGCGTCCAAGGTTAATAGGTTTTTTATGTCGTTTTTTAAGGTCGCAGTTTGAGATGGGGGAAGGGTAGTGATCACATATTTCTGTGGAGGGGAAGAGAGAAGATCTATCAGATAACCCTCTTGTATAATACTTAAGATCCACCGGCTGTTTGTTACATGCTCCCAAGATCTTAGAAAGGAGCCGAGTCTTCCCCCCACTGGTATGGCGTCATTGTTTGTTGTTGGATGAGGAGGCTTCGGCCCGATTTGGGTTGAAGAGGAAGCTTCTCCCCCTGCCTCCCTTCGCATAGCTCCACCTCCCAGTCTTCCCTTTATCTTTTTTATTTTCGGGTTGAAAAAATCGGTCACGAAAGGGCTGCCTTTTTTGTTTATATCTTTCCTCTGGAAACCCTCTTTTTTTATTTGTCGCGTTGTCTAGGATTTTATCTAGATCTTCTCCGAAAACGTACTGACCGTGGAAGGGGAGTGCGATTAATTTATTTTTAGATGTGATATCTCCTGACCACGCTTTAAGCCATAGTGCCCTTCTCGCTGTATTTGAGAGAACAGCTGTACGGGCGGACAGTTTAACTGATTCAGCAGCTGCGTCTGCTAGAAAGGAGGTTGCCATCTTTAATAGAGGCAAGCTCTCTAGAATTTGATCCCGTGGTGTCTTATTGACCAGATGTATCTCTAGCTGGTCTAGCCAAAGGTTCAGTGTTCTGGCCACACATGTGGAGGCAACGCCCGGTTTGAGAAGGGCCGCCGTAGTCTCCCAGGTCTTTCGCAAGAGACTTTCCGCTTTCCTGTCTAGAGGATCTTTCAATTGTGCTGAGTCTTCAAACGGTAGGGCCGTATGTTTTGCTACCTTGGCCACTGGCGCGTCTACTTTGGGAATGGTCTCCCAATCCGTACAGTCCTCTTGGCTAAAGGGGTAGCGCCTCTTAATTCCTCTTGGGATAAAGGATCCTTTATCCGGTTTTTCCCATTCAGACCTAATTAATTTTTGGACACTATCAGGGACTGGAAAAACGGCCTTCTTCCTTTCACCTAGACCCCCAAAAATTTCTTGCTGGGTAGACCTAGGGGTTTTAGGCATCTCCATCTGAATGGTGGCCCTGATGGCCCTGATAAGTTCATCAATATCTTCAGGATTGAACAGGAAGCGCTTATATTCGCCCTCTTCATCTGAAGATGCCGGGTGTTTTTGGACAGATTCGGAGTCTGAGACCGCCAGCCCCTCAGAGTCGGAATCCAGGATAAGTGATTTAACACTACGGGCGTCCTGAGTGGGGGGAACTTTGGGAGGAGTAGGTTCTCTGGTAGTTAAGGCTAGCTGAACCTCTTCTTTTACCACTTTTCTAATGTCTTCAATTAGACTAGAAGACTCAGACTTGATGACACTGGCAGTACATTCTTTACACAGGGGCTTGGATCCAGTGTTAGACAATCTTTTGCAGCAAATACCACATTTTCTAGTTTTTTTGGCTGCAGAAGCCGAATCCTTTTCTCCCTGAAATGGTAAGGGAGGAAAGGATGAGCAGACTGAACCCACCATACAAGGCATGTACCTGAGAACAGGTTACTCACTGTCCCAGGGTTTGATGCAGGCTCGGTTCCAGAGCCCGGCGTGAGGGGGGTGCTCATCTTGACTCCCGACCGCTTCAGAGATGCTTCACCAAAATATGTGAGCCGCGCTATGCAGGGCGCCGTTACACAGGTCCTGAGCGTTTTTATAGTGTCTCCATGTGCTTCTCATGCTGCAGGACCTGTGGCGCATGTTGATGACGTCAGCGCGCTTAGCTCCGCCCCCGGCGTCTGACGTCATCCGCCTGCCGGCCGGAAGGGACACATCACAGTGCCGATCCGCCGTGTTCCTCCTTCCCTCTGCATCAAGCCCTCCGGGACCGCCGCAGAGGGAATCTTCGCAGGGGCACTACCTATGTGCCCGAGCCCAGGCCTAACCAAACGGAGGAGGGAGAGCTGCACTGCAGATCCGACCTCGGCCCAGATGAAAAAAAAAAAAAAAAAAAAAAAACTCCAGGTGAGCCCAAACGAGCTCCGTGCACCTCTCCTGCTTCCTATCCTGATGGGACAGGAAAAACACTGGTGATGTGAGGAGGGGGTGGGGGTTTTAACCTCTCTGTGTTTTTCCTGTCCAATCAGAAGGAAGTCAATCTCAGGACTTGGTGTCATGGAGACGACTGGGGAAAAGGGTGGGGTGTGCAAGGTGCTCACGGATCCCACATCATGCTGCACCTTCATACCTAACAATACAGGTCCCAACGGTAAGGTAACCATAGCTATACAGAAACTGGAGGATTTGTCTGTTGAATTGAAAAATAATTCAGGTATTACAAATCCCTGGGATCAGTATTTTGGTTGGTTTACTAATTGGAAGCAGGCGTTAGCACAACTAGGCATTATTATCCTTGTAATCATTATTATCATTGCTGCATTTTCACTATGTATCATACCATGTATCAGGAGATTAGAAAAAGGAGTAACTAACGCCACAGCCTCTTTCTACCAGGCCATCCCCCCCACCAACCCCCAATAAGGATAACACACCCAGTGGATACATGAAATATCTGAAGATATATAGACAGAAGAAAGAAAGAAAGAAGAACCTTATAATATAAAATATATAAGGCTCTAAGAGGGGATTGAAGGGATATATGCGACTCCATTTTGTCTGTTAACTATATGTATTGTGATAGCATCTTGTTCATGCACGGTTTCAATTTCCCCCACTGGAATTTGGGTTTCTTTCCCTGTCCTTGGACAGTTTCTTGAAATTCCTAAATTCTAGTGAAGACAGTCACGGTTTACAAGGTCATTCCGGCTTAATGTTTACCGGCCTATATGTGTCTACATATGATTGGTTAATGCTGTTACTATGTAAATTATACTCTGCCTAATAAAAGGCTAAACTGAAGGACAATAAAATCGGAGTGAATTTGAACAGACCCATGTTTGTGTTGTATCTGACAAGTTCATTCTCCTGGCGCCAGATAGGACTTAAACCAAGCTGACCACCGAAGTCAGATACCAGGGGTACAGAAACTCCAAAAAAAGTGACCCCATTTTAGAAACTACGGGATAGGGTGGCAGTTTTGTTGGTACTAGTTTAGGGTACATATGATTTTTGGTTGCTCTATATTGCACTTTTTGTGAGGCAAGGTAGCAATAAATAACTTTTGGCACAGGTTTTTATTTTTTGTTATTTACAACATTCATCTGACAGGTTAGATCATGTGATATTTTTATAGACCAGGTTGTCACGGATGCGGCGATACCTAATATGTATACTTTTTTTTTATTTATGCAAGTTTTACATGATTTCATTTTTGAAGCAAAAAAAAAATAAAAAAAAAATCATGTTTTAGTGTTTCCATAGTCAGCCATAATTTTTTACGTTTTTGGGCGATTACTTTGGGTAGGGTATGATTTTTGCAGGATGAGATGACTTTTATTGGCACTATTAAGGGGTGCATATGACTTTTTGATTGCTTGCTATTACACTTTTTGTGATGCAAGGTGACAAATAATGGTTTATTTAGCACAGTTTATATTTTTTACGGTGTTCATCTGTGGGGTTAGGTCATGTGATATTTTTATAGAGCCGGTTGATATGGACGCGGCGATACATAAATAAAAAAAGTATACATATTGGGTAAGTTTTACACAATATCATTTTTTAAACAAAAAAAAAATTTAAGATTACACTCACCGGTAATCACTTTTCCATGAGCCCATGACAGCACCCTTGAGAGAGACCTTCTCTATCCAGGACAGGAAACAGTAACTTGTGGAGAGCTCTTAAGGAGGGAGCATGGCCCCAAGACCACCAGTTAATTGCGAGAACTTGTCCTAGAACACACTCTTACAGAAAATATATTTTCCTTTTTTTTTTTAAATATATATATGTATATATTTTTTTTTTTGTATACCAAATCTAGGGTGGGAATAAATCCCAGGTGCTGTCATGGGCTCATGATTACCGGTGAGTGTAATCTTAAATTTCCCTTATGTCCATGACAGCACCCTTGAGAGATGACTAGAATAGAAATTCTTTTTGGGGGGGGGGGGGGGGGGGACTACCGCCTGGAGGACTTTCCTACCGAAAGCTAGTTGTTCCCTAGAGCCTATGTCTAGTCTGAAGTGATGAAAGAAGGTACAGGGCAACTGCCATGTGGCTGCTCTACAAATCTGTTCTAAGGTAGCATCAGCCCTTTCTGCCCAAGAGGTGGAAACTGATCTAGTGGAATGAGCACCAAAACTTTTCAGGGGAGTTTTTCCGGCTGAAGAATAGGCCAAAGTAATGGCACCCACAATCCATCTAGAAAGAGATTTAGGAGAGGCTGAGAGACCCTTGTTTTTTCCACTAAATTTAATGAAAAGCTTAGAGGTTTTCCTCCATTGACTTGCAATGTCC
The DNA here is from genome assembly GCF_905171765.1 of Bufo bufo. Classification (NCBI taxonomy): domain Eukaryota; kingdom Metazoa; phylum Chordata; class Amphibia; order Anura; family Bufonidae; genus Bufo; species Bufo bufo. The sequence continues at coordinate 83,428,120 of NC_053395.1, forward strand.
AAATAATGGACAGACATCTTTTTACATCCAAGCAATGGAGCTTCTCCTTTTCATTGCTTGGATTTTGGCACAGGGAAGGAAGGACAATGTCCTGAGTTCTTTGGAACATAGAAACTACTTTCGGCAGAAAGGAAGGGTCTGGCTTAATGAGTACCCTGTCATCTAAGATGTTAGTATACGGTGGGGAAATTGAAAAGGCTGAAATTTCACCAACCCTCCTGGCTGAGGTGTTTGCCACCAGGAAGGCAGTTTTGAAGGAAAGGAGTCTTATGGGCAAGTCTTGTAATTTTTCAAAGGGAGGCTCCATGAGGCTAGTGAGGACTAAGTTGAGGTCCCAGGGGGGAACTGAAGGTCCAAGTATCGGTCTAAGTCTGCTGATTGCTTTGAAAAATTTTCTAACCCAGGGGTGGTTAGCGATCAGGGAACCAAAAAAGGCACTTAGGGCAGATACCTGTACCTTGAGAGTGCTCAGCCTCAGATTCTTTTCATGACCGGCTTGCAAGAAGTCTAAGATGTTACACATAGGAGGAGGGTTTAAAGGATTCACTGGATCCTTGGCAAACTTCTGGAAGGTGTTCCAAATTCTGAGGTAAATCGGGGAGGTGACCTCCTTTCTGCAGGATAGCAAGGTGGAAACTACATTCTTGGAGAGCCCTCTACTTTCTAGGATTTCCCCCTCAAGATCCATGCTGTTAGATGTAACTGCCTCACATTCGGATGGATGACAGGTCCTTGAGACAAAAGATCTTGCCTCACCGGGAAAATCCAAGGGTCTGCCAGGGAGAGTTTCCTCAACCAGGTTCTTCAAGGCCAAAATGGAGCAATTAGGATCACTCTCGTTCGTTCTTGCCTTAACTTTTGGAGAAACCTTGGAAGGAGTCTTAGCGGAGGAAAGGCGTAGAGGAGCTGGTTCGGCCAATGGAAGGAGAAGGCATCTATCCCCGATGGTGAATCTCTTGCCCTGAGGGAAAAGAAAAACACAGCATTTTCTGTTCTCCCTGGTTGCAAATAAGTCCAGATGTGGACGACCCCAGAGTTGAGTTATTTGGTTGAAGACCTTTTGATTTAGACACCATTCCCCCTGGTCTAGTGGGTTTCTGCTTAAAAAAAAAAAAAAAAATCTACCTTGTTTTCCGTGCCCTTTAGATGTACTGCCATAATGGACGGAACACAAGGAATTAAGGTAAAAAATGTCTGCGGCCAACAGCATAAGATTTTCTGATTTGGTTCCTCCTTGTCTGTTCAGATAGAAAACGACTGTGGCGTTGTCCGAAAAAACTTATAGCTTTTCCCTGAACCAGAGGAAGAAATCCTTTTAAGGCGAGAAGAACTGCTCTGAGCCCTTATGTTTTGAGAGTCTTGGCTCTTCTTCCTTCCAAACTCCTTGCTGCAGGTACCCCTGGCAACAGGCTCCCCAGCCGAAAGGACTTGCGTCGGTGGTAAGGGTTACAAAATACTGTTGGTTCCAAGGAAGCCCCTGGGACAGATTTACAGGATTCAGCCACCAGTGAAAAGATTGAAGCACCTGAGGGGTGAGTGTGAGTGGTGTATCTAGCAGGCAGAGGGCACCCTGCCATTCCTTCAGGATTTGCGACTGGAGGGGTCTGGAGTGAAGCCGACTCCAACTGATCGCTGGTATAGTGAAAGTCATTCTGCCCAACACCGCCATTGCCTGCCTGATAGTACTTTTTTTGTAGATATCAGACTGAACTCAGTGTTAATTTCTGAATCTTGTCTTGGGGAAGGATAGTGTAAATTCTGCGAGTTCAGGATCATTCCTAGAAAGACATTCTTGGGAGGGTATTAGATGTGATTTCCGCCAGTTTATTTGCCATCCGAGTTCTTCTAGGATCTGCACCACTTTGAGCTGCAACTCGAGAAGGTTCTTTGACTCCGCTATCACCAAGAGGTCGTCTAGATAAGGAATTAGCAGAATGTGTCTCTTATATGGGCCATGACCTCTGCCACCACTTTTGTGAATAGCCTGGGAGCCTGAGAAATTCCGAATGGAAGGACTGTATATTGTAGGTGATTAATCTGACCTTCTATTGAAACTGCGACTGAGAAATTTTTGACAGTCTGCATGAATAGGGATGTGGTAGTATGCATCTCTTATGTCTATTGTAGCCATGAAACAGCCCCCAAAAAGATGTTTTAAAACTGACTGGATTGACTCCATTCTGAACTTTTTGTAGGAGAGAAATTGATTTAGATCTTTTAAGTTTATGATGGTTCTGAATGTATAGATATAGATGGATTGGCTCACCCTCCAAATAATACGGAAAGGGTGCTCCCCCTAAAAAAAGGATATCCCCAATCTTCTGAAGTATGTGGATTGACTAAGCAAAATAAGAGGGGCACACCTGCATGTGAAAGTCAGATGGAGCTGCAGCCAATATGTTTAAAACTATTTAATAGTGTTCACAGTAAAATAAAATAAATATAGGGTACCTCAATAATACATTCATAAAATACGGTTAAAACATAAATAACCACATATATGGATTCAGATATTAGCCAGTATAATGTCACTATCAGCCAGTAGGAAATTGTGGATTAGATAGTATAGTCTTTGATATAAATTCCAGTGCGCAAGGTTGGATGCGCTATGTCTCTGCTGGTGTTAGGTATAACTAGCAATTGTAGCTAGTATGTTGCAAATTGTATACAAAGTCTCATGATATTGCTTGCTGGTTGTTACGGTGTATCTAATAATGTGCAATATTAGCTTGCCGTGTGTGGCCACACTACTTACTGTTTGAAGCGGTGGAGTGACCGATCACTCGTGCTTAACGTGGCGTCCGACGTGTTGCAGCACAAGAGGTCTCAGTTCCGGTCCGCTCTCGATATATGAGCAGGGTACCGTGTCCAGGAAAGAAACTGTCCGTTTAGACGCCGGGGTCTATTTGCTCTGACCCACTAGAATCGTCGGCGTTGATTTGGTGTCTGTTAGTATAGACACAGAGGGACTTAGATTTCTTCCTGTCCGTTATCGAAAAAGCGCTTCAAATAGCTCCAAAGGTTGCGCAGATGGTGTGCTGCGGTTTCTTGCTGCTGTTTCACGAGACTTGTGCACCAGACGCGTTTTGGAGTTGGCAGTGACTCCTTCCTCAGTGGTCAAGTCTCGTCTGTTATGGAGGGTTTTTATAAGGCTAGCAACATGTGTTCATTAAGGTTTATTTCGTCATCATGAGGAGAGACCGAAAATCTGGATCCGGTTTCCTGGCTGTTTAACATTTGGTAATTTGATGTGAATATATACCTATATGAATTCACTCAATGTGGCAAAAGTATATAGACAGTATAGATAATACATATATATGTCTGCATATGCGCATAAAAAGGAAAGTTAAGATAAACGTATTGGCTGGTGATGTGATATGTTAAAAACGATCTTTCATGTGAGCAGAGTCCTAAGAGCATAATAATAGAATTTAATATATAATTTAGTTTAAAATTGCTTACTCATACAGGATTATTTGCATGTGATATATACTTAATATTTAAACGCCTTTTCATATACCTTTTAATGCGGTTGGTGTTTGGTATTGCTTGTGTTTCAATCAGATGCAGTTTTTATGCGTTTTATCTTCATGGACATAATATTTAATATTTGTTATTCATCATGATTGCATGTGGAAATACAAGCAAGATCAAACTAATAAAATACCGCACTTCAAGATTAAAATGACTAAAAATGATAAAAATATAATTATATAAATATAAAACTGTAAAATAATGATCAACATATTAAGTATGGTATAAATTCCAAAGTTACCCAATGAATCGTACCTTGTACACATTAGGCATCTATTCCATACTTATTAATGCGGTTCCACTCTTTACTATTGCTTCATTACATCGCATACCATGCTAATTGACCGTATCTACATACTTATTAATTATGAGTCATAGATGAGATCAACATATTAGTGATCCCCATATGGGTGTGTGTACGGTCAAAAGAGCATCAAAATTTGTATATAACTTCAAGAACATGTAGACTATAAAATGTGGAATTATACAAAAGCGAACTGGTAATATTGGTATGGAATTTTCTTAAAATTAATAAAATGGATAAAATGGTTAAAAATGGTAAAGTATTTTTATACATAGTTAATATTTTTTATTCAGTAGTATTTAATTTAATAAAATATTGATATAATGAATGCAATTGGTACAATTAGTAAAATTATCAGTTACCAGTTTTCCATACCAAATTTATCAAATCCGTGACTGACATTAATATTAACATTGTATATATTATAAAGATGTATGGATTGCTACATATACAAGGTCAGTATATTTACAAAAAACAAAAAACCTCCATTTCTGCATTTAATCCTAGAGGGAGGATAGAATTGAACTCAAAAATTTTTGGGGATTCAATTCTAGACATTTTACTTATATGATCTCCTCCTCTCCAGTGAATATTCACTTTCTCCAAAGCTGCAAAAGTCATTCCCTGTGGGTTTTGATTATGTACCATCTTAAAATGGAGGGATAAAGTATGTTTATCATATCCTTTTTTAATGTTTGAGATATGCTCAGCAATACGTTTTTTCAGTGTTCTTTTGGTTCTGCCCACATATTGTTTTCTGCATGGGCATTGGATAATGTATATGACACTTTCTGTATTGCATGTCAAAAATTCTCTGATTTTATGAATATAAGTATTGCTGGTAGATTTAACCTCAATGGTTTTTTTAGGGAATGTGGTGGATCTACATCCCATACATGCCCCACATCTATGAAAACCTGTTAACCCTATCCATTTTTGAATTGATGGTGTATTTGGGGATTTGTTAATTGTGGGTGCTACCAATAGGCCCAAATTAGGAGCTTTGGTAAAAGTGATTTGAGGTTTATTTGGTAAAATGTGTCCTATTATATTGTCTGACAATATGATGCCAATGTTTATTGATTAAATATCTGATCTTTTTATATTGAGAGTTAAACGGTAATATTAGTCTTACATTATCATTTATATCAGTCTTTGGTGTTTCTATTTTATCCAAAAAGAAAGTGTTTCGATCTAGTTTGCGCACTATTTCCAGAGAGGATTCCAATACTTGTGGTGGGTATTTTTTCTGCAAAAATTGGTCCTTTAATTTTGTGGCCTCTGATTCAAAAGTTTCTTCTTTTGAGCAGTTCCTTTTAATCTGTCTAAATTGTCCTGATGGAATATTGACAAGCCATTGTGGTAAATGACAACTGTCGTACAATATGTAACTATTTTTAGACGTAGGTTTTTGATAAGTGCTACATAATAATTTTTCATTATCTATATTGATTTGCAGGTCCAAAAATTCAACCGAGGTAGTACTTGTGGCGGCCGTGAAGTGCAAGTTCAGTGAGTTATTAATATTTTCTAAAAAGAGATCAAGTGATATTTGATCCTCCTTCCATATAAACACATCGTCTATATAACGATTCCAGAGCACTAGGTCTGTCCCCAGTCTTGGGACAATGGTGTCCTGTTCCCACTGAGCCATAAACAGGTTGGCATAACTGGGGGCAAACCTGGTGCCCATGGCTGTACCTTGCACTTGAACATAAAATTCCGTATCAAAATAAAAATAATTATGGTCCAATATAAATCTTACCGCCTCCATTATGTACTCTGTTGAATAGGTAGTTTTCCATCCTGTAACAATTGTTCTTTCATAGCATGAATCCCCTGGTCATGATGGATTATAGTGTATAAAGACTGTACATCTAATGTACCTATAATCCAGGTTGGATCCCATTTTATTTTTTCTATTGTTTTGATTATTTGGGTCGTGTTTTTAGTATAGGATCTGGTTTTCTTCACTACAGGTTGTAATAGTCTGTCTATATATTGAGACAGATTCGCTGTAAGTGAATTTATGCCAGAAATAATGGGTCGTCCTGGGGGGTCACTATGATTTTTATACAATTTTGGGATGCAATAGAAGACTGGTAATCTTTGTTGGTTATTCAATATATAGTTATATTCTTCTTTTGTTAAGATTTCTTGTTCTAGACCTTTATTACATAATTCTATCAACTCTGAATGATAATTTGTTGTAGGATCTGATTTTAATTTTTTGTATGTTTTAGTATCCGCTAATTGTCTCTTGCATTCACTATTGTACTTTTCTGCTTCTAAAATGACGATTGCTCCGCCTTTGTCTGCGGGGCGTATCACAATATTATTGTCTTTCTGTAGTTTAACTGCATGTATCTCCTGTCGAGATAAATTACTCATATTTTTCAACGTTTTTATTTTTCTTATATCACATTCTACAGATTGTCTAAAAGTGGCCATTTCATGACTAATTTCTTGTCTGGGGTATTTTCTAGATCTACTTTTCAAGTTTGTATGAATATATGTCTGTTTGACTGATTTGATTGGTTCTGAATTAACAGGATTTTTCATGTAATATTTTTTCAGACAAAGTTTTCGGATAAATTTCTCCACTCCTATATAGGTATCAAATTTATTTAATTGAACGGTCGGCGCAAACTTAAGGCCTTTATTTAGTAGATCAATTTGTGGTTGTGTGAGAGATAAAGTGCTCAAATTTACAATCGCATTTGAAATATCCGTGTTTTTGTGATTTACCTGTCGTGTTTTTTTTGTTTTTTTCCCCTGCGTATTTTTTTTTTCGTGTGGTTGTGGTTTGTGTTGATAATGATGTGCATAATGTGGTTCTCTGTGTTGTGTGGACTCCCACTGTTGTGATTGGTAGTGATGTTGTGAATTGTGATTCCGATCCTGACTGTTGTGTCGGTATCTTAAATTGTATTGGTGCTGTTTGGTGGGGGACTTCACCTGTGTTTTTGAATAAGTTTGAGGGGAGTGATATCTCGGACGTGCTCTGTGATGGGGAGGGGTTTGATCTAAAAAATGATTATCACAAAAAATTTCATACCTATTGGTTGTGGGTATAGTGTAATTTTTTTGAGTATCTATATGTATATCCCTTATTTCAATTGGCTCTTGTTCTTTCAACTGATTATAAGAGATGTCCTCTGTTTGTTTTTAGATTTCTTTGGGGAATTTGATGTATTATAGATTTTCCTAGTTTTTTTCGTAATAATATCATATTCCATTTTATCCAAATTTTTACACAAACGTTCCTGTAAAAGTGTGAATTCATCGTTTTTGGCAGTTTTTCTATCACAGTTTTCATTTGTTCAATCTGTGATGAGATTTGTTCGAGCATCTGATTGAAACACAAGCAATACCAAACACCAACCGCATTAAAAAGGTATATGAAAAGGCGATTAAATATTAAGTATATATCACATGCAAATAATCCTGTATGAGTAAGCAATTTTAAACTAAATTATATATTAAATCCTATTATTATGCTCTTAGGACTCTGCTCACATGAAAGATCGTTTTTAACATATCACATCACCAGCCAATACGTTTATCTTAACTTTCCTTTTTATGCGCATATGCAGACATATATATGTATTATTATCTATACTGTCTATATACTTTTGCCACATTGAGTGAATTCATATAGGTATATATTCACATCAAATTACCAAATGTTAAACAGCCAGGAAACCGGATCCAGATTTTCGGTCTCTCCTCATGATGACGAAACGAAGGTTTAGTCTTACCGGTAAACGGTTTTCCAGGAGTCCGACATGACAGTACCCACTGGAGGATGTCCTATTGGATCTCTGTAGGGACAGGAAGCGTGAGAGGTTAAAAGGCCCCTCCCCTACCCTCCCACCAGTGTTCTTTCCAATTACTACACCAGATAGGATCCAACGTATTTATTAAACTTCCATGTTAGACACACATCGGAAAGATAATTTTAAGGATCCTGGCAATAACTGAAAAGAATTATGGGGGGGAAAATAACGGGTACTGTCATGTCGGACTCCTGGAAAACCGTTTACCGGTAAGACTAAACCTTCGTTTCCAGGACGTCCCTCCATGACAGTACCCACTGGAGAACTACCAGCTAAACAACTAGGGGGGGACCACAGCCTGAAGGACCTTGCGACCAAATGCCAGATCCTGGTTGGCCAGGGAATCTAATCTATAGTGCTTAATGAATGTAGAGAAACTGGACCAGGTTGCGGCCTTGCAAATCTGCTCTACAGAAGCATCTGCTTTCTCTGCCCACGATGATGCGACTGCTCTGGTGGAGTGGGCTCTTAAGGGAAACGGACAAGGAAGTCCTTTTTGTGAGTAAGTCTCTCGAATCAAGTCTCTGATCCAGCGGGCTAGAGTTTGTTTCGAGGCCTTGTTGCCTCTGTTCTTTCCCCCAAAGGAAACAAAGAGGTTCTGTGATCTTCTCCACGGCTCCGTCCTTTGGAGGTAGGCGAGAATGGTTCTTCTTACGTCGAGGCAATGGAACCTTTCTTCTTTCGTATTCTTGGGAGAGGTACAAAAGGAGGGAAGAATTATTTCCTGCTCTCTGTGAAACGGTGATACCACTTTTGGCAAGAAAGATGGGTCTAATTTCAGAATGACTCTGTCATCCAGAATCCTCAAGAATGGTTCTCTGATGGAGAGGGCCTGAATCTCCCCAATTCTACGAGCTGTGGTAATAGCTAGTAAGAAAACAGCTTTAAGGGAAAGCATTTTATCTGATAATTGGTCAATAGGTTCAAAGGGGGGCCTACAAAGACTCTCTAGGACTACATTTAAGTCCCATGGGGGAACCGTCTGTCTAACAGTGGGTCTTAACCTGGAAATCGATTTAACAAACCTCCTAATCCACCTGTGGTCGGCCAGAGGGGTGTCAAGAAAATTACTCAAAGCCGAAATCTGGACCTTAAGGGTACTGGGCTTTAGGCCCAGGTCGAACCCTGCCTGTAAAAAGTCCAGAATGCAGCCTATAGATGGGACCGAGATTCCTGGATGAGTGTCTGCGAGCCATGATAAAAACCTTTTCCATATCTTTAAGTATATGGCAGAGGTTACCGGTTTTCGGCTCTGCTGCAAGGTTGAGATTACCTTATCCGAAAGGCCCTTACTTCTCAGGATCTGCCTTTCAGGATCCAGGCTGTTAGCATTAACTTCTCGAGATTCGGGTGTTCCAGGGGCCCCTGAACGAGAAGGTCCTTCCTTGCTGGAAGGGCTATTGGGTCTTCTAGGAGTAAGTCCGTCAAGAGCAGAAACCAGGCTCTCTTTGGCCAGGCTGGGGCTATCAGGATAAGGGTCGCTGAGCAAGCCTTTAGTTTTTTCAGGACCAGCGGAATTAAAGGAAACGGAGGAAAGGCATAAGCTAATTCCATGTCCCATTTGTGGGATAAGGCGTCTACCCCCCTCGGATTGTCTCTGGGGTTCAGGGAGAAGAATTGATCTACCTGGGTGTTCCTTCTGGAGGCAAATAGGTCTATCTGTGGGAACCCCCATTGATGGCATATTTGAAGGAAAACTTCCCGGTTTAGACACCATTCGCCTGCATCGAGACAGTGTCTGCTCAGAAAGTCTGCCGTGGAGTTCTCTGTCCCCTTTAAGTGGACCGCTGTCACCGAGAGGACTTTCCTCTCTGCCCAGTGAAATATTTTTCCGGATAACTCCAGAAGTAGAGGGTTCCTGGTACCCCCCTGACGCTTCAGGTAACATACGGTGGTTATGTTGTCTGACAGCACTCTGATGTGGTGGTCGGAGAGAATATATTCGGCTGATATTAGTGTCTTCCATACCGCCTTCAGCTCCCTGTAGTTTGATGATCTGCGGCTGTCCAGGGTGGACCATTTGCCCTGGAAGACATGTCCTTCCAGATGGGCCCCCCAACCCCACTGGCTTGCATCCGTGGTGATGATTATAGAAGGAGAGAGGTTCCAGGCAACCCCCTTCTTTAGGTTTCCGGGATTGGTCCACCAGGATAGAGAATCTAGACACCGCCTTGTAAGTGTTACCTTCGAGTCCAAGGACTGATGATCCCGGTCCCAAGCTGCCAGCACTGCGGACTGTAGGCCCCTGGAATGGAACTGGGCCCACGGGATCACTGAGATGCATGAAGTCATTAGGCCAAGGATCTTCATTGCCTCCCTTAAAGTATGACCCTTCTGTTTCTGGAAGGTCAAAATCTTTCTCCTTATCGTCTCCTGTTTGGATACTGGAAGGAAGGAGAACTGACTTTCTGTGTCCAAGAGAACCCCTAAGAACTGTTTTTTGGTGTTTGGTACCAGGTCGGATTTGGGGTAATTTATCACCCAACCTAGATCCTTGAAGAGGGCTAGGGTCTGATGAATACTGCCCTCTAGATCTTGTTTTGTGTTGGCTATAAGAAGAAAATCGTCCAAATATGGAACAATCCTTATTTGCTGCTTTCTCAAATGCGCCACAATCTCCGTGATGACTTTTGTAAAGATTCGAGGGGCTGAAGAGATTCCAAAGGGGAGACACTGGAATTGATAATGAAGAACCGTCCCCTCCTGAATGACTGCAAACCTGAGATATTTCTGGTGTAGGGGGTGAATCGGGATGTGGTAATACGCATCCTTCAGGTCCAAGGTGCATAGAAGGTCTCCCTCTGAAATTAACGGAATTGCCGACTTTATGGATTCCATTTTGAATTTGTGATAGGTTAATGATTTGTTCAGGGACTTCAAATTGATAATTGTCCTGAAGGATCCGTCTGGTTTCTTTATTAGAAAGAGACTTGAGTAATGACCTAGAAATTTCTGATTTTCCGGAACCTGGACGATAGCATTTAATTTTAGTAGCTTCTGCACGTCCAGACCTAATTGATTCTGCTGACTCACTGAATGGACTTTTGTAACCAGGAATCTTTCCGGGGGAGGACCACGGAAATCTAATTTTACCCCTTCTCGGATGGTTTTTAGGATCCACTGGTTTTGGGTAATCCGAGTCCAGGATTCCCAAAATAAGCGGAGCCTGCCCCCTACTGGCCTGATGTCATTGCTTACTTGGGCCTGAGTTGGGATTGAAGAGGAACCCCCTACCTCTCCCTCCTTTAGGGTAGCTCCATCTACCTGTTTTACCTTTCCCTCTCTCTGAGGGTGTATACTGTTTGGAGGTCTTACGAAAGGGCTGCACAGGCTTTTTTGCTTTTCCCTCCGGAAACCCTTTCTTTTTATCGGCTGCGCTTTCCAGAATGGAATCAAGGACCTGGCCGAAAAGGTATGTTCCGGTGAAGGGAATTGCGCATAATTTGTTTTTAGAGGCAATGTCTCCTGTCCAGGATTTGAGCCAGAGGGCCCGTCTTGCAGTATTCGTAAGAGCGTCGTTCCTGGCAGCGAAACGAATGGACTCTGCTGAGGCATCCGCCATGAAGGATGCAGCAAATTTTAATAAGGGTAAGGACTCAAGAATTTCCTCCCTGGAGGTTTTCATCTTGAGATGCTCCTCCAGTTGCTCCAGCCATAAGCACATAGCTCGAGCCACTGAGGTTGCTGAAATGTTAGCATTAATAGTGGCCGCTGAGGATTCCCAGGCCTTCTTCAGGAGTCCATCCATTTTCCGGTCCATGGGGTCTTTTAATTGTGAAGAATCCTCAAATGGAATAGATGTCTTCTTCACCACCTTGGCCACCTGGATGTCGACTTTTGGAATTTCATCCCAAAGTTTAGTCTCCTCTGGATTGAAGGCCAGTCTGCTCTTGAATTCCCTGGGAATATAGAGCTTTTTGTCACCTTCTTCCCATTCCTCTTTGATCAGATCTTGAAGGTAAGAATTCACCGGGAAAATCTTTCTTTTCCTGGCCCTTAATCCGCCGAACATCTCGTCCTGTATAGAACGTTTCGGCTCCTCCTCCTCCACTGCCATGGTCTGCCTTACTGCAGTAAGGAGCGAGTCCAGCTGATCCGAGGAAAACAGGTATTTCCTTGGCTCCTCTGACATTGAAGGGGGGATCTGATCCTCCCGATCGTCTGAAGGGTACCCGGTTTCTTCCTCTGAATCCGATACTAAGTGTACCCTGGTACGCTTGGACGGAGGGGAAGCGGGAACTGGAAGAGAAGGGGGCTGATTCATTCCGGCCGCCTGTACTTCCTCCCTGACGATGGTTCTCAGCTCTTCCAGGAAGGAGGGTTGTTCTTCCTTCAGGATCCTTGCTAAGCAATCCATGCAGAGGGCTTTTTTATACGACTCAGACAGCTTTTTTGTGCATGTCGCACACTTCTTAGCTTTTTTCTTGGTGTCTCCATGCGGTCTATGTCCCGCCTCTTTTTCCACATTACTCTGGACGAGGGGGTCAGCTACCGCATCTAGCTTGCTCACACCTTGGCCCTCCATGATGCAACCGCCACATAAGCATACATCATAGCATTTAAATAAGGTTCCTACCTTACAGGCCCTCCCCTCATCGCCGCCGGGACCGCCTCCTCTTCTGGGGGACTCTTCCATAGAAAAATCAACCCCACATGCGAGGCCCCAAACCGAGGCCTCCAGCATGTATGCGCGCCGCCATCTTGGACGCGTCACTTCCGGGTCATCAGGAAGAGACGCCGATCGCATCATCGAGGAGGGCGGAGCCGCTGCTGAGCGCAGAGCGAGAAGCCGCTCAGCGTCCGGGTACCTGCGGCCTGCTCAGGAAAAAAAGGTACCGGACAAGCTAGGGGACCCCTCCCAGAGGGGTGCTGGCTTTTAGGCCCCACGGAGGCTGAAGAGGAGAGGCAAGAGCCCCCCGACCAGCCTCGGCCTAGTGTTTTCTCCCTACATTAAGCAGGGATCCACTCACTGCTCCTATCCTTGTAGGGACAGGAAGAACACTGGTGGGAGGGTAGGGGAGGGGCCTTTTAACCTCTCACGCTTCCTGTCCCTACAGAGATCCAATAGGACATCCTCCAGTGGGTACTGTCATGGAGGGACGTCCTGGAAATAAACCTTAATGAACACATGTTGCTAGCCTTATAAAAACCCTCCATAACAGACGAGACTTGACCACTGAGGAAGGAGTCACTGCCAACTCCAAAACGCTTCTGGTGCACAAGTCTCGAGAAACCGCAGCAAGAAACCGCAGCACACCATCTGCGCAACCTTTGGAGCTATTTGAAGCGCTTTTTCGATAACGGACAGGAAGAAATCTAAGTCCCTCTGTGTCTATACTAACAGACACCAAATCAACGCCGACGATTCTAGTGGGTCAGAGCAAATAGACCCCGGCGTCTAAACGGACAGTTTCTTTCCTGGACACGGTACCCTCATATCGAGAGCGGACCGGAACTGAGACCTCTTGTGCTGCAACACGTGGGACGCCACGTTAAGCACGAGTGATCGGTCACTCCACCGCTTCAAACAGTAAGTAGTGTGGCCACACACGGCAAGCTAATATTGCACATTATTAGATACACCGTAACAACCAGCAAGCAATATCATGAGACTTTGTATACAATTTGCAACATACTAGCTACAATTGCTAGTTATACCTAACACCAGCAGAGACATAGCGCATCCAACCTTGCGCACTGGAATTTATATCAAAGACTATACTATCTAATCCACAATTTCCTACTGGCTGATAGTGACATTATACTGGCTAATATCTGAATCCATATATGTGGTTATTTATGTTTTAACCGTATTTTATGAATGTATTATTGAGGTACCCTATATTTATTTTATTTTACTGTGAACACTATTAAATAGTTTTAAACATATTGGCTGCAGCTCCATCTGACTTTCACATGCAGGTGTGCCCCTCTTATTTTGCTTAGTCAATCCACATGGTTCTGAATGTGCCATCTGGTTTGGGAACCAGAAAAAGGGAAAAGTAGAAACCCCTGCCTTTCTCGGACTCTGGCACTGGAACCAGAACATTTTTTCATAACAAAGATGCAATCTCCTGTTGTAAAGCTAGTTTTTTTTCTGAATTTCTTAGGATATTTGTGATTTTGAATCTGTCCAGTAGGCGAGAGACAAACTCCAGAAAAAAGCCTTCCTTTATGATGCTCAAAATCCAGAGGCTTGAGATTTTCTCCCAAGTGTGAAGGAAGTGAGTAAGTCTGCCGCCCACAGGAGAGAAACAGTCATTGCTGAGTGGGTTTAGAACCTGAGGATTGGGAACCGAACAAGAAACCCTTGCCTTTCCTATTTTTATTGTCTGCTCTGAAAACTTTTTTTGTTTTTTATAAAAATACTTTGTTCTTTCGAAAAAAAAAGCTGTTTTTGGGGGGTCTGGAGACAGGGAAACCTTTTTTATTGTCTGAAGTCTTATCTAAAAGGTCGTCTAAAACAGAACCAAAAAGATAATCGCCCTGACAAGGAATGGCACAAAGTTTATTTTTTGATCAAGTGTCTCCAGACAACCCTTTGAGCCAAATAGCTCTCCTAGCTGAATTAGAGAGTGTGGCTGACCTAGCATTCAATTTCAACGCATCAGCTGAGGCGTCAGAAATGAATTCCACCACTTTAAGAATTGTGGGAAAAAAGGGCTAGTAATTGATCTGAGTTTTATTTTGAATGTGAGATTCTAATTCCTGTAGCCATAATTTTAAAGACCTAGCAGTGGATGTGGCGGCAATATTTGGCTTAAAGGCTTGAGCTGAGGTCTCCCAGACTTTTTTGAGGTAAACATCCGCTCGCCTAGCCATAAGGTCCTTAAGAGGGACAAGGTCCTCAAACGGTAAGGCCGACTTCTTTGAAATTTTAGCAACAGGAGCATCCAACTTGGGAGGCCTATCCAAATTAACAGAGTCTGCCTCATCAAAAGGATACTTCCTTTTTACATTTTTAGGGGCAAAAAAGTGATCAGGTTTTTTCCATTCTTTTTGTATCAAGAATTTTATGTTTTCGTTCACGGGAAAAACTCTGGATTTTCTCTGACCTAGGTCGCCAAACAATATCCTGAATGGATTTCGGATCTCTGGATTCATCAACCTTCATGGTAGCACGGATTGCTTTTAATAAAGCTTCCGTATCATCTGGGGAAAAAAAGTGGCCTGCCGGTGGATTCTTCGTCCTGTGACGAGTCTGAACTATCTAGGATCTCCCCTAGCTCACTTTCTTCCGATGAATCTGAATCTGATGTTTTATTAGCCATGCCTTGTCTGCCTGTTACGGAAGGGAGGCTCTTTTTGAAAATTTTCAAAGAATCAGAAACTTCCGACTTCACCATATTTCGAATATTCTGAAGTAGGGATGGAGACTCTTCTTCCACTACTTTTTCAACACAATGTTGACATAATTTTGGCCAAGAGGGTGCAAGCTTCTTTTTACACACAGCACATTCCTTCCCTCTGGTCTTTGAGACCGCCTTTCTAGGCACCTCTTTTATAGTCTAAAACTCAAGACAAATAGAAAAAACGTTTAGCATGATCAAAAATAAAGGATGGGGAATGATCCCCCTTAGCCCACCAGGAGTACCGGTTTGATCTCATGACCCTCCTGCAGTTCAGCGCGCTGGGCACTCTCATCCTCCATGGCACTGTAGGATAGAGTGTTGTCCAGAAGAAAAAACAGTTTCTTAGTAGGCTGGCTGAGTTGCTTCTGACCGCGCGCTCTCCTGTGGGAAAGATCCCTCGGTCGGGTCATTGCTGGAGCCAAATTTACTTCCTACTTCCGGAATGCACGTTGCATGCATTCTAAACACCGGAAGTCACAGAGCGTACCTCCGGTTCTCGCCTGTCCCGCAAGACTTTGGCCCTCAGACGCCCCATGGAAGAGGGAGGCCCCGGCCCGCCTGAACACTGTCAGGAAGCACCGGCGTGCCAGTCGCACCTCCCAGTCATCCGGGACTGCAGCCTAGCAGCAGCGCGGAAGAACCAGGACCCCAGAAGCAAGCACCAGACTTTTCTTCAGCGGCTCCTAGAGGAGACTTACGCCGGATCAGGTAACCCCTCTACAGAACAAACCCAGGGGCCCTGCAGCCTAAAATATTCTGCTCTCCACGGGACAGTCCTAGGTCTAGGACAGGAAACAGGAACTGGTGGTCTTGGGGCCATGCTCCTCAAGAGCTCTCCACGAAAGTTCCTGTTTACTGTCCTGGATGGAGGCGGTCTCTCTCAAGGGTGCTGTCATGGGCGTAAGGGAAAATTATGTTTTAGTGTCTCCATATTCTGAGCTATAGTTTTTTTATTTTTTGGGCGATTGTCTCAGGTAGGGGTTCATTTTTTGCGGGATGAGATTGGTACTATTTTGGTGGGCAAACGCCTTTTTGATCGCAAACGCCTTTTTGTGATGTAAGGCGACAAAAAAAAGTGGTTTATTTAGCACAGTTTTTATTTTTTATGGTGTTCATCTGAGGGTTTAGGTCATGTGATATGTTTATAGAGCCGGTCGATACAGACACGGCGATACCTAATATGTATACTTTTTTTTCCCCCCATTTACCATTTTTTTTTACTTTATTTGGGGAAAATTATGTTTGTTTATTTTTACTTGAAACTTTTTGGGGGGAAAACTTCATTTTTTCAACTTTTTTTTTTACTTTATTTTTGTCCCACTTTGGGACTTCAACTTTTGGGGGTCTAATCCCTTTTACAATGCATTCCAATAATGCATTGGCTGTATGAGTAATACTGTGTGTATTACTCATACAGCTTCCGGCCTGTAAGATCCAGGGGGCTGGATCTCACAGGCTCGTCACCGGAAGGCAGCGCAGGGCCTTCATTAGACATCGTGCTGCCTTCCATGCCATCGGGTCCCCCCTACAGCCTCATGGGGACCCGATGTCACCACCGCCCGCAACCGCCGGATAAAGGTAAAAGCCGTAAACCGCGGGTCTGAATTGACCTGCGGTTTGCGGCGATCGCCGACACGAGGGGGTCACGGGACCCCCCCGGCGTTGTGACAGGATGCCCGCTGAAGATCCTGTTTCGATTGACCCCCGCCGCAATCGCGATTTAAACTTAGGGCGTACTGGTACGCCCTGAGTCCTTAAGGGGTTAAGAGCCAAATTCAGAAGCCAAGCTTACTCTCGGATTAGCCATCATGAACAGATCTACACCTGTTCTGTGGGTTTGACCCACACCTGCTTTTGGCTGACAATAAAGGATAATAACTGACCAAATAACTGAAGTGTTAACTGAGCCTAATGGTGACAGTCATTCTACAGCTAACAGAAGGGATTCAAAAACATATGTTTGCACTGCAACATGGATTAAAAACTTTTTTTCTCTACTATGTTATTGGCACTGCCTCCTTGTCTTTATTTTGTTCCACTAAAGATTAATTTGGACACCGCTCCTGCAGTGTTTTACTCAAGGTTACCGTCTGCTTTTCCTTTGGTTTAAACAGGGATGGGCAAACTAAGGCTCTCCAGCTGTTTTAAAACTACAACTCCCAGTATGCCCAGTCTGCCTATAGCTATCAGCCTACAGCAGGGCATGATTTGTAGTTTTACAACAGCTGGAGAGCCGCAGTTTGCCCATCACTGGTTTAACAGAAGGGATTAGCTAGGAATATCGGTGGCCTGCACAATGATGCACACACCCATATATGTGACCTGCCTGTCATTCTGACCCACAGTAACTGCTACCAAAAAGGATTAGCTATGCATGTTAGTGCACTGACGTACAGTGAGATACACACTCCTGCGAATTAAATGTGCTTCATGACAAATTCTCTTAAACAAATTTTTGAAAAACTTTGCTCATCTCTTGCATCTGCTCCATACAATGGAAAGATATTCATCACAAAGTAATTCATAGTGAATCAAATTTCTTGACGAAGTTAGGTGAAGCTGCCAAATTGGGTTTTTCAAAACTTCGCTCACCTCTACTGATGACACACACACCTCAGAAAACTCATTTAACTTACGAGCTTTCTACGTAAACAAATTCAAAAAGAGGCATGGGTCTTCATCACATTGAGAAACATGTCCCAGTATGCTTTTTCCAGCAGAAGATTGCTGGGACTGAAGCAGCAATATACTTACTGCCGTGTCTTTACCCTTATTCTTAAATTTTTTCATACGATCATCTGCTTCATTTGCAGGTGGCATCTTTTTCAGTCAACTATGCAGAAAAAAAATAAAAAAAATAAAAAATAAAAAAAAAAGTCATAAATCAAACCAGGATATACACAAAATTTAGACTATGCAACTTTTGTGGCACCCTCTAAGACATACTGTATAGAACACCTTTTGATAAGGGCTCATTCACACGACTTAAACGGGTCCACAATCTTCAAGATACACAGCAGTGCAGAGCTGAGACATGGATTGGAAGCCCACAGAAACACTACAAAGTTTGTGGGATTTCAGTTTGTCTCCGCACCGCAAAAAAAAAAATAAAAAAAAAAAATCAACATTTTTGCGGACTTTCTATTGTGCATCTCTGAATTACAGAATTGCAGTCTGGAATACGGGAATGGGGCACACACATTCGCGTTTATAAACCCCAAGGTTGTGTGATGCAGTTTGCTAGGTTGCATCTGTCCCATCAAAACTTGCATGTGTGAATATTCCCTGGCAAGTTTACAAGTATTTGACTTTTGCCTAAATCTTATCACATAGAAACCGCAGGACAACAATTCTACTATGCATAGCGAGTTGTTGGTTGCTATGGACAACTGATCCAATTGTTAGATACAGGACCGGTTATGTTCAGTTGCTCTTAAACTATATGGTTGGCTTCTTACATTGTACTGAGAGCTGCAACCCACTTCTGTGAGGTCAAAGTCACAAACTTTGCTGAATGGAAGTGTGTGACCCAGTCAGTGGAGAAAAAAAAACAAAAAAAAAAAAAACACTGATGTACAAACATTAAAATCAATGGGTCTGTGTGCTGTCCACTGAAAATGCTTACAGTATACAAACAGAAATGTGAGCAAGGCGTTATGCCACACTTCTGAAAAGTGGGTGGGTGTAATTTAAATTATAGGTAATTTATAGACCTTTCTGAAGGCCCCTTTACACTGGTCAATTGAGCAGATTGTCAGGAAAGAAGCGCTCCTTCCCGGCACTTGTCTGCTCGTCAGAGGAGGAAAAGGCTCAATTTACATACAGCGATCCTCCCCACAGTATGGGAGCTAATGCCATCGCTCGTCACCATACAGAATTATTGTTTGCCGGCAGCAGATGCTGTTTAGATGGCACAATCTGCTGCCAACAAACAATTTAGTCAACTACATAGCTTGGTGTCATCTGTAATAGAAACCGTACTATTAATTCCATCCTCTATATCATAAATACAATAGGGGACCCAGCACTGAACCTTGAGGTACACCACTATTAACCCCTGACCATTCAGAATATTAAATATCTATCATATTAAATGTCTATGAGGGACAGTATCAAATGCCTTTGCAAAATCCAGAAACACTACATCCATAGCCACCTCTCTATCCAGGATTCTACTCACCTCGTCAAAAACAAGTCAGGTTAGTTTGACAACTCCTGTCTTTAGTAAACCCATGCTAGTTGTCACTGATATTTACAGTCTCATACCCCTGTATACAGTCCTTCATACATTTTTCCCCTACAACAGAAGTTACATTTACTGGTCTACAATTTCCTGTGAAGGACCTAGAGCCCTTTTTGAATAAGGGCACCATATTTTGCCTTGTGCCAGTCACTTGGCACTGTACCAGTCACTAGAGAATTATAAACAGGGACAAAGCAATGACTGAACAGAGTTCCTTGAAAACTCTTAGGTATAATCCATCTGGAAACAGAGCCTTGCTCATATTAACCTTATTTAATTTAGCTTGGACAGCTATCCAGTTGAATATATTACTGGATGTACTAACCGCTCCTTTCTCATCTTTTGTATACACAAAAAGCTTTAGTAACTATCCCCCCCTTTCCCTTATTTAGGGGAAACTATTTGCTCTGAACTTTGTTTTTTTTAGCAATTATACATGTAAAGCATTTTTGGGGGTTTGTTTTGCTCTTTTGCCATCTACTGTTTGTTTTGTATTTTCTCCCTTTTACAGATTGCATTAAGCCGTTTGTAAATTTCAAAGGCTACAGCTAACCACTTAGATTAGTGTTTATTTAAATTCCCTTCTCATTAATTTCCTTTTTACAGTAGTCATAAGCCATGTGGGATTTAATTTTAGTTGTTTATACTGGTTACCTACAGGAATACATTTTGCAGCGTAATTACCCAATGTGGATTTAAAGCTTGCCCATTTATCCTCTTAGCACACATGGCTGTTGTGGTTCCGTTCATTGGGGACTGCAATTTGCGGTCCCCAATGCATGGGCAACGTCTGTGCGGCAGCCGGGACAGATCCAGACCCATTCAATTTGAATGGGACAGTGAGCCGTCCGCTCTGCAAAAAAAAAAAATAGAATTCTATTTTTCTGCGGAACAGAAGCACGTATCGGAAACCACACTGCCGGATTTGCAAAACCATTCAAGTGGGTGCCCCGTGTATTGCGGAACCAGCATATGCAGCCTGCAATATTTCACACTTTGACAGTAACATTTCCAGCAAGCTCAGGATTGTTAGAAAAGTACCAGGTCCAACAAAGCATTGCCCCTAGTGGGAACTTCAACAAACTGGCCCATAAAGTGGTCCTGCAGCAAGTTGAGGAATTTTCTCCCTTTTGCAGTTGATGCAGAACCATTACCCCAGTCAATTTCTGGGAAGTTAATCTCCCATTATGACCACTGTACAAGCCTGTATAACCGGGTATAATACAGATGAACTTCTATCTCCTCTGTGATGTTAGGGGGGGTCTATATATTACACACTATTTTTTGAGAGTTTATTTCCCTTTGTAATTCCACCCATAAGGTTTCAACATCCTCACCCACAATTGCCTCTCTCACACTCACCTTCATATCACTCTTCACATACAGGCACACGCCACCTACTTTTTTACTGGCCCTGTCTTAGAGTGTAAAACCCTGAATATTAACAACCCAGTCGTGAGAAGGTCTCAGCCACACCAACTAAGTCTATATGATCCTCTAGTACCATAAACCAGGGATGGCCGACCTGCGGCTCTCCAGCTATTGTAAAACTACAACTTCCACCAAGCCTTGCTGTAGGCTGATGGCTGTAGGTCAGTCTGGGCATGCTGGGAGTTGTAGTTTTGCAACAGCTGGAGAGCCTCAGGTTGGGCATCCCTGACAGACTCCAGCTCCCTCATTTTACTTGCTAGACTTCTGGCATTTGTAACCACACATTCTAAAAGGTACTATTTAATTTCCCACATTCAGTTCCCAGAATATGAATATATGTGGGTTTTTTTTGGTACCTTGGATGATATTGTTTGTAGCAGGTCCATGTTACCACCAGCCCCGTTTTTCATGGGTGTACATTTTTTTTTATTCAGTCAGCTCCCTACTTTCTTCACTAACCTCAACCCCCACTGTCCCCTCCTATATCCCACCATCTACTCCCTTCCTCTCCCTAGATCCTAGTTTAAGGCCCCTTTCACACAAGCGAGTCCCATGCATCGGATTCCCAGCATGTGTCTGGGAGAGCACTCGTCCTGACCTAGTACTGAGGGGGGAAGGGGGGGGGGGGTCACATAGCATTATATTCATTTATGATGCTATGTAACCTTAACAGTTATAGAATGTATTGGATAAACACGGACAACATTATGTCAGGGTTACCCAATACATTCCAGAACGGTAGGGTTATATAGCATCATAAGTCAATATAATGCTAAGCAACAGAGTCAGTGCTGGGAGTTCAGGATGGAAACAGCTGCATACACAATGAGAGTCCGATGCGGGGGACTCCCTTGTGTCAAAGGGGCCTAAAAGCTCCTCCAGCCATCTAACCATTTTTTCCCACCACAGCAGCTGCACCCGCCCCATTAAAATGCAGCCAGTCCCGATAGAGCCTGTAGCCAACAGTGAAGTTAGCCCAGTTCTCCATAACCCAAACCCTTCCTTCACCAGTCTCTGAGCCACTTAACTCCTATTGACTAGTGACAAATAACCAGAAAAAAAGCCAAATCCAATCAGAATAACTCCCTGGAACAGTCCATCTCCGGTAACTAACCTGTAATACTACACTCTAGAAATGCATCCATGCCACTCTTGAAATCTTTGTGAATTCACCATCACCACCTCCTCAGGCAGAGAGTTCCATAGTCTCACTGCTCTTACCGTAAAGAATCCTCTTCTATGTGTATGTCTCAGGTTGTTGGGCAATCAGTTGAAAATATATACATATATGATATATATCATATTTTCAACTGATTGCCCAACAACCTGAGACATACACCTGTTAACACACCAGCCAATAAACAGACAACAAAAACTCACAGAATAAAACACAATCAAAAACGTTTCTCATTCTATCAATCAAACCTCACCAAAAATTATTTTTATTATCCCCGCCACACCGTTCATTGACCACACTAGCGCTGACTAGTATTCCTTCTGAAAGGGACCCTCCAGGAGATTGCACCAGCGGGCTCACGGTGCCAAGGATACAGGTACTACAGGTTTACTTATTACAAAACACTTATGTATGGTACAACTTCCAGTTTTTAAACAAGAGAATAGCAAGGTCTAGCACTCCTGTCCAGTTGATAGCATTCTACTTTGGGTATAAATTCTCAAAGAATTGTTCTGTTATGAGGGAGAGTTATTATTCTCCATGTAAGGGACTTTTTTTTGCACCTTAAACCATGTACTTTTACCTATCCGTACATTTACACCTGTATACAATCACGAAACCGTTCGATGCGATTATATATACCCCCAACAGGGCTTTTTAGTTGTCTTAGTTTTTACCTTTTTAGATATACAATTAATTTTATCTACATCCTTCAGCCATTTTTATCTCTTTTACTTCCCCCCCTCTATTTAAACATTAGTCTAATCAATCATCCAGCTAAAATACTGAAGCAACCAACTACTTATGGATATATATTATGTTCATGTTTTTGTCTTTATTCATTGATCTATCCATACATCCAAATAATTTTTATATATACAAATATAAATGCCTGCATGTGTACATTTATGCACATATGTATACACACACTATTTTAACTACAGTCTTCCAGCTACTATGAACTTTTGATCATTTACACTGCCCAGACTACTGTAATAACTGTTTTTTCAGACTTGATAAAGGGGTCCTGAGTACCCCGAAACATGTCTTTTCAAAATAAAAAAATCTTGTATCCAAGCTCGGGTTGTGATTTGCGCCTTATGTCCATCGGCCCGCCGCACGAATCCAGTGCAGACGAGACTTTTTTTTTTTATATATGTAAAGAGCCGACACCTTCAGATTTATAATTTATATAATTGAACATTTTAGGGTTAGTTTCACTCTTTGGCAATGAATCTTTCTTTAGTTTGGCTGCTTTTATTTTATTTACATATTCAATTTTTTTCAATGCTTCCTTGTTTTAGTGATTTAAATGCTTTGTCATTTATTGCTTCCTTTATACAACTCTATTTACCACCATTTTTTTTTTCTTGTTCCTTACCCTTCTATTCCCATAAGGTATGTATCTCTCACTATTAGAATTTAGGATGCTTGTAAAAATATCCCATTTTGTGGCTGCATTTTTATTTTTGATGACTTTGTGCCAGTTTGGTCAATGGCCTCTCTTAGATGGCTAATAGTGTTGATCGAGCATGCTCAGCTAAACAGTTCGACTCGAGCATAGTGATGCTCGGGTCAGTGTATTTAAATTTAAATTTAGCCTCCATTTCTGAAAAGTTTGACGGGATTTGAACTCACAACCTTCTACATTACAGCCAATAATCTTAACCACTACACTATAGAGCTGCATGGCCAGTTACTAAAAAATAAAATATGAGACTTCTGCTGTATAGGAATACTTACTACTAACCCCACAATGGACCTTTTACTTAGCATTCTGAATTAAAGAATGCTATTTTCCATTATAACCATATTATAATGTTATAAAATAAAATATACAGAACACCTAACCCAAACTCGAACTTCAGTGAAGTCTGGGTTTGGGTCTGGGTACCACAGTCAGTTTATCACGCATGTGCAAAACGCATTGCACCCGCGCGATAAAAACTGAAAATTGCTGATCGCAGACGCATCAGGACACGCTCGTCTGCAAGGGGCCTTAGGCCCCTTGCAGAAGATTGTGATGGATTAGGTCCAGATGTGTTCAAGTTAAAAATACACAATTTTGCAAGTAAGTTCAGTCAGTTTCGTCTGCGATTGCATTCAGTTTTTTTTGTGCGGGTGCAATGCGCATTGATAAGTTCTTCACTGAAGGTTTACTAACATCTCTTAGCAACCATCAGTGAAAAACGCATTGCATCTACACTCACCTGCGGATGAGATTTTCACGCAGACCCATTCACTTCTATGGGGCTAGGGCTGCGTGAAAAACGCAGAATATAGAACATGCTGCGAGTTTCATGCAATGCACAAGTTATGAGTGAAAAACAACGCTCAAGTACACAAACACATTGAAATTAATGGGTCCAGATTCAGTGCAGGCATAACGCGTTCACATCATGCATTGTACCTGCGCGGAATACTCGCTCGTGTGAAAGGGGCCTTAGAAAGCAGGGTAGAGGGAATGTTACCCAGCTACCTACCTGTATTTCCTGAGCCTCCATGCTACCACCCTTCCCCACATCTATCCCATAGAGTGCCTGCTCAGTGGGCAAACTTTTCCAAATTGCCAACACTTCGCAGTGTCAAAACTTACTCATTTAGATACATGTGCGATTCCAAACTAGCAGTTTGCACATATTTTTAACAAACATGCTCCCTCAGATGGCTGTTCCAGGACTGCATACGGTACATTTGACAAGATGTGCACTGGACTGCGCTGTCAATAATGGAACACATACTAACAGGGATTACACAAGATAATAAAGAAGTTTAAGCCTGTCTCCAGGTTTGCAATTCTCTACGTGTTGCCAGCTGCACATTTAGATCCATAATATAGGCTTCCAAATATGCAACATGCTGGCATCTAGTTCACATGTATTCACCCTCAAATGGCTCTTCAAAGCATGCATACATTGCACAGGACATGTGCTTAAATTGGGATGAATAAAAAAAAAAAAAAAAAAAAAATTAACAGCAAGTATGACTTTAAATTTATTCCCCTGTCTGCTGTTATTGTTGGAGAACATGCTACAATCAAGCAAACACTACACAAGGAAATTATCAAGCCTTTGTTCCCATGTCATTGTGTTGAAGTATGGCCAGTACTCTTCAAAATCTCGCTCAAAAACTGATTTTAAATTGCCGTCTCCATACAGCATTTAAGAGTATGAGCTGCATATGAGGTTAAATTCATATTGCCCAAAGTCACGAGACTGGAGAATTAACTCGATATTAATCAGCATCTTTAAAAATATTAAATTAGGAATCCAATGTTTGATTTGGTAGACAGGAACCAGCCAGTAACCAAAGCAGACTTTGGATTCCCATTTTAAAAATGTTTATTTTTATTTTTTAAGAGCCATATACCGAATAATTGACCGAAATGGCTAATACGAATTTTGCCTATGCGTAGCCCATACATTAGTTTTTACGAAGACAGCATACAAAATCGAAGTTTTTGAACAATTAGACTTTGGATCTAGGATCCGAAGGTGGATTCGATCAGCACTAAAAGGGATAATATAATACAGCTGGACAGTAATGTGTAATTCAGGGATGCGGCCTTTGGGTCACTGCAGTCCCAGTTTCCCCACGAGCCCCATAGCAGCTGTGTGGTCTGCCTCTATTAGAGGTATGCCACTGTGTATAAACTGTTTTTAGCGATTAGCTCATGCAGTGTAAAGGGCCCTTAAGACTAAATTCACATGGCAAAATCTGCAGCAGATTAGTAGCTGAAAATAGGTCAGTTTTGGTGACAGATTGAGGATTTAGGAGTCACTTCCCCATTTACTTCAATACAAAATCCACTAACATTCCACTGCTAAGAAGTAGCATGGCACTTCCGAAGTGGATCTCAATTTAGTAAGGGGGGGGGGGGGAGCGCACATGGTGACTTTCCATTGACTTAAATGAAAAGTAATTTTCTGCAATGAAATCCACAGCAGATTTTATTCCTGAGAACAAAGCCTAAATGTCTTCCGTGTGATTTCTACAGCTATATGTCCGTTCCGCAAAGGATAGAACATGTCCTATTCTTGACTGCAAATGTGGATCATGGACCCATTGAAATAAATAGGGGAGGTTTATCAAAACTGGTGTAAATGAAAACTGACTTAGCTGCCAATAGAAACCAACCAGATTCCACCTTTCATTTTCCAGAGCTACTTTGGAAAATCAAAGGTCTCATCCGATTGGTTGCTCTGGGCAACTAAAACAGTTTATTTACACCAGTTTTGATAAAGCTCCTCCAATAATTCTGCAGAAAATGCGGATGCCACATGAAAGGTATCCATATTTTGTGGGATCATACCCAAAATATGCCATTTTACCATGCAAAACGTTACCATTCCATACCATTAGAGGCACTATCTCAGTAAATTCCATTTCATAAGCCCTTGAATAAACAAGTTGCAAAAGTTCATTATTGCAGTTAGTAACATGGCATTGAATTCTTTGGCCCCTTGCAGACGAGCATGTCCGGATGTGTTGCATCTGTGATTAGGGAAAATCGTGTGCGTGCATACGCAATTTCGCTCAGTTTTGACTGTTTGCGTTGCTCAGTTTTTTCCGCCCGAGTGCAAACTTCTTCACTGAAGTTCAGGTTAAGTGTTCTGTAGATATTATTTTCCCTTATCACATGGTAATAAGGGAAAATAGCATTCTTAATACAAAATGCTTACTAAAATGTGGCATGAGGGGCAAAAAATAAATAAATGAATATTTACTCACCTCATCCACTTGTTTGCGCAGCCAGCATCTTCTTTCAGGACCTGCCAAAGGACCTTTGATGACGCAATTGCGCTCACCATGTGGTGAGCGCGGTGACGTCAGCACACTCACCACGTGGTGAGCGCGATTATGCCAAAGGTCCTTTGGCAGGTCCTGAAAGAAGGAAGAAGATGCTGGCTGCGTGAACAAGTGGATGAGGAGAGTTCATATATATTTTTTTTTAACCCCTTAAGCCACATTTTAGTAAGCATTCTGTACTAAGAACTCTACTATTTTCCCTTATAACCATGTTATAAGGGAAAATACTGTAAATTGACTTCTAATGGGGTTGCTCATACCCATCATCTCCTAGCAACCATGTGTGAAAAATAAATAAATAAATCACACCGCATCCACACTTTGAGGATTCTTGTGATTTTCACGCATCCCCATTCATTTCTATGTGGCCTACGTTGCGTGAAAAACGCATATAAGGGCATGCTGCAGTTTTCACGCAACGCACAAGTGATGCATGAAAATCACTGCTCATCTGAACAGCCCCATTAAAGTGAATGGGCCCGATTCAGTGCGGGTGCAATGCGTTCACCTCACGCATTACACCCGCACGGAATTCTCGCCCGTGTGAAAGGGGCCTTAGGGTAACTGCACATGTTGAGGATTATACCTGGATATTCGTGTGGATGGCCTCATTCACACATCCTTATTTTTGGTCCGCATCAATCTGCATTTTCTGCAGATTGGATGCAGACTCATTCCTTTCTGTTTCAATAGTTTTTCAAGGACTCATTCCTTTTAACAGAGCTGCAAAAAAATGTGTGCTGTCAGCATCCACATGTCTGTTCCGCCAATAGGATACAACATGTCATTCATGTCTGTTTTGCAGGAAAGAATAGGCATTGTTACAATGGGTTAAAAAAAAAATGCACCACCAAGACTGATCATGTGGATTTATTTGTTTTTTTTTAATGGTTTTGGTGTGCATATCACGCAGATTCTCTGCATACAAATAAGAGAGTACATATCACTATTATGTTTCCATTCTTCTGATCCACCAGAATATTGTTCTGGTCTGCATCCGAGCCGCATTTTTGCGGCTCGGGTACGGACCCATTCACTTCAATGGGGCCGCAAAGGATGCGGACAGCACTCCGTGTGCTGTCCGCATTTGTTGCTCAGTTCCGTGGCCCCACAAAAAAATAAAATAAAAACATAAGTGCTATTCTTGTCCGTTTTGGGGACAAGAATTAGCATTTCTACAATGGGCCGCCTGTTCCATTAATTGCAGAAGGCACACGGGCAGCTTCCGTGTTTTGCAGAGCCGCAAAAAAATGGACTGGTCATGTGCATAAGGCCCTATGCACATTTGGCATCCATTAAAAAAATAAAATATAATTTTTTTTTTCTTTTTTATATTATACTCCACCCCCCCCAATGTAAAAAAAATGGATCTCAGATGGACATGGCTCAAACAGATGCCAAATGTACACAGTATCCTTTTCCTTTATCTTTCTGATGGATCAGGAAAACTGAAAAATAACAGTGATGTGAACTCTCCATAAGCATGTGCAATAAACCCTAAATGCGCACACGGTAAATCTACACTATTCATTGTGGTTTTGGTGCAGATTTGGGGGGCCATTTATTAAGACCAGCGTTTTAGACACCAGTCTCAACCCCTATAGCTGGCAGTGGATTGGCGAAGTTGAGGTGTCGGCCTCTACATAACTTCAGCACATCCAACGCCAGTCGAAATTTAAGCCATCTTCCTTGTTCGCTTAATTTTAGACCATTTTCTATGCCTAAAACAGGCGTAGAAAATTATAAATGAGATGGGCATACTGGCCTGTGCACTTCCCCACCCACTTTTGTAAACCTGGTGTGAGTGCAAAGTTCGTTCTGGATAATAAGGACCTTTATTTTTTTATTTTATTTTTATTTAGACAACCCCACTGAAGTCTATGGGTAAACCACTCTACAGAAGGTGCAGAATCGCACAAACAGTTGACATGCTGCAGATTTTGAAATCCACACAGCAGCTCAATTTCCACACCTAATTTAAAAAGCAAAACGTACATGAGATTTGTGAAGTCTCATGTGCTTTGCTGGTACTGCGATACACTGCGGTTTTGCTCACAAAATCAGTGCAGAGAAACTGAGTAATCCGCACCGTATGCAGCCACTTAAGATCAGTTCCAGTCATCTGAATGGACAGTGCAGCAGACACCATGGGCCCATGCACATGACAGTGTGCTGGCCAGGCCCGTGCTGCAGACCACAATGCGCGGGCACCGATCATAGGACTGCCGCATGCGGAGCGCGGACCCATTCACTTGAAGGGGGTCTGCGATCCACATTTGACGGTCCACACCGCAAAAAAAATACTTATGGTCCGTGGTAACGGAATTCTTAGATCACTCGAACCTTGTACACTGAACTTAAAACCACAAGTTTCCACAACACTATTCACCACTGAAGACCGGTAAGAAAATTACACCAGCCCAGGAGTGGATTTTTATTATAAATTAGACTTTTTGTGATGAATTCAGGCACAAAAAAATAAAAATCTATAATAAAAATAAAAGATTTTCTGAAACAGCATTTTCTTAGACTACGGTAAATACAGGAGCAAACACTTTAGTAAATGTGCCCCTGCGTGTGAAGGCACCCTTACTGTACAAGTAAAGCATTGACTTCAATACCATAGGAGACCAGCATTAGGAGGTTACTTTTCTTGTTTTAGAAGATAAGAAAAATAAAATGTAAAAGCTACATTTTTTTTTTTTTTTTTTGCAATGTGGAAATTGACCACATGGATTTTACAAGTGAAATAGGTTTCACCTGTATAAACCATTACCTATGAGCTCTTTCAACACTGCAAAAAAAGCCAGACCTGTGTCTTATTACCTTGTCAGCCAGGCCCCACAGCCAACCAGAATATACAATAGTCACATATGAAAAGCATGTACGTGGCATCAGTTAGCATTAACAAGATAAAGAAGGGATACTTTTATTCAGTGAGCAGTCAAACATTCAGTAAATCCACATTTACCATGTTAATTTAGGCCTCTTTCACACAGGCGTATTTGCGATCCATATATGGGCCGTATCTTATGTACCAAAATCCGCTGCCAATGTTAATGAATAGAATTATTCACATGTACATATGATTTCCATCAGTATTTGAAATCTACAGCATGTGCAGGTTTTGTGCATATTTGTTTTCAAATAAGCACATTACAGTCTATGTGAGTACATAAAAAGAAAATGCAGGGAGAAAAGAATATGCATGTAAATCCTGATGAGATCCTGAAGCAATACGGATTATAATACTGATGGTATATCAGGAACCAGTGTATAATCCAGAGCCAGAATACTGTTGGATTTCAATACACTTGTGTGAAAGCAGCCTAACAAGAAATGCAAAGCTTGAATTCTTCAGAGCAATATCTAGTCATACATAGCCACATGTGAGAACACTTCAGACTATCACACTCCTTACCTACACAGTACACCAGAACTTTGACCAGAAAAAAAAACTGTGCACACCTACCTGGCGCCCTACACCTTATAACATGAGGAAGGGTGTGGTTATTCCTCCATGAAAACACATCACCTGACAAAGAAAAAAAAAAAAAAACCTTGTGGAGATTTATCAAACTGGTGTAAAGAAAAAGTGGCTTAGGCTGAATGCACACGACCGTGAGCGGTCCGTGGTATCCCGGCCTGGCATCCTGCTGAGAGCAGGAGCGCACGGTGTCATTGATGTCTATGACGCTGTGCTCTTCATGCCGCCGCTGCACTACAGTAATACACTCGTATGATCTATACGAGTGTATTACTGTAGTGCAGCGGCGTCATGAAGCGCACAGCGTCATAGCAACCAATGACGCCGTGCGCTCCTGCTCTCAGCAGGATGCCAGGCCGGGATACCACGGACCGCTCACGGCCGTGTGCATTCGGCCTTAGGCTACTTTCACACTGGCTGTAGTCTTTTCCGGCAGGTTGTGCCGGCGGGGGAACAGCCTGCCGGATTCGTGCTACCGCAAGTCCACTCCGGCCCCATTCACTATAATGGGGGCGGCCAGGAGATCCGGTTGCAGCATGGCAAGCATACTGAGAGGTGGCCGGACAAAATCCGCAGCTTGCTATAGTTTTAATCCGGCCGCCTCTCTGCATATTTGCCGTGCTTCGGCTGGACCTCCGGCCCGCCCCCATTATAGTTAATGGGGCCGGAGCGGACTTCTGCTAGCACGGTGGATTTGCGGTAGCACGGATCCTGCAGTCTGTTCCCCCGCCGAAACAGCCTGCGGGAAAAGGCTACCACCAGTGTGAAAGTAACCTTAGGCCTCATGCACACCGCCGTTGTACGTCCGTTCCGTGCATTGGGGACCGCAATTTGTGGTCCCCAATGCACAGGCAACGTCCATGCGGCGGCCGGGACGGATCGAGACCCATTCAATTCGAATGGTTCCATGATCCGTCTGCACCGCAAAAAAATAGAACAATTTCAATTCTTTGCGGTGTGGCGGCACAGCCAGAAACACCACGGAAGCACTGCGTAACTGGACTGTAACTGGCCCTTAACCGCACTGTAAAATAAAGGTAATATTTTAAACCAAGCTGGACCTTTTTCTTCCTATTTTCAAGCAACGCTGTGGTTCTCGGCATGGTCCGTGCTCGGTGTGGCGGGGTTGAGCACACCTATTCTCCATTTCTGCTTACGTGGGGTTCCGATCCATGCTTTTGTTCTGCATCTCTGTGATTGCGGACTCATTCAAGTGAATGGGTCCGCATCCGTGATGCAGAGTGCACACAGGCCGGTGCCCATGTATTGCGGACCCACCGTTTGCGGATCCGCAAGACACGGAGGCCACCCGTGTGCCTTCCGCAATTTGCGGAACGAAACGGATGCCCCTTCATCAAAATACCTATTCTCTCTTTTTCTGACGGATGAAAAAAACAGAAAGCTAAACGGTGATGTGAATTCACCCTTAGTTGCCCATAGCAACCAATCAGATTCAGCCTTTCATTTTCCAAATATCAATAATAGCCTGATTACTTGACAGGTGAAGTCTATTTAAATATAGATATTAAAATAGGCATATGAATTGTCCAAATCTCACCAAATTGGGTGCTGTAGTAAGTTTCCAGTAAGGCCTCTTTCACACTTGCGTTGTTGGGATCCGGCATGCACTTCCGTTGCCGGAGGTGCCTGCCGGATCCGTAACAACGCAAGTGTACTGAAAGCATTTGAAGACGGAACCGTCTTCCAAATGCTTTCAGTGTTACTATGGCACCCAGGACGCTATTAAAGTCCTGGTTGCCATAGTAGGAGCGGGGAGCGGTATACTTACAGTCCGTGCGGCTCCCCGGGCGCTCCAGAATGACGTCAGAGCGCCCCATGCGCATGGATGACGTGATCCATGTGATCACGTGATCCATGCGCTTGGGGCGCCCTGACGTCACTCTGGAGCGCCCGGGGAGCCGCACGGACGGTAAGTATGCTGCTCCCCTGCTCCCCGCTACACTTACCATGGCTGTCAGGACTTTAGCGTCCCGGCAGCCATGGTAACTATTCAGAAAAAGCTAAACGTCGGGTCCGGCAATGCGCCGAAACGACGTTTAGCTTAAGGCCGGATCCGGATCAATGCCTTTCAATGGGCATTGATCCCGGATCCGGCCTTGCGGCAAGTCTTCAGGATTTTTGGCCGGAGCAAAAAGCGCAGCATGCTGCGGTATTTTCTCCGGCCAAAAAACGTTCCGTACCGGAACTGAAGACATCCTGATGCATCCTGAACGGATTACTCTCCATTCAGAATGCATTAGGATAATCCTGATCAGTATTCTTCCGGCATAGAGTCCCGACGACGGAACTCTATGCCGGAAGACAATAACGCAAGTGTGAAAGAGCCCTAAGCCATGTGCAGTTCAAGCAGCCAGCTATACAATACAGGATCGTTCCTCCACTATTCCATCTGGCCCAATTGTCTGCAAGTGCTGCAATGGAACACCACCACAAATACCAGGTTCCTTCGTGGGAAGCAGGAAAGCTCTGTATATAGATTGGAAGCAGAAGAAACGCCAGTTTTCCTTTACACCAGTTTCAATAATTCTCCTCCGCTGTGTCTTAACGTAATATAGCATCATCAACTTGTTGTGGCACATTTACTAAGACCAGCTCTTTACGCCAGTGTAGGCCAAGTTCACACTTCAGTTATTTGGTCAGTTATTCCCATCAGTTAGGCTACATTCACATGACTGTAAGTGTTTTGCAGATCCGCAAAACGCAGATACCGGCCGCGTGTGTTCCGCATTTTTCGGACCGCACATGGCCGCCGCTATATACAAGATGCCTATTGTTGTCCACAATCGGGCAAAAATAGAACAAGCTCTATATTTGTGTGGGGCCGCGGAACAGAACTACGGATGTGAACAGCCAGGGGCGTACATAGAAATCATTGGGCCCCATAGCAAGAATCTGAATTGGGCCCCTTAACTCCGCCCACTACCCACCCCTGGCCCATCCCACTACCTACCCTGGCTCCCCCCCTGCCACACCCCCATTGCATTCCTACTGACCCAGAGAATAAAAGGCACAGGTCAGTTTTGCCGCAAAGGAAACGCCGTAGGAACAAAACCCGTAAAATGGTGGAGGAATTCCGTATTTTTTTTCTAATTCCACCCCATTTGGAATTTTTTGCCCGCTTCCCACTACATTGTATGCCATATTAAATGGTGGCATTAGAAAGTACAACTTGTCCCGCAAAAAATAAAAAATAAGCCGTCATATGGTTATGTGACCGGAAAAATAAAAAAGTCATGGCTCAAGGAAAAAAAACCTCTGGTATCCTGGTAAAGGGGTTATCCAACCCCTATTATGCCCCCCAAAATGATTGGCCACCGCATACAGGTAATACTTATGCTCGGGGGGGGGGGGGGGGGGTGCAGCCAGTAGCAGGCCGTGAAGGAAATTACCCTCCCTAGTGTCACCCGTGATGCTAAGGAGGCTCGTTCCCATTGTGGCCTGCTATTGACTGCCCCCCACGTCTCTGGATGTTTTCATTCATGTGACAGGGGGATGCAGTGGTGGCCATGTGGGCATCAGTGACGCGGGTGCCAGGAGCGGGCAAAGTATTACCTGTATCAGGTGCCCTGGCATTTTGGGGGGCATTATAGGGTTTGAATAACCCCTTTAACTCCTTGCTGCTGATGCTTAGTTTACCATGAGAAAAAATAGCCATTTATCATGAATAATGACTTGAGTATAAGTTGATATTGCTGTCATAACGTGCAAGAAATAAAAGCGTGAACATCATACGTTATACACTAAAAATAGGATCTATTACACGTTACACACCAATAATGTTGTTAAACCTTGCACACACCAGTAACTCCACCATATAGTGCTTCTCCCATACACTATGAACAAATAATAACATAATATGCTATACAGATAAATAATCCTGCTAAGGGTCCATTCAGACGTCCATAGTGTTCTGCGGTCTGCAAATTGCGGACCGCAAAACACTGACGCCGCACATCACCGGCACTTAATAGATCACTCCTATTCTTGTCCGCAGCTGTGGACAAGAATAGGACATGCATATTTTTTTCCGGAGCCGAAGACCGGAAGTTCGGGGTAGTGGACAGGAAATGCGGATGCGGACAGCACACTGTGTGCTGTCCGCATCTTTTCCAGCCCAATTGAAAATGAATGGGTCTGCACCCGTTCCGCATAATTGCGAAACGGATCCGGACCCATTCAACAGACGTCTGAATGGACCCTTATACAATGTGCACCATATCCTGCACACAGTGGGACAGGGCAGCTATTAGCAATTTTTTGTCCCATAATTGCCACAGAGTCAGTGCCACTATACACTGTTAGAGGTGGCAGATGTCAGGGACACTGCAGTGGGTGGGAAATTAGAAGCTGCTAGAGGCTCTATGAGGGGAGTGTGTTCTGTCAGAATACTATACCTTATCAGGTACCACTTAATGCGCATGCACGAAACCGGCCAGGACACACTGCGCCTGTGCTCGGAGCCACGGCTTGGTAGGAGAGGGTGTGCACGTGCGGCTATATACTCCCGTGGGCCACACACATCAGGATTACACCACGCGTGCGCACTCAGGGGTAGGAAGATTTGGACCGGAGTATATAGCCGCACGTGCGCACCATCTCCTACCCAGCCGTGGCTCTAGGCACTGGCGCAGTGTGTCCCGGCCGGTTTTGCGCATGCGCATTAAGTGGGCGCTTCTCCCGTGGCGCTGCTATAATTTTGACTTACCCGTGGATCTGCGCTTGCACACCCCCTCCTCCAGCTGATTCTCGTCACTTCTGGTGCGGCCACGTCACCGGAAGTGACAAGGGTATAGCATTCTGATAAGGTATAGTATTCTGACAGAACAGAGTGAACATAAAAGAAAAAAGGTGATGGAGATATGTTATTAGAGGGAGGGGAGCAGAAGCTGGCATGGGCTCTTTTATATGAAAGGGGAAAGAAGCAGGTGGCATGGACTCTGATAGATCAGGGGGCAGAAGTTGACAAGGGCTTTGTGCTAAGGGATTGGGCACATCAAGTCCAATAGGTGATAGGGGCTCAGTTACTGATGGATGGACAGACACAGATTGGAGAAGGACAGAGGGTTCCATAGGCTTTGTGAGTGGGTGGTGGTGACAAGGAATACAAAAAGTGGCGGGGGCTCTGTTATGAGAAGGGGGCACAGAAACTGGTACATGTTCTTTGGGTCACAGAAGGTGGCAAGGAGTCTCTGGGGACTTCAGGGAACATAGGAGATGATAGTGGCTGGGAGGCCACAGATGTTTGCAGGCTTGCAGCTATTCTATGGGGAGAGTAGTAGAGGGGCATACAAGAGAGGTTCTGTGGGGGCCAGGAGGGAGAAAATAGTAACAGCAGGATAGAGGGAGGAGGCAGACAGCTGGTGTCCTACCTCAGATTCTTTAGCGACTGGCGTTGGGGGCGTGGCTTCATGAGATGGGGCGTGGCTTCATGTATGTGGGCGTGATCAGTGAAGTTCTGTCTGCTTGAGCCTGACACGGAGGGTCGGGACATCAGCAGAGTGTGCTCTATTGTGTACAGAATGGGGGGGAGGTTCGGAGGGGGGCCCTGAGCATAGAGGAAGCAAGCAGGGCCCGGCCAGGACTGAACGGAGAACAAGTGGGTGTGCTTCCTCAATGCCCGATAAACTGTCTGCAGATGTAGGGGGCGGGGCCTTCCATGCGCTGCGGGCCCCCCATGCCATGGGCCCCATAGCAGCTGCGTGGTCTGCCTATATGATAGGTACGCCACTGTGAACAGCACAGAGTGTGCTGTCCACATCTTTTGCAGCCCATTGAAATGAATGGGTCCACACCTGTTCCGCAAAATTGCGGAACGGATGAGGACCCATTCATACTGTCGTATGAATGTACCCATATTGTGAGACAAAACCACTAGTGAAGCCTACTCATAGATAAGGTATAATGGAAAGATCTGCTCCTGTTCTGTGTTTTTGACCCACACCTGTTTTTGGCTCATTGTGTTGCCACGCAGCTTTAGACCCCTTTCACACAGGCGAGAATTCCATGCGGGTGCAATGCGTGAGGTGAATGCATTGCACCTGCACTGAATCCAGACCCATTCACTTCAATGAGGCTGTTCAGATGAGCGGTGATTTTCACACATCACTATAGCATGTTCTATATTCTGCATTTTTCACAAAACGCAGGCCCCATAGAAATGAATGGGGATGCGTGAAAATCACAAGCATCCGCAAGAAAGTTGCTGGGAGACAAGGGTTGAGTTACCCGGGACCCCATTTACTTTATTATTTTCCATTATAACATGGTTATAATGCAAAATAATAGCATCCTTTAATTCCGAATGCTAAGTAAAAGGTCCATTGTGGGGTTAAAAAAAAAAAAAACGTAACTCACCTCATCCACTTGATCGCACAGCCGGGCTGGTCTTCTTTCTTCTCCTGCTTGCAGGACCTGGCTGGAAAAGGACCTTCGGTGACGTCAGAAGAACCTTCTATCTTCATTCAGCAGAACCTGCGCTGATGTCATCGCGCTCAGTGGTGAACGCGATGACGTCACCGAATGTCCTTTTCCAGCCAGGTCCTGCAAGAAGAAAGAAGACGAGCCTGGCTGCGCGATTTTTTTTTAACCCCACAATGAACCTTTTACTTAGCATTCTGAATTAAGGAATGCTATTATTTTCCATTATAACCATGTTATAATGGAAAATAATAAAATATGCAGAACACTGATCCCAAACCCGAACTTCAGTGAAGAAGTCTGGGTTTGGGTCTGGGTACCACAGTCAGTTTTTTATCACGAGCGTACAAAACGCATTCCACCCGCGCGATAAAAACTGAACATCAGAACGCAATCGCAGTCAAAACTGACTGCAATTGCGTACCTACTCGCACGATTTTCCCTGATTGCAGACGCAACGCATCCGGACCTAATCCGGACACGCTCGTCTGCAAGGGGCCTTACTATTTAGCAGTTATTATTCCATGTTATGTTACAATATTATTTGGTATCATCCTCACACCCCTGCTGTTTCTGGCTAGTTGGTTTTCTGCTGTAACTCCATTTTGTATAGTTGTTATGAAGAGACTGCAGAGTGTGGGAGCTGTAAGGCAACATAGACTCTTTTGCCTAATGTGTCCCTGACACAAGATTTCGGTGATCAGCTTGAATTAAATCTTATCCGGTACCGGGAGAATGAATAAGATAACACTGAACACGTGTGTAGTTCTAATCCATTCTGGTTTATTTCACAGTTGGCAAACAGTTATAATAGAGGGGGTTGAGCTTCCTTGACATCCAATCATATGTTAGCATTTGTTTGACCTATAGTATGAACACACATGAGCTCTGCATTAACATAATAGATGACTCATAGTAACAGCATTTGACCAATCAGGTATATACACATAGGCCAGCATGCATTTGAGCCAAGATAACCCTATAAGGTAGGACTGTTCAAACTTACAAACTAAGGAATGTATGGGTATCTTGAAACCGCACAGCAAGTTTCTTACATTCCAAAGGGGGGAAGGGGGAAGGGAGATTTTGTAAGTGCACTGGCCAAATGTAATACACGTTACTGACAGGACAAAATGGAGTTACTTATACCCCATCAATCCCCTCTTAGAACCTTATATATATATATATATATATATATATATATCTTATACTATATGGTTCTTTCTCTGTTCTCCCTTGGTTGGCTTGTAAGCCTTTAGGTATTCCATATACCCTTCAGGAGTATAATCCTCAGGCTTTGTTGAGGTTAAGTTTACCTCTTCTACCTCTACCGGAGTATAGAGGAATGTTGAGTGTACCCCTCTTTCGGCCACATTTTTACATACGGCAAGAAGGGAGGGCACACTGTAGACAACAGCAGAGACACACTATTGCAGCGATCACGGCGAGTGCCACTCCTAAAACATATCTTATTTGACCAATGTCAGGTATCCAGCCAAAAAGCCAATCCCACCAACCTTGGTCAACATCTTGTTTTATATGTTTTATCATCTCTTCTAGTTGGCCTATTTTATCTTTTATTCCACGGGAGTGATCTGATAAATTGAAACAACACATCCCTGCGAACGCTGAGCATCCTATACCATGTTGGAGCAATAAATAGTCAATAGTTGCCCTATTCTGCAAGATAGCCTTTTTATATAATTGTATATCCAGCAGCATATCTTGCAGAATTGCACTAGTGACATTTATTTGTTTTACCATAAAACAGGCAAGTTTTGATATTGTCCTGTGGTTATATATGGCCAACCATGGTACTCCTATCAAAGACATCCCAAAACTCATATATACTGATCTAGAGAGGAGATTCACATTATAACCACAATTTTCTAGTAACTGTAGGGAAGTGTCTCTCGTGTGTCGCGTCTGTATTGCTGGGAATAGTGGTATCATTGCTAATGTCAACCTAGCTATTGTACAGGGTCCCTCTGTAATATTGGCCGGTATGTATGTGTAACTAGTATTCCCACAGGCAAATACCCATCCTGCTGGTAGAGGTACATGTTTGTCTAGGGATGGTACTGTTTTAGTAATATTACATTGCATATACTTTCCTGATACTATCTTTTTACAACTACCTAAATCTCTATCACAAATATTTGGTTTAGTCTTATTCTGCATTATTGCTTGTATGCAGGGAGGCAATAGTTTCTCATCGCAGGAGAACTTGTAACATATTTCTGTGGCTGTAACAAGACCTGTAATTATTTCTATCATATTACTTTGCAGAGTCTCATATTTAGGACAGTCATAACAAGCATGATAAGGATTTATATATCCATATTTAACATCATGATCCTCCAAATCTGTGTCATTCCATTGGGAACGTAAGAGCCCCGTCCATACATCTACTGGGGTGGGGACTGCTACCAGACATGTCTCCAAAATGTTAGATGCAGATAAAGTGTTCGGAGACAAAAGTCAGTTAAGTTCAGAGTTTTGGCCAGGTACAGCCATAAGTTCTCCTTTGTCTTCCATAGATTGTCTTCCCCTCTGCATTCTGTTTTCAGGTATGTCTGTCTGTTCCACAGCTATGGGACAGTGAATAGGAGACACAAAACTGCAATTATCAAGGCACTATATGTCAGCCATCTCGAGGAATTTCCCAACTGCGTCATCTCGTTGGGGGTCAAGGCTGTCTGCCTCCATTAGTACCCCTTCTGTATCTTCTTCGAGGTCAAGGCTGTCTGCGTCCGTTAGTACCTCTCTTTTCTTCACCAACTTAATCCTTGTGACGTGGATCCACGTGGGCGACTGTTCAGTGAGGACTGCTGTTCTGGTGATCGCGACTACCTCGGTAGGTGGTCCGTAGGTGAAGCTTCCTGGTTCCTTTCCCTTCTTTAAGATCTTGATCATCACCTGGTCGCCTACCCGGAATGGATGGGTTGGTTCCTGTGAAAGAGAAGGAGACTTACAAGCAACTTATTCTTCAGTTTTACTGAGGACCTTGATCAGATTAGTACTCCTCTCTGAACAGGTCCAAGTTCCCTTCCTGCACTACTAGGGGGCGTCTTGCCCATGGTGTGGGGAAAGGCCTACCCATGAGTATCTCAATGCTGTTTATGTCCTACTCCGTGGAAATGTGCTATTAAGATGGAAGCACTGTGTTGGGGAATGCATAGCTTCCCCTCTTCGCAGAATAATCCTGTCTTAGGATTTTTTTGCAATACTGGATAACACCAGTCTTGCTGTTCCTGTTCAGTGGCATACCACTGAAGATCAGTAAGCATTTGCAACATCTCAGGGGTTGGAGGTGCCAAACATGGCATCTCCCAATGGTTACACAAACCTGTGAGGTTGCATTTGGCCACTCATTTCGCCACCTTATCTGCCAGTGCATTGCCCTGTGAGACATGATCCTTACCATCTGCTGCCGTGAATCCTCTCCTCTGCCAGATCATACCATGTTCCCACACTACCCCATGTGTGTACCTACTCTCAGTATAAATGGTGACAGGTCTATCAGTATGTAGAATACATGCCCTAGTGAGTGCAATGAGCTCAGCTGCCTGCTGTGTTGAGTTTGGATGTCCTTGAGTAGGCCTACAACATCATGAGTGGTGTGCAAAATGGTGTAATGTCACATTGTGAAAGAATTTGCCAACTCTTACCATCATAGCACAGGCTGCAAGAGAACACAGACATGCCGGCATCCCTTGAACAGGGGTGGGCATTACCTTTGAAAAAAACACACAAGGACGCAACTTGCCTCCATTTTCTTGTGTCAGTACACCCGCCATGGTTTTACAATTTTGGCGTGAAAACATGTGGAAGGGCATATTATAGTCAGGGAGGCCCAGCCCTGGCCTTGACATGAGTGAACATTTCAGATAATCAAATGCATTGTACATTTCAGAAGACCATTTAATCAAATCTGGATTTTCATCCAGAGTGGCTTGCCTCAAAACATTGTCATAGTAGGAGCAATCAGGAATCCATTGTCTACAGTAGTTTATCATACCAAGGAAAGATAACATTTCTTTCCTGGTGTGCGGGGTGACCAAACCCGCAATAGACTGGACTCTTTCTGCGCTGATTCTCCTTTCACCTTTTGTGAGGACAAAGCCCAAGTATTCAACCTGCATTTTACACCATTGCATTTTCTTAAGTGTAACTTAGTGACCATATCCTGACAATCATTATAACAGTGATAAACCATCCTGAATGCTGGCCTCCGCTGACAGTAACAAATCATCGACATATTGCAGCAGCACAGAACCTTGGAGGGGGTGCCATGGTTCTAAAGGACTATGCTGTACACTACAGGTGAATCAGCATATCCCTGGGGCATTTCTGCACCAGGTCAGTTGACGTCTGTCAAAGGAAAAAGCAAAAAGTAGTCTGGTTATCTTATCAACTGGGATAGAAAAGAATGCATTTTTCAGATCTATCACACTGTACCAAACAGCGTCTGCTGGAATGGCAGATAATAATTGAGTGACATCAGGTAAAACAGGGGTTATAGGCACAATGATGTTGTTGATGGCCCTTAAATCCTGTACAAAGCGGGCAGTACCATCTGCCTTTGTCACTGGATTCACGGGCATGCCTTAGGGTGAAATCACCTCTTCCAGGATTCCCTTTTGTAGGAATTCTTCTATCATTGGCCTAAGTCCATCAAGTTTCTCTTTTGACAACGGGTATTGTTTCTGGAACACTGAGATGACACCTGGTTTCACAGTAGCTTTGTAAAGTGTGCAATCTATGAATCCTGTGTCATATTAATTTGAAGACCATAATGCAGGGTTAATGTTATTAAGTTCTGGGTGGTCCTGTATGTTTGCAAGAATCAGTGGCACTGGTGTAGAGATTGGAATGAGATCTGAGTGTACTCTTATGCCCTGATTCTTTGCTGATACCTGCAAGTCAAGCTTAATGAACAAATCTCTCCCTAACAGGCTGACTGGGCAATCTAGTATAATGCTAAATACATGATCTGTGATGTATTCCCTATCCATGGTCTCGAGTGGTAGTGAGTCAGTTTTGAAAGGTTTTTGTCAAAACCCCATTAATTCACATAGAAGGCTCACACTTCCTTCCTCCCACTCTGAGTCATCTAAGTCCACCCCTTTTAGTCGGACTCTGTGGTCCTCCTTCTGTCTGTCATTAGTATCCCAGCTGTCCATAAGAACAGAGCTCAGATGTTAAGCACAACACTTAACATTTGACAATACAGACATGAACACACAAAGGGCCCATAAAAACTTTTCATTGACTTCAATAAATAAAAAATGTACAGCTTGATCAATGCTGTTGGTACCAATAAAAACCAAAAACTTCCAAGAAAAATAAAATAAAATTCTCAATGCGCATATTATTTAAAATAAAAAAAAATACCGTACTCCATACACATTAATTTTTTCATGTTTTCATGTACACATGTTCACAAACAGCTCATAATCAGTCTTCACACATATTCGCCTCAACTACAACTCAAAGCCACACCCATTCACATTCCACTGAATCATGTATCTTTCAATCCAGTCACACAATTTCTTTGTTACATTCCAAAACTTGCAGCACAGACAAACACAGCTTTCCTGGAAACAGACATCCACACCACACCCAGAATTGCTAATGGTCTGTCACTATTAAGCTGCTTTTTCCAATATCTTCTGGTCTTCACTCTGTGATTAATCAACTCTTATAAGAAGACAATATACATTTTATAATCATACAGTAATTTTGTTGAAATTCAAATCATCTTATATGCCATGTGGTTTTAGTTTAGTGTTACACACATCATCACTTACTCTATATAATTCCCCTTCCCCCATTTCCTTTGCCTTGCGTCTCTTATCTCAGGAATGTTTAGGCAGGGGAAGTAAAGCAATCCATCACAGGACGTTCAACCATCCTAAATATTCCTCAAACTTTTACTCATATCTGAATAAGGACTTAGATTGGACACTTCCAATTAGCATCATGGGAATAATCACTGCAGGCACATTTTAAACCATCAGAACATACAATTTGGAAAGGTTATTTTTGCAAACATCATTGGATCTAATCCAATACTGGAGCCCTGTCTGGAAGATCTATAGATAACACAGGTTAGTATCTTCACAGTCTGCAGATGCATTACCAATTACCAGCCCTCTCCCCCCCCCAACCCCCATATGGAATTCCTGAGCACAGGAGGGGGATGTGAGATGGGAGGGAGTTCTCTCTGAGAGCACATTTCAGAGAGAACAGGAAAAGTTCCTGTGGAACTATTTGTCACATTTTGGAATTTACAGCAGATGTGGTGGGGGAAGGGATGCCACATGGCAACTTCTTTGTTCTCTATAGGATTCAAAATACTCCATCTTGTAATAAGAAATGCTACCCATTTCTCCAACTTTCAATTTCTCTCAGTTACTTCCATGGACACTTTAAACCATAACTCAGTATGCACCAGCCTATTATTATCCTTTCAACGAACTTCTCTTTTCAATTATCAATACACTTATCAAT
Source organism: Bufo bufo (assembly GCF_905171765.1). Classification (NCBI taxonomy): domain Eukaryota; kingdom Metazoa; phylum Chordata; class Amphibia; order Anura; family Bufonidae; genus Bufo; species Bufo bufo. The sequence goes on from NC_053395.1 coordinate 83,471,253, forward strand.
TAACTGACCATCTTTTAGTGCTGTAATCTCTAATTCTAGGGCCATGGATCATCCCTATTTAAACACACTCATATCATTAGGGCAACAAAACTTAACCAGTTCATTTCTGAACGTTTAACACAAGCCCTTTCTGATTGCAGACACTGGGGCACTTTTTCCCTTGCCATCAATTAACTTCCTGACACTGCTCTGCTTTCTCATTCACCATCACAGGAGTTCTGATGTACACAGTCTGTAAGCTCTAACTTCACAGATTCTTACAGATTTTCATCCCTGTTGCCAGCCGGGCATAATATTCTGTTTCACATTTTAACTGTCAATTCTCACATCCTGCCAAATTGTCTACCCATGGGTTAACTAGGAAGTAATTTGTGGGACTAGACCGTGCAACATAAAGTTTACATGTTGGCAGTGATGGAAACAGAATGATTTCACAGTGGGATGTGACCGTACACTTACCACCCGGTCAACATCTCACACAGACAGATAATCTTATCACTTCTAAAATACTTATACTATATATACATAAGATTTAATCCAAGCTTGTAACCTTCTGTTCCCTGAACAGATTTCTTTTCATAGTGCACTATATCTATATCTAATGATATGGACTCCCTGAGCCTCTTATAATCAACTTTAGCTCCCTGAGCTTTTGTGTGTGTCCCAGACACAGCAATCTACCGAAATCAACAAATAGATGGTTCAACTTACTTGGGTCGAGATTTTGGTCAGTGCCTCCAGATCCGAAGAAGACAAAAATTGATGTTTCTTGCAACAGACCCAAAGATAACCCTCTCGATCTCGAGACGAGCCCCCAAAGCTGTAAGGCAATATAGACTCTTTTGCCTAATGTGTCCCTGACACAAGATTTTGATGATCAGCGTGAATTAAATCTTATCCGGTACCGGGAGAATGAATAAGATAACACTGAACACGTGTGTAGTTCTAATCCATTCTCGTTTATTTCCCAGTTGGCAAACAGTTATAATAGAGGGGGTTGAGCTTCCTTGACATCCAATCATATGTTAGCATTTGTTTGACCTATAGTATAAACACACATGAGCTCTGCATTAACATAATAGATGACTCATAGTAACAGCATTTGACCAATCAGGTATATACACACATAGGCCAGCATGCATTTGAGCCAAGATAACCCTATAAGGTAGGACTGTTCAAACTTACAAACTAAGGAATGTATGGGTATTTTGAAACCGCACAGGAAGTTTCTCACAATCCAAAGGGGGGAAGGGGGAAGGGAGATTTTGTAAGTGCACTGGCCAAATGTAGTACACGTTACTGACAGGACAAAATTGAGTTACTTATACCCCATCAGGAGCTGTGTAACTTCATTGGAAATGTACCTATGAAAAGACCTCTATGTTTATACTTTTGCTACCTTGAAGCATAAAGAAGCATTGGAAAACACCTCTGGAGTCGTTATTCATTGAGTAAGCTGTATGTTAAGGTGATCATTCAACCTGCTGCACACATCCTCACAGACTGGGTCTAAACAAAGCTTTTCGCAGGTACAACCGATGCTGAGAGAATAGTAGGTTTCCATGAGAATCCATCACACGGTCATCTCTGCAGCTTCAGAACTGTGAATAACCATTCACCTGTGTGAAGAACAAAGGCCCTAGGACAAGAATTCATCTTCATACCGTGCACTGAAAGTCAATGCCTGTGTGTTACTGCTACAGTTACCAGAAGCATTACTCTGCATTAGAAGAGAGCCACTTGCTGAATACTCTCCTACAGCATCAGCATTTACTGCAAAGGATTGCTGGTCTGTGCTGGTCCCATTTTCTCTAGTAATACCAGCTTATACAAGTTCTGCCTTTCTTGGCGAGTTATAAGTACCTCCTGAACTGTGAAAGGATTGTGTATCATTGCTATATCAAGTCCCAAGGATTCATTATTGTCAAGCCATTTTGGTTGTGAATTCAATACCTGCATTTATTGAAATTACTGTATATTTCTGCCTTTATAAAGTGATGTTGAACCGTGTTTCTCTGTGCACTGAGTGGAGCAATCCAGTTTGAGCCAGGCTGCTACTCTAGCTGGCTCTTTGCAACTAATATTCTGCTCCCCAGCTCAGCCTGCTTACAAACAAAAGTAACTACCAACAGAGCTGAGCTTTGGCAGATTTCCAATAAGACACTAAAACTACAGCATTTGTCATTATGTCTGACAGAGATCCCACTTATGAGTTACCTGCATTTAAAGGGTTTCTATCACTTCGTATGACATAATTAGCTGTCAGACACTAGCGATCTGCTAGTGTCTGCTCTGGCCAACCATCCTACTATAATCACTTGTGGGGCAGCGGTTTTGCTAATAAACTAACTTTTATAAATATGCTAATGAGCCTCTAGGTGCTATGTGGGCGTCATTAGCACCTAGAGGCTCCGTCTACCTTCATACACAGCCGCCGCCCAGCGCGTCCCTCCAGCCCGCCCATGTCCTCCTCCGTGTGACGCAGCGGACAAGTTCTCGCGCATGCGCCGTGCGCGGCTGTATTCGGCGCATTTGAGATCTCAGCTCGGAGCGGTCAGACATTCAATGCGCATGCGCCGAATACAGCCGCGCATGCGCATTGAATGTCTGACCGCTCCGAGCTGAGATCTCAAATGCGCCGAATACAGCCGCGCACGGCGCATGCGCGAGAACTCGTCCGCTGCGTCACACGGAGGAGGACATGGGCGGGCTGGAGGGACGCGCTGGGCGGCGGCTGTGTATGAAGGTAGACGGAGCCTCTAGGTGCTAATGACGCCCACATAGCACCTAGAGGCTCATTAGCATATTTATAAAAGTTAGTTTTTTAGCAAAACCGCTGCCCCACAAGCTCTTATATTAGGATGGTTGGCCAGAGCAGACACTAGCAGATCGCTAGTGTCTGACAGCTAATTATGTCATACGAAGTGATAGAAACCCTTTAATCAAGATTCTTAATTCTGCTCGTCCAGTTAGAGACCCTCATCCATCTTTGAAGGCAAGGGAGGCTTATAAAGCAAGCAAGGAAGAAACATACAGTAACCTAATTGCATTATGGATGAAAACTTTAAGTTGTATAACAGCGACTAATGAAACTAGCAACAATTCTGAGCAATTGAACACTGCTCTCTCAAGGGTTAAAAAGGCATTTGAAAATTATAAAAGACTTTCTGAAAAGTACTCTTCCCTTTTGTCACTTTTTTATATAGAAGCTATATGATAATTCCTACGTAGAGGAAGCTTCACTAGAATGAAAGAACTTTACTTCTACTGACCAGCAAAGACATAGCACATATCTTGAAGCAAAGACACAGATAGAGGGTAGATTAGCAAAACTACATGAAACTACATCCTGTATATCTGCTTCTTCCAGACACTCAGGAAAATCAAATAGATCTGTCCGCTCATATCATAAATCATCTTCTAGGTCATTGCAGTCCTGCTCTGTAAGGTCAACACTGAGTGACCAAATACTCAAAGCTTGCCAAAAGGTTGCAGTAGCCAAGGTTCACGCCACCTGTTCTGAAAGAGAAGCAGCCTTCAAGGCAGAAGCTAAACGCATTCAAGCAAGAATACAAGCAGAAACAGAGGCTCAGCTAGACATCCCTCAAAAGAAAAGAGAAAAGGAAGTAGCCTTAGCGGAATTATCGGTCTTGGAACAAGCTCTTTTGGAAGAAGAAGGAACATCTTGTCCCAGTTTGGCTGCTTGTCAAGACCCTGCTGAAAGGACCTTACAGTTTGTCTTAACCCAGAACCATGACGATACAGTCCCACCTACGGTTGGAGATTCTTCTCATAATCATCCAGCAAGTCAATCAGAAGGCAATGTCGCCAAAGCAAGCTCGTCAAGAAGACACACCTAGCAATGGAGACACTCCACAACTACCGTATTCCATAAAATCAAGTGTACCAACCTATCCAGCTCATGTGCCATCACAACCCTATGTGAATAAAGATTACAAGGGCACAACAGAAGACTACGGAGTGATCTCTATATCTCCTGTAATACAGCTCTCTTCAACTTCAAATGCACAGAGATGTTCAGACGCCAGACCCTTACCTGGATTGAACCCATCTGCAATACCTTTCTCTCCACCTACCAGCCAGCATCAGATAACAACCATGATCCAAGAAGGTGCACCATCAGTATCACCTGTGAATATAAAAAACAAAAGCATTGACATTGCAGAGTTCAGCAAGTATATGATTCAGTGAGAGTTGATTACTACTGGACTTTTTAGATTCAATGACCGCCCAGAGAACTATAGGAGTTGGGGATCTACATTTAAGGCGGTAACCAAGAACTTGGACATTGAACCTCAAGCAGAACTTAACTTACTAATAAGGTGGTTGGGGCGTCAATCTTCAGAACAAGTAAAGAGACTGTCTACATTTATAACTTTGAAGCTGGCCTCGATGCTGCCTGGGAACATCTGGAACAAGACTATGGGAGCCCCAAAGTCATTGATTCTGTCCTATTCCAGAGACTAAAAGACTTTCCTAAGATCTCTGTTAAGAACAATCATAAGCTTAGATAGTTAGGTGACCTTCTTCATGAACTTGAAATTGCTAAGTCAGATCCTAGTTTGCCAGGTCTTAGCTGTTTAGATACTGCTCAGGGCATAAATCTTATTGTAGCAAAGTTGCCTAATCATCTCCAGGGAAAGTGGACTAGCGTAGGATCAAATTATAAATATTAACACCATGTTTCCTTTCCCCCCTTTTCTTATTTTGCAGAGTTCATGAGGAAGATCGCATGATCCAAGAATGTCCCAAGCTTCTTGTATCCAGATACAACCACCCTTCCTTCAACTACTTCAAAAGGTATTGCCACCAACAGTAAATTCAAGGACTTAAGGCATCCTATTGCCATGAGGAAGACTGCGATCGCATCCAACGTCTTGGCTACAGACACTAAATTACAAGATACCAAGGCAAGCAATCTTGATCGACAGTGTCCCATTCATAATGCACCACATTCTCTTTCCAAATGTCGTGCATTTATGGACAAGCCTATCGAACAATGCAAGGCATTTCTCAAAGAACATAATATCTGTTTCAAGTGTTGCGCATCCTCTGATCATTTAGCTAGAGACTGTAAGATCGCCATCAGATGTTCCCTGTGTAACAGTGCCAAGCATGTGGACGCTCTTAATTCAGACCTGTTCAAAAATAAACCTTCACCCGGCAGCAACCCCAAGACTACATCAGATGATGAGCAACATGCCAACCTCGTAATCACAAGGTGTGCAAAGGTGTGTGGAGAAGGGCTTCACAGAAAGTCTTGCAGCAAGATATGTCTCGTAAGGGTTTTTCCTGAAGGATGTCCACAAAATGCTATCAAAATGTATGCCATACTCGATGATCAGAGTAATCACTCATTGGCAAGTACAGAATTCTTCAACTTCTCAACATTCATGGAGAGACCTGGTCCTATACCTTGCAGACATGTGCAGGAAAAGTCAATACTTCTGGAAGAGCCCATGGCTTCATAGTGGCATCAGAATATGAGAACATAGAGTTTCCTCTTCCTACTTTAATTGAATGTGATCAACTACCGAACAACAGAGAAGAGATCCCCACACCTGAGGTTGCACGTCATCACCATCATTTGAGCCACATTGCTAAATACATTCCATAACTAAACAAGGATGCGAAGATCTTGATTCTTCTAGGGAGAGACATTCCTAGAGTTCATAAAATAAGAGAGTTATGTAGACTGATGATGACTGATGATGCTCCTCATACCCAGAAACTTGATTTTGGATGGGTAATAATAGGAGAAGTCTGTTTAGATCAATCTCACAAGTTCTTGAATGTAGCTTTCTACAAAACTAATGTGGAGGGATCATGTACCTATCAATCAATGAAATGTCCATTGCACTGTCATGTGAAGGAAAGACTTGATTTAAAATCTGAAGTTCCATATCAAGCACTCCAAGGTATTACCCGCAAGCTTACTTCTCACAAGGATCTTGGTGATTCAGTGTACCAGACTACTTGTGATGACAACAAGATTGCCCCTTCGGTCGAAGACAAGGAGTTCATCAAGATTATGAATGATGAGTCCTTCAAGGACAACTCCAACAGTTGGGTAGCTCCATTGGCCTATCGAATACCAAGGCTTACTCTCCCTAACAATCGAGAACAAGTTTTAGCCAGATTTGCTGCACTTAAAGGGAACCTGTCACCAGGATTTTGTGTATAGAGCTGAGGACATGGGTTGCTAGATGGCCGCTAGCACATCCACAATACCCAGTCCCCATAGCTCTGTGTGCTTTTATTGTGTAAAAAAAAACGATTTGATATATATGCAAATTAACCTGAGATGAGTCCTGTCCCTGACTCATCTCACATACAGGACTCATCTCAGGTTCATTTGCATATGTATCAAATCGGGTTTTTGACACAATAAAAGCACACAGAGCTATGAGGACTGGGTATTGCGGATGTGCTAGCGGCCATCTAGCAGCCCATGTCCTCAGCTCTATACACAAAATCCTGGTGACAGGTTCCCTTTAACCCCTTTGGGACACAGCCTTATTTCACCTTAAGGACCAGGCCATTTTTTGCAAATCTGACCAGTGTCACTTTAAGTGGTGATAACTTTAAAACACTTTGACTTATCCAGGCCATTCTGAGATTGTTTTTTCGTCACATATTGTACTTCATGACACTGGTAAAATTAAGTAAAAAAAAATCATTTTTATTTATAAAAAAATACCAAATTTACCAAAAATTTGTAAAGAAATTGCAAATTTCCAAGTTTCAATTTCTCTACTTAGTAATACCTACAAAAATAGTTATTACTTTCTTTTCGGCAAAGAAAAATATTTATAGGGTAGTTGCAGAGTCAAGACCACTATCACTGAAAACAACTACCTAAAATGTAACTTTTATTAAAGATCATTAAATACAGATCCCTTACAGGGGACCAATGAATACATGGACAAACACAGAATAGAGCTGTTGTGGGCTAATGCTAATGTATAGAGACACGGGGCAACACGTGTAGATTCCTGATGTCTGTCCCTAGGTATCCCTCAAAATATCCTCAGCCCAGAGATGCACCTGAATGGTAGGAGCACTCTGTCCACGTGCCTTGACTTCCTGTCCTTATAACGCCCTTACTAAAGGTAAAGTACCCAATACATAATCTACCAAATAACAAAGAAAATTTACATGGGTCTTAGTTTACACTAAATATGATGCACACTTTATACATATCGAGAACAGTATAGATTTACAGTCCCGATCAAAACACGGTATTAAATTACTCGTCCCGACGCGTTTCCCCTTGCAATCCTAAAGGTTCGTCAGGGGACACAAGTAACAAAAAATGCCAGTCAGATGTCATAACATGTGTGTCACAGATACACAGCAAATGCAAAAACAAAGACCAAACAAAACCAAAACTGGAGCACCCTCAACCCAGCACTAGTCTATGAGAGTAATTAAACACAGAATACGTGTAGCTACTAAATTTGGATAAACCGTACTGAATACCAGTGTGATACTTATCTGGCGATGAACTTCAGTTTTCACTCACAGACCGGTGGTGCATGGCTTGAGGGGCTCCAGGGGGCAACAAAGATGTGGCTCCAACTAGTCCATTCACACACACTCACTTTTAAACCCCAAAGGGGGGCGGTCCTAGATATTATTGGCCAATCCTGGGCCGTATATACCGTCATGTGACCGGGCCAATGAGCATGTTCATCAGCTCAAGTCATTCTGGAGGTTCATTTTAACAGCCTATAAATACAAAGATCGCGGGCTATATAGAGTCCCAGTGGTGTACTGGGACAGTGGAATACTTAAATCTTGTATGCTTATGAGGACGGCCGTGCGTTCCATACGATGAAACGCATGCCTTCCCGGGTCACGTGGGGCGTGTAAATATGGCTGTTTGTTCCAGATGAATCACATGATGTATGCAAAGATGGCCGTGCGTTTCCTCCATGCGATGAAGCGCACGCCTACCGGAACACAGGGGACGTGTCAAGATGGCCGTGCTGTAATGACCGGCGTCACGCACAGGGAGGGAAAAGGGAAAGCCCTGCCCAAGGGAGAGGGTAAGGTGGTGACCCCTGACTCACCTTGCAGCTGGCACCTGACTGCCCTGACGTCCCTAGACGGGTTCCTCACCCGTGCGGCGATCAAGTGCCTAAACCCTGGCTTTCCCTGAAATGAGCCCTAGATAGTGAACGGGCCGGTGGGATCGCTAGTCCGCACCACTGAACTAAGAGGGAAACACCAGGGAGAGGACAGACAAATACAGACAAACACATACACCCAGGTGGGCGACCACAGCAGTCCACAAAGGTCCAACAGGGATCCGGAGGGTAGCGCTCTGGATCAACAACCAGAGAACGCAGCAACACAGCGCCAGAGGGTCAGAATAGATGTCCAGGCAGGAAGCTCTATATCTGGCAACCAGAGAAGTGTGAGAGGGGAATATAAGGAGGTTTGGGAGTGCTGGACAAGGAACAGCTGAGGAGAAGGAGCTACGGATCCCTGAGTGAGCCAAATGGGTTTGCAAAGCAAACCCAGAAAGCAACCATAAGGAAACAGCCCTATCTTACATAGAGCGCGCAGCCAACCGCTGCGACCTCCTGACCCCGGGTACAACGGAGTCAGGCGTGGCTCTTGACACCCTTGTGACAGTACCCCCCTCTCTACGAGGGGCCTCCGGACACTCAGGACCAGGTCTCTCAGGATGAGTGGCATGAAAAACCCAAACTAGCCTGTCGGCGTTTACCTCAGACGCAGGAACCCACATTCTTTCCTCGGGACCGTAACCTCTCCAATGCACCAGATATTGAAGAGAGCGGCGGACCCGACGAGAATTAATAATTTTGGATATCTGAAATTCTAGATTACCATCCACGACAACAGGAGGGGGTGGCAGCGGTGACGGTTCTAGAGGTGGAACATATTTTTTGAGTAACGACTTATGAAAGACATTATGGATTTTAAAAGTCTGAGGTAGCTCCAGGCGAAAAGCCACAGGGTTGATGATGGCTACAATTTTGTAAGGACCAATAAACCTAGGACCCAGTTTCCAAGAGGGAACCTTCAATTTGATATTCCTAGTAGATAACCAAACATAGTCATTTACTCCTAGGTCCGGACCTGGCGACCGTCTCTTATCAGCCATGCATTTGTATTTACCTCCCATATTTTTCAAGTTAGCTTGCACCTTCTGCCATACCGATGAAAGAGATGACGAAAACCGTTCCTCTTCGGGAACCCCAGAAGACCCCCCCTCTTTGAAAGTACAGAATTGGGGATGAAAACCATATGCACCAAGAAATGGTGACTTGCCAGTGGATTCCTGACGACGATTATTTATGGCAAACTCAGCTAACGGTAAATATGATGACCACAACGCTTGGTTTTCAGACACAAAACATCTTAGATATGTCTCCAGGTTTTGGTTGGTACGCTCAGTCTGTCCATTCGACTGAGAAAAGAAAGCTCAGGAAAAGGACAAGTGTACCCCCAAACGGGAACAAAAAGATTTCCAAAATTTAGAAATAAACTGGGTACCCCGATCCGAAACAACATGAAGCTTCACGATCTGACTGACGAATACCTGAGCAAGAGTTTTAGCATTAGGTAGTGCGGGTAACGCAATGAAGTGTACCATTTTGCTAAACCTGTCCACTACTACCAAAATACCTGTTTTACCCGCAGACAAAGGTGAGTCAGTGATAAAATCCATTGACAAATGTGTCCATGGTCTATTGGGAATGACAAGTGGTAATAGAGACCCTGCAGGACATGTATGTGAAACTTTTGCGCGCGCACAGGTAGAACAAGAAGACACAAAATCCAATACATCCTGACGCAACCTTGGCCACCAAAAACGACGAGACAATAGCTCCAAGGTTGCTTTACTGCCCGGGTGCCCAGCAAGTGCCAAATTATGATGTTCCTTTAATAATTCAAAATGTAGGTTCAACGGTACAAACAATTTCTCTGAGGGGGCAAGAGACCGGGGTGTCCCCCTGGGCCTCTAACACCTTCCCCTCCAGAACAGAGTGTACCGCAGAAACAACCACTCCTCTTTGAAGAATGGGCACCGGATCACTCACATTACCCCCTCCAGGGAAACAACGAGATAGTGCATCAGCCTTGGTATTCTTTGCCCCAGGACGATAGGTAATCACAAAGTTAAACCTGGTAAAAAAATAGCGACCACCTAGCCTGTCTAGGGGTGAGACGCTTAGCTGATTCGAGGTACAGAAGATTTTTGTGGTCCGTAATCACAGTGACAGGGTGGACTGCCCCCTCTAAAAAGTGACGCCACTCCTCAAACGCAAGTTTAATAGCTAACAGTTCCCTATTGCCAATATCGTAGTTCTTTTCTGCTGCAGATAGTTTTTTAGAAAAGAAAGCACAAGGACGCCATTTGCCAGGAGACGGACCCTGAGACAGTACAGCCCCCACTCCCACCTCTGATGCATCGACTTCAACAATAAAAGGCTGAGAGACATCAGGTTGGACTAGTACAGGTGCTGAGGTAAACCTCTCTTTTAGAGATGAAAAAGCAACTTTAGCGGCATCAGACCATTTAGAAAAATCAGTCCCCTTCCTAGTCATGTCAGTAAGGGGTTTTACAATCACCGAATAATTTTTAATGAATTTCCTATAGAAATTCGCGAAGCCCAAGAACCGTTGTAGTGCTTTGAGGTTCTCAGGAAGATCCCAATCCAAAATTGCCTGGACCTTCCTAGGATCCATACGGAAACCTGAAGCAGATAAAAAATAACCTAGGAATTGTATCTCCTGAACGGCAAAGACACATTTTTCGATTTTAGCATATAATTCATTCGTCCGTAGGACCTGTAGTACTTGTCTGACATGCACCTCATGTGTTCTCAGATCAGACGAATAAATTAAAATATCATCTAGGTATATTACCACAAACCTGCCGATTAGATAACTAAAAATGTCATTAACGAAATGTTGAAAGACGGCAGGAGCATTGGTCAGACCGAAAGGCATAACTAGATTTTCATAATGCCCCTCAGGGGTGTTAAAAGGTGTCTTCCACTCATCCCCCTCCTTAATATGAATCAGATTTTAGGCCCCCCTAAGATCAAGTTTGGAGAACCACCTAGCACCCGCAATCTGGTTAAACAGGTCAGGAATGAGAGGAAGAGGGTATGGGTCTCGGATGGTTATCCGATTTAATTCGCGAAAATCTAGGCAAGGACGCAGGCCCCCATCTTTCTTTTTAACGAAGAAAAACGAAGAAGAGGGTCTGATGTGTCCCTTAGCCAAACTCTCGGAGATATAATCTTTCATGGCTTGTCTCTCTGGACCTGAAAGATTATATAACCTGGTCTTGGGTAATTTTGCGCCGGGAATAAGGTTAACCGGGCAATCATAAGGACGATGAGGTGGTAACTTCTGACAACCCTTTTCAGAAAAAACGTCCTCAAAATCTGAAATAAATGTAGGTAGGGTAGTTATGGAGGCGACTAAGCAATTGCTATTTAAGCAATTTTCTCTGCACTGCTCACTCCACTCCAATATCTCCCTGGCCTGCCAATCCACCACTGGATTGTGCGTTACCAACCAGGGAAGACCCAGCACTACCGGAGTGGGAAGCCCCTCCAGAACATAACATGAAAGCATCTCGTTATGGTGGTCCCCTACCCGAAGGTGTAAATTATGAACAATGTGGGTGAGGTTTCTCTGAGGCAGAGGAGCAGAATCAATAGCAAATATGGGAATAGGTCTCTGTAGCGTACAGAGAGACAAACCCATAGTGCGGGCAAAATGGGCATCTATCAAATTTACCCCTGCTCCACTGTCTAGAAAGAAAGAAATAGTCTCTGTCTTATCACCAAAAACAATAACCGCTGGCAACACAAATTGCGATGTACGTATGGAGGAAACGTATACCCCCCGGCTGACATCCTCCACACAGCCTGGGGTTAGTAGTTTTCCGACGGTCTTTTGTTTTTGTGGAAAGAAGGACAGACATTAATAAAATGACCCCGCTCCCCACAAAAAAAAAAAAACCCACGCCTACGGCGAGCCACAGGAGGACGGACCTGACGAGTAGTTCCTCCTAGCTGCATAGGCTCGTCTAAGTCCGTACAGACTAACTGCTGCTTGGGAGGGGTTACCAATGGCTCCGGTTTTTTCAACCTGTCCCTAAGGCGTCTATCTATTCGGATAGAAAGGGACATAACCGCATCAAGGGAAAAGGGGGTCTCATATTATGCAAGCGCATCCTTAACCCTTTCGGATAACCCAGAGCAGAACTGACTCCTGAGAGCCGGGTCGTTCCATTGGGTATCCGTAGCCCACCTACGGAAGTCAGAGCAATATTCCTCTACAGGCCGCTCTCCTTGTAGGAGTCTCCGTAATCTTGATTCAGCCAGTGCGACTCGGTCAGGGTCGTCATATATGAGACCCAAGGCCCCGAAAAAATCATCCACTGACCGAAGCGCCTGGGAATCAGTAGGTAAAGAGAACGCCCAGGACTGCGGGTCCCCCTGCAGCAGGGAAATAACAACCCCCACCCGCTGTTCTTCATTACCAGAGGAGTAAGGGCGTAGTTTAAAGTATAATTTACAGGCCTCACGGAATGTCAAAAACTTGTCCCTTCCCCCAGAAAATCTGTCAGGGAGAGGGACCTTGGGTTCCGCAACAACCTGGTTACCAGTAGCAACCGCTGGGCTTGCGGTCTGTTGTAATTGCTGCTGTTGCTGGAGGACCGACGCCTTCAATCCTGCCACCTCCAAAGACAGGCCATGAAATTGTTTGGACAGAGCAGCAATTTGATCCATACTGGATTCTAAGTAGGTAAAAAAAAAAATATATATTTTTTTTTTTACCTACACAAAAATAAGGGCCAGATATAATGTAATGACCGACGTAACGCACAGGGAGGGAAAAGGGAAAGCCCTGCCCAAGGGAGAGGGTAAGGTGGTGACCCCTGACTCACCTTGCAGCTGGCACCTGACTGCCCTGACGTCCCTAGACGGGTTCCTCACCCGTGCGGCGATCACGTGCCTAAACCCTGGCTTTCACTGAAATGAGCCCTAGATAGTGAACGGGCCGTTGGGATCGCTAGTCCGCACCACTGAACTAAGAGGGAAACACCAGGGAGAGGACAGACAAATACAGACAAACACATACACCCAGGTGGGCGACCACAGCAGTCCACAAAGGTCCAACAGGGATCCGGAGGGTAGCGTTCTGGATCAACAACCAGAGAACGCAGCAACACAGCTCCAGAGGGTCAGAATAGATGTCCAGGCAGGAAGCTCTATATCTGGCAACCAGAGAAGTGTGAGAGGGGAATATAAGGAGGTTTGGGAGTGCTGGACAAGGAACAGCTGAGGAGAAGGAGCTACGGATCCCTGAGTGAGCCAAAAGGGTTTGCAAAGCAAACCCAGAAAGCAACCATAAGGAAACAGCCCTATCTTACATAGAGCGCGCAGCCAACCGCTGCGACCTCCTGACCCCGGGTACAACGGAGTCAGGCGTGGCTCTTGACACCCTCGTGACACGTGCGTTCCAAAACGGATCAATGATGTATACCAAGATGGCCGAGCGCCTCCCGGATCACATGACGCCGGTAAGCATGGACGTGCGTTCCATTCGCACAGCACAAGGAACGCACGTCAGTAGAATCACATAGAACACATGCGTTCCATGGTACAAGAGAGGATCCCACGTCTCGCCGCACCCTATCATAGTCAAGGGCTGGGGCCTTGGGCGGACCGCATGTTAACCCTCTTAGTGACAGCTCGATATCCCACACCACCACTCAGAGACACAGGCAATTGTGGGATTGAAGTTACTGGGGGCAACATTGGAGTACACTACTCTGAGTGTGCTATGGACACCACGCTGTTTTTGCCATGAAAAAGATACATTAAATAAATTAATGGACGCTCAGGTATGGGGCTAACCCTTCAATAATCGACTGACACTTCATGTGTCGATGTCCTATTCTATCAGTTAAAGAGGGTGAAGGTTGTGAATAAGGGGAGCTACCCTAATGGACCAGAGAATTAGATGAATTACAGGAAACATGAGAATGTTAATTTCTCATTCAGCCCTCCCAGTGACTGCGAACGGAACCTATAGATCCATTCAGTTTCTTTCTGAAGGATCCTGCGATCCCAGTCACCTTTCCTGGGAGAGGGTCTTATCACTTCCATGGCTGAGAATTTCAGGGACTTAGGGTCGCCACTGTGAAATTCCCACATGTGGTTCTGTCGGGATTCAAACCCGTGACCAGCCACATCCCAGGCGGTAGCCCTGCTTACTAGGCTACCGACCTCTCTGGACATTCCTCCCTGAAACCTATTATGTAACCTCAGTCTTGCCAAGCCTTGCTCATCACCCTTGATTCCCCACACCTGGTACTTCCCTATATAAGTCCAGCCCCTTGCACTCTAGCTTGCTGATTATTGAGCTCCTGAGCCTTGATCAAGCTTCTCATCTGCTGCTCTTGCTACTACTGGAAGTCCACTGCTGACCAGGAATTGCCTACCGACTACTCTTCTGCTTTGTCCCTACCTACTGAACTGCTACCACCGTTGCCATCCGGATTGTCTGACCACGCTTACTGCCGCCTGCCCTGACCCACCGCCTGCCTACCGACTACTCTTCTGCTTTGTCCCTACCTACTGAACTGCTACCACTGTTGCCATCCGGATTGTCTGACCATGCTTACTGCCACCTGCCCTGACCCACCGCCTGCCTACCGACTACGCCTCTGCCAGACTTCCTGCACCTACCTGCCTGCGGTCCTTGCCACTGGGCTCCACTCCTACCTCCAGCCAGCGGTTCTCTGACTCAGGTGAGCCTGTAGGACTGTTACAGGTTCGCTATAGGGGTATCCTTTTTCTTCTTGATATCATTGATGTGTTCAAGAATACGTCTCCGGAATTCCCTATAGGTTTTTCCCACATAGTCCCTGGGGCAAGTACATTGAGCGAGATATACCACCCCCTTACTTCTACAGTTAATAAAATCTCTGATGTCATAGTTCTTGTTGGGGACAGTGGCATGGCAGTGGCCTTCCTGAAGGTGGTGGTGACAAGTCTATCCCCGACTTTGGTAACCCTGATGTCAAGAAAAGTTAGAGTCTCTGGATGGAATTCAAAAGTGAAGGAAAGTCCCAACTCATTTATATTCAGAGTTTTAACAAACGATTCAAACTCATCAGCACCGTCATTCCAGATCATAAAGACATCATGAATATAACGTGTCCAGAAGACAATCTTGTCACCCCACCAGGTTTGTACATCAGGGAAGACCACTCTATCCTCCCACCAGCCCAGGAGGAGAGGACCTTTTAGGATTACAAGGGGAAACGCGTCGGGACAAGTAATTTAATACCGTGTTTTGATCGGGACTGTAAATCTATACTGTTCTCGATATGTATAAAGTGTGTATCATATCTAGTGTAAACTAAAACCCATGTAAATTTTCTTTGTTATTTGGTAGATTATGTATTGGGTACTTTACCTTTAGTAAGGGTGTTATAAGGACAGGTAGTCAAGGCACGTGGACAGAGTGCTCCTACCATTCAGGTGCATCTCTTGGCTGAGGATATTTTGAGGGATACCTTTTTTACACCACGTGTTGCCCCGTGCCTCTACACATTAGCATTAGCCGTCTGCCTGGCCCACAACAGCTCTATTCTGTGTTTGTCCATGTATTCATTGGTCCCCTGTAAGGGATCTGTATTTAATGATCTTTAATAAAAGTTACGTTTTAGGTAGTTGTTTTCAGTGATAGTAGTTATTACTTTACAATCCCCATAGGTCTACTTCATGTTTGGATCAATTTGGGAATGATATTTTATTTTTGGGGGATGTTAAAAGGCTTACTTTTTAGGGACCAGTTCAGGTCTGAAGTCACTTTTTGAGGCTTACATAATAGAAACCACCCAAAAATGACCCCATTCTAGAAACTACACCCCTCAAGGTATTCAAAACTTATTTTTACAAACGTCGTTAACCCTTTAGGTGTTCCACAAGAGTTAATGGCAAATGGTGAAAACATTTCAGAATTTAGATTTTTTGGCAAATTTTCAATTTTTTCCAGTAACAAAGCAAGGGTAAACAGCCAAACAAAATGCTATATTTTTTGCCCCGATTCTGTAGTTTGCATAAACACCCCATATGTGGCCGTAAACTACTGTACGGGCACACAGTAGGGCATAGAGGGAAAGGTGCGCCGTATGGTTTTTGGAAGGCAGATTTTGCTGGACTGTTTTTTTTTTACACCATGTCCCATTTGAAGCCCCCCTGATGCACCCCCAGAGTAGAAGCTCCATAAAAGTGACCCCATCTAAGAAACTACACCCCTCAAGGTATTCAAAACTGATTTTACAAACTTTGTTAACCCTTTAGGTGTTGCACAAAAGTTATTGGCAAATGGAGATGAAATTTGAGAATTTAAATTTTTGGGCAAATTTTCCATTTTAATAATTTTTTTCCAGTTACAAAGCAAGGGTTAACAGCCAAACAAAACTCAATATTTATGGCTCTGATTCTGTAGTTTACAGAAACACCCCATATGTGGTCGTAAACCGCTGTACGGGCACACAGCAGGGTGCAGAATGAAAGGAATGGCATACGGTTTTGGAAGGCAGATTTTGCTGGACCGTTTTTTTTTACACCATGTCCCATTTGAAGCCCCCCTGATGCACCCCTAGAGTAGAAACTCCAATAAAGTGACCCCATATTAGAAACTACGGGATAGGCTGGCAGTATTGTTGGTACTAGTTTAGGGTACATATGATTTTTGGTTGGTCTATATTACACTTTTTTTGAGGCAAGGTAACAAGAAATAGCTGTTTTGGCACCGTTTTTATTTTTTGTTATTTTCAACATTCATCTGACAGGTTAGATCATGTAATATTTTTACAGAGCAGGTTGTCATGGATGCGACGATACCTAATATGTATACTATTTTTTTTATTTATGTAAGTTTTACACAATGATTTCATTTTTGAAACAAAAAAATCATGTTTTAGTGTCCATAGTTATATGGAGACACATATGGAGAGCCATAGTTTTTTTCAGTTTTTGGGCAAATATCTTGGGTAGGGTATGATTTTTGCGGGATGAGATTACGGTTTGATTGGCACTATTTTGGGGTGCGTATGACTTTCTGATCGCTTGCTATTACACTTTTTGTGATGTAAGGTGACAAAAAAAGGCTTTTTTACACCGTTTTTTTTTTTTTGCTTTTTTTTACGGTATTCACCTGAGGGGTTAGATCATGTAATATTTTTATAGAGCAGGTGTTATATATATATATATACTATTCTTTTATTTATGTAAGTTTTACACAATGATTTCATTTTTTAAACAAAAAAAAATCATGTTTTAGTGTCTCCATAGTCTGAGAACCATAGTTTTTTCAGTTTTTGGGCAAATATCTTGGATAGGGTTTGATGTTTGCAGGATGAGATGACGGTTTGATTGGCACTATTTTGGGGTGCGTATGACTTTTTGATAGCTTGCTATTACACTTTTTGTTATGTATGGTGACAAAAAATAGCTTTTTTTACACCGTGTTTTTTTTTAACGGTATTCACCTGAGGGGCTAGGTCATGTGATATTTTTATAGAGCAGGTTATTATGGACGCGGCGATACCTAATATGTATACTTTTTTTTTATTTATGTAAGTTTAACACAATTATTTCATTTTTGAAACAAAAAAAATCATGTTTTAGTGTCTCCATATTCTGAGAGCCATAGTTTTTTCAGTTTTTGGGCGATTATCTTATGTAGGGTCTCATTTTTTGCGGGATGAGGTGATGGTTTGATTGGTACTATTTTGGCGTACATACGACTTTTTTGATCACTTTTATTATCTTTTTTGGGATGTAAAGTGGGCAAAATTTCAATTTCATCATAGTTTTTTATTTTTATGGCGTTCACCGTTCGGGTAAAGTAACATGGCCGTTTTATAGATCAGGTCGTTACGGACACGATGATATCAAACCTGTGTAGGGAATTTATTTTTTTTTTTTTATTTTTAATCAGTGATAAATGTGTTTTTTGATTTTTACTTTTTTTCACTTTTTTTTTACTTTTCTTTGACCCAGACCCACTTGGTTCTTGAAGATCCAGTGGGTCTGATGTCTGTATAATACAGTACAGTACACTATATAGTGTACTGTACTGTATTTTCACTTTACAAAGTCTGATTAGACTTCTGTCTTTAGTGATCGGAACTATACATGACGTACCGGTACGTCATGTGTCCTTAAGTACCAGGACAACATGACGTACCGGTACGTCATGTGTCCTGAAGAGGTTAAGAGAACTCTCTGTAGCAAACCTGAGATGCAAGAGCACTTTCTAGCATTCATGCAGAAGATTCTAGATAACCATCATGTTGAGCCAGCACCAGACCTTGAGGAAGGTGAAGAATGCTGGTACCTTCAATCCTTTGGAGTCTACCATCCTCGTAAACCGGGGCAAATCAGAATCGTCTTTGACTCAAGCGCTCAGTTCAAGGAAACCTCTTTAAACAACGTTCTTCTAACTGGTCCAAATTTAATGAACAACCTTGTAGGAGTGTTGATGTGGTTCAGGAAGGAAACCATTGCAGTGACAACTGACATCCAACAGATGTTCCACTGTTTCAAAGCCACAGAAATTATCTCAGATTCTTGTGGCACCGCAAAAATGACATTAATGATTGCGTTCAGTTTTTCCACACACAAAATAAAAAAACTGAAGGTTTACAAACAACTCCTAGCAACCATCAGTGAAAAACGCATTGCATCTGCACTTGCTTCCGGATGCAATACGTTTTTCACGCAGCCCCATTTACTTCTATGGGAACAGGGCTGCGTGAAAAACGCAAAATATAAAAGATGCTCAGATTTTCACGCAACGCACAAGTGATGGTTGAAAAACAATGCTCATGTACACAGACCCATTGAAATGAATGGGTCCGGAGTCAGTGCGGGTGCAATGCGTTCACGTCACTCATTGCACCTGTGCTGAAAACTCGCTTATGTGAAAGGGGCTTAAGACAACATCGCTCTCTTCTACCTATTACAGCATCTTTGCGAAATTGCAACATAGCCTACCATTGGGGCTTCCCTTTAAAACTACTGATATCCAAAGATGGATGTTTTCATGTTGTTCATACTCTTAAGGATGGGAAACGCTTGCTTCAGGAATGGAAGATTCCAATGACCCCCTCAGAAGCTGAGAATAACACCACTCTTCAACCACTATGACAGAAATGGCGGAAGATACCCCAAGAGCGGATTCACAAGACTTGAATGTCCCATCTGATGTATTCTGATACCCTTCAACTGATCTTTATCCCTTTTTCTTGTTTTTATATTTTGCAGGTGCTACTCCCTTACTTTTTCAGCTACAGTAGGTGACACAACTGTTGCTGTTTCTTGTGCTCTTGTCTTCTTTATAGTACTTTCGCCCTACATTACCAAAAGCGGTTGTTACTGTACTGGTTACTATGTTTTTTTATTGGTTAAGTCTTTTTTCTTTAGCTCCCTTCACTCAAATGAATGAGTACTATGTTGGATCTCTCATGGGATCAAGATAATGTCACTGAATGCCAAGGGGTTAAATTGTCCTCAGAAAAGGACCTTTGTATGGAGAGAGGCATTGACCTTCAAGGCTGATGTACTCTGTGTCCAGGAGTCTCACCTCCTGAGACCAGATGCACATCATGTTAAACACAGTTTCTTCCCTACCATTGTCCACTCTCACAACTAGAGATGAAAAATTTGGTTCGATCCAAATAAATTTGCGGCGAATTACGTTAAAAAAAGGCTATTTCCTGGCTGCTGAGAGCCTTTATAGTGGTGTAGAACACTGTGCCTTGTAGTAACACGCACAGGGAGTCTGCTTTGGTAGTTCAATAATACTGTGAGTCCATATGAGATGCAGATGGCAGGCATCGCTCTTAGACAGAGGCGGCTCTTCCATTAGGCCACTTAGGCCGCCGCCTAAGGCCTCGCGCTGGTGGGGGCCTCGCTCTGGCTCCCACCCGACACCGCCGCAAGTACAAATTGTACTTGCGGCGGTGTCGGGTGGGAGCATCCTTAAGTCAAAACATTCGGGGCTTGAGCTCCAGTGCCCCAAATGCTATTCTCCACCCCCCCCAGTACTTGTCCACTGATCGGCCACCCTCCGTCCTGCAGCGCATAATCCCGCGAGACCCGCTGCGAGAGGTCACAGGTCTCGCAGGATTACGCGCAGCAGGACGCGGTTGCGCTCTGAAGTTTCACCTAACTACTTAAAGACCACCGGATGACTTAAAACGTCCAGATGTATCTCTGCCATGTTCCTGGATGTCCTTGCTAAGTACAAGGTGGGCGGAAAATTACATAATATGAGGCACTAGTGTGTGGGCAAATTTGTGAGGCAGTGTGGGGGGCAAATTACATGATGAGGGCAGTGTGGGGGGCAAATTACTTAATGGGGGCAGTGTGGGGGGCAAATTACATGATGGGGGCAGCGTGGCGAACAAATTACTTAATGTGGGCAGTGGGGCGGATAAATTACTTAAAGGCGGCAGTGTGGGGGGCAAATTACTTAATGGGGGCAGTGTGGCGGGCAAATTACTTAATGGGGGCAGTGTGGGGGGCAAATTACATGATGAGGGCAGTGTGGGGGGCAAATTACATGATGAGGGCAGTGTGGCAGATAAATTACTTAATGGTGGCAGTGTGGGGGGCAAATTACTTAATGGGGGCAGTGTGGCGGGCAAATTACTTAATGGGGGCAGTGTGGGGGGCAAATTACATGATGAGGGCAGTGTGGGGGGCAAATTACATGATGAGGGCAGTGTGGGGGGCAAATTACATGATGAGGGCAGTGTGGCGGATAAATTACTTAATGGGGGCAGTGTGGCGGGAAAATTACTTAATGGTGGCAGTGTGGCGGGCAAATTACTTAATGGGGGCAGTGTGGGGGCAAATTACTTAATGGTGGCAGTGTGGGGGGCAAATTACTTAATGGTGGCAGTGTGGAGGGCAAATTACTTAATGGGGGCAGTGTGGCGGGCAAATTACTTAATAGGGGCAGTGTGGCGGGCAAATTACTTAATGGGGCCAGTGTGGCGGGCAAATTACTTAATGGTGGCAGTGTGGCGGGCAAATTACTTAATGGTGGCAGTGTGGCGGGCAAATTACTTAATGGGGGCAGTGTGGCAAACAAATTACTTAATGGGGCAGTGTGGGGGGCAAATTACATGATGGGGCAAATTACTTAATGGGGGCAGTGTGGGGGGCAACTTACTTAATAGGGGCAGTGTGGAGGGCAAATTACTTAATGGGGGCACTGTAGGGGGCAGTGTTACTAATGAGGGCATTCTAGAAGGGAATTACTATTGGTGGGACTATGAGGAGCACAGCTTATTTCTTGAGGACTGAGCCGGGGTGCCGTACGGGAGATCACGGGCATCCCAACGATCTTCGTGGGGGCCTCATGTTTGAGTTTCGCCTAAGGCCTCACAAAGTCTAGAGCCGCCTCTGCTCTTAGAATCACATGATACTTAACTTATTTGAGCGGTCATGGGGCCAAACCTGACCAAATAACTCAAGTATCAACTCAGCCTTACAGGTAGATGTTAGCGTCAAGAAGAAGCGCACTAATTTTACACCCTCATCAGCTGATTCCACGTAGATGTCTACAGAACCTGTTCTATTAAACGAACCGGAGTGGATCTAAAACAGAGATGACACATGAATGGAATATTTGCATGTATTCTTTCTACCCACTCCTGCTTTTGGCTACCAAATCATAAGCCAATTCTGATGGTACCATAAAGGCCTTAAAGCTGCTACACAGACAGGATCCGTTGTGCATCTCCTTTTTCCTTCCTTCTGACAGATCAGAAGAATTGTCAAATAAATGATGATGTCAGCCATCCGGAAGCCAAAATAGTGGACCAGTCATGAAGTGGTGAGTATGGGAACAGCATGAGCAGTCCATAGAGTGGACCTATGACATAGTGGTGAGGTGAAAGCAGCATGAGGAGACCACAGAGTGGCCCAATGACAGGGTCTGGAGGTGGCAGCAGCATGAGTAGACCACAGAGCGGCACAATGACAGAGTCTGGAGGTGGAATCAGCATGAGGAGGCCACAGAATGGCACAATGACAGAGTCTGAAGGTGACGGCAGCATCAGGAGGCCACAGAGTGGCACAATGACAGAGTCTGGAAGTGGCAGCAGCATGAGAAGACCACAGAGCGGCACAATGACAGAGTCTGGAGGAGGCGACAGCAGCAGCATCAGAAGGAGGCCACAGAGCGGCACAATGACAGAGTCTGGAGGTGGAAGCAGCATGAGTATGCCACAGAGTGGCAAAATTATAGAGTTGGGAGGTGGCGGCAGAATCAGGAGGCCACAGAATGGCAAGGCGACATTCTGTGGAAGTGGGTGGCAATACCAGTACCCGCTGAAGATAGTGGGTGAAAGAAGTAGCACTTGGCATCAGATGTGTGGCATCAGGCGGGTAACAGCATCAGAATAATAGCTGAGGCAGGTAGCCAGAAGAAACCCGGTTTCTTTTGTCAAATTGTTGGTGTGGCACCATGGATGATCTAGTCTGATGCATCAGGCATTGGCATGTGGAAATCCTGGCTGATCCATGCCTGATTCATCTTGATGCAATGTCCCACTATGTGCTATACAGTGCTGCCCATAATTATTCATATCCCTGGCAAATTTTGACTTAAAGTTACTTTTATTCAGCCAGCAAGTAATTTTTTTACGGAAAATGACATAGGTGTCTCCGAAAAGATAATAAGACTATGTACAAGAGGCATTATTATGGAAAAAAATACATTTCTCAGCTTTTATTTACATTTGAGCAAAAAGTGTCTAGTCCAAAATTATTCATTCCCTTCTCAATAATCAATAGAAAAGCCTTTATTGGCTATTACAGCAATCAAACGCTTCCTATAATTGCAGACAAGCTTTTTGCATGTCTCCACAGGTATTTTTGCCAATTCATCTTTAGCAATGAGCTCCAAATCTTTCAGGTTGGAGGGTCTTCTTGCCATCACCACTTTAGCTCCCTCCACAGATTCTCAATTGGATTCAAGTCTGGACTCTGGCTAGGCCACTCTAAAACCTTAAAGGGACACTGACAGGCGAAATCAGCATATATAGTTAGATATATCACATTACAGGTCTTATAGAGTCTTTTAAAAGCATATAACTATCCCCCCTGTCCACCTTATAAAGAACGAAATATAAAGTTTTATAACCTGCATCTGCGGTCAGCAATCTGCCCAAGGGGCGGCGTTTCATGTGAAAATGCGCCCAGCCAGCCTTCCCAACTGCCGTTCTTAAGCCCCGCCCAGCTCATCATTATTCACTTCGCTGGGCGGGGCTAGAACTCTCCCCAGTCCCGATCCTGCGCCTGCGCAATTCAATCCTCCCAGCATCGCTCATGCCCAATCTTCTGCGCCTGCACCCCGCCGTGCCGTCGGACGCACTATAATTAACCCCTTATATGATGTGAGTGAGCAGCGCTCTGAAGCGCTGCTCTGAACAGTGCATGGCTGAGGCTGCAGCTGCCTCAGCCATGCACTGTTCAGAGCAGCGCTTCAGAGCGCTGCTCACTCACATCATATAAGGGGTTAATTATAGTGCATCCGACGGCACGGCGGGGCGCAGGCGCAGAAGATTGCGCATGAACGATGCCGGGAGGATTGAATTGCGCAGGCGCAGGATCGGCACTGGGGAGAGTTCTAGCCCCGCCCAGCGAAGTGAATAATGATGAGCTGGGCGGGGCTTAAGAACGGCAGTTGGGAAGGCTGGCTGGGCGCATTTTCACATGAAACGCTGCCCCTTGGGCAGATTGCTGACCGCAGATGCAGGTTATAAAACTTTATATTTCGCTCTTTATAAGGTGGACAGGGGGGATAGTTATATGCTTTTAAAAGACTCTATAAGACCTGTAATGTGATATATCTAACTATATATGCTGATTTCGCCTGTCAGTGTCCCTTTAATGTTGTTGTCTGCTAACCATTTCTTCACCATTTTTGCTGTGTGTTTTGGGTCATTGTCATGCTGAAATGTCCACTGGTGCCCAAGGCAAAGTTTCTCTGCAGACTGCCTGATGTTGTCGTTGAGAATCCTCATGTATTGCTCTTTTTTCATGGTGCCGTTTACTGTGATTAGGTTCCCTGGTCAATTGGCTGAAAAATACCCCCAAAGCATTATGTTCCCACCACCATGTTTGACAGTGGGGATGGTGTTCTTTGGGTTGAAGGCTTCTCCTTTTTTATGCCAAATGAAGAAAACATCATTGTGACCAAACAATTAAATTTTTGTTTCATCTGACCATAACACAGAAGACCAGAAGTCTTCTTCTTTGTCCAGATGAGCTTTTGCAAAGGCC
Organism: Bufo bufo; assembly: GCF_905171765.1. Lineage (NCBI taxonomy): Eukaryota > Metazoa > Chordata > Amphibia > Anura > Bufonidae > Bufo > Bufo bufo. The sequence continues at coordinate 83,495,657 of NC_053395.1, forward strand.
AAGCGAGCTTTTGTGTGCCTTATCTGGAGAAGTGGCGTCCTCCTTGGTCTGCATTGTGCAGTGTCCGTTGGATTGTGTGCCTTGAGACATTGCCACCAGCAGAGCCCAGATTCACCAGGATGGCCTTGGTGGTGATCCTTGGATTCTTTTTCACCTCTCTAACTATCCTCCTGGCCAGCACAGGTGTCACTTTTGGCTTCCGACCACGTCCTCTGAGATTTTCCACAGTGCGGAACATCTTGTATTTTTTGCTCAAATGTAAATAAAAGCTGAGAAATGTATTTTTTTCCCACAATAATGCCTCTTGTACATCGTCTTATTATCTTTTGGGAGACACCTATGTCATTTCCCGTCAAAAAATTACTTGCTGGTTGAATAAAAGTAACTTTGTCAAAATTTGCCAGGGGTATGAATAATTATGGGCAGCACTGTATGTGGGCACTTTAAACTCTTGCTAAATGTCATATCAAATGTATTGTGGCATCATGTTGTAATTCCCTTTAACAGGCTGGCAGTGTCATGTACCTTTATTCGCCCATAGGTGGTGCTTGCACCACTTATATATATATATATATATATATATAGCTGGGGGGTGTAAAGTTAGTGTGTCCGATGCGAATGAAGAGATGAGGAAGTTAATGAAGGAGGTAGAAATTTGTATTTCCACCGAAATAATTCAGAAAAGATTTTAACGCATATAAGTGCAGCGCTTTATGCTGAATACAAGATTTTTTTTTCACCAAAATAATCCAAAAAAGATTTTACCGCATATAACTGCAGCGCTTAATGCTGAATACAATTTTTTTTACAACCAAAATAAATCACAAAAGATTTTAGCACATATAACAGCATCGCTGAATACAAGCTCCTAGGAAGGTAATGGAGCGTCCCGGCATCTATTCGCTCCACTGAAGGATTATTTTGAAAGTGTGTAGAAGCCACAGAGGGAGCCCCCATGAGGCAGATTTATCATAGAGACATCATGCAGATTTTACCACATATAACTGCAGCGCTGAATGCAATCATTTTTCTATTGAAATAAGTCACAAAAGATTTTAACACATATAACTGCAGCGCTAAATGCTGAATACAATATTTTTTTTCCACCGAAATAAGTCTCAAAAGATTTTACCGCATACAACTGCCGCGCTGAACGCCGAATATCTTTTTCTTTTTCTACTGATATACACCACTAATGGCTTTACCACATATAACTGGAACAGTGAACGAGAAGTATATTTAAATTTTTCCACGTATACCGTATATGCCACTAAAGGCTTTTCAACAGAGGGTTATAGGCTGTCAGTTTGAAAAAAACGACGACACCTGAGGCGGAGTGATCTGAAGTGAACGGGATGTAGCAAAGGAAGTCGGTCCGCACTGGAAGAGCGAGAGGTGGTCCTCGTGCGGTTTCTGTGCTGCAGAGAAGTCCCCATAGTGTCCAACAAGCAATACTGCAGATAGATGCGGGCTGGTGTGAATTAGTTAGCATTTTTGTGCAGGGTTAGTGCATAGTGTATTTACCTGTATTGGTGCGCCGCTCTTATGGACGTCGTCACGTAAGCGCGGAGTGTGTGAAACGTAAATACAAAATTTCACCACAATGTAATTTGGTCTATACCGCAAAAAGGACTTTCCCACATATAACTGCAGTGCTGAATGCTGAATATATCTTTATTTTTCTACTGAAATACGCCACTAAAGGTTTCACCACATATAACTGCAACAGTGAATGCTGAATATATTTATTTTTCTACTGAAAAATGGAGGGTGATCTGTGGATGGCACTGTTATGGGGGGTGGATCTGTGGATGGCACTGCTATATATGTTTCAGAAATAACGTCGTGGCACCTTGCTTAATTATATCGCTACTGGATGTCGGGTTCCCACCCGGTTATATCAAATGATAGAAAACTCCAGCAATATGCGGTGCAAAAATGTTTTTTTTTTAATAGGAAGTGCGGCAATTTTACACGTGACATTTCGGCCATAAATATAGGCCTTCATCAGACTGTAATATACAGAAAAACAAAGAACAAAAATTAAGGTTACAAATTATATCTAGGTAAATAAATTACATGGTTTCACGCAGAACTTAATAATGCATAGTTGTAAATTCATGACCAAGATTGCTTCCGGTGTATTCCATCCCAGAATTCTGTGATTGGAGCCATTCAGACTTATCTCTACAATCCAAAAGTCAAGGCAAAGACATATCTCATAATGTGAACATCAAAATAAAGTCAAAAACTAAAGTAAATCTGTATCTATGGTATCACCCAGAGGAATATAGGACAAAAAAAATATATGACAAAACATATATATTTCTATACTTTTATAAAGGAAGTCATCAGAAGGACAAGAAGATCAAACTCGTATGAATGAGGGACATATAGATTCCTGAAGCCATTGAGTATGTATGAAGTAAAATATATCCATATAGATAATAATATACAACAAAATTCAAAACAAAATTAACTAGACAATACAGCCAACAACATCACACATAGCATAAATTAATGGGTCTCACTATGTCCACCTATATATATATCTGTTATCGATGTCTGTGAAGGACCCGCCTGGTGGATTTTCCTGGAGCCGCTTTCTGGCACTGTCTGGGCGGTGCTTGTGATTCGGATAATGCGCAGAGATTGTCTGCTGCTTTAGAGAATCAGCTGATGCTAATGGATGGCCGCTGTTCTGCTTCAAATGTGCTCGTACCTGAAGTCTTCCGGACGCCGCGCATGCGCAAAATCACTGTTCCGTGCTACAAGCATCTCTTTGGAGCTAGAGCTGAGAGCCTCATTCTGACTATAGGATCGGCAGCATCGCGTATGTAGGTGACACGATTAGCATATTAATGAGGGGGTTGGCACAGTCTATCGAGGAATGCTGCTATAATTGTTGTATTAACTGTGATGTAATTATGCCTGGCATAGAATTTCCTTTCACCTTTAGTGAGCGTGGCCCAGATTACACATATATGGACATGAAATGACATTAAATAATATAGGATATCCAGAATGAGGTCACGATATCGAGCCTCAGAATAAATTAACAAAATTTGGTATTAGAAGAGACAGTTAGACCACTAAAATTAAGATAGTTAATGGAGGGAACAGTTAGTAATTCAGACAGTTGATAATTTACTGGGGTAAATAGTCAATATTGACCTGTGAAGATATATGGTAATATTACTACTTTTATGATTATAATTATACCCACTCAGTAAACCGAATTTTCTATATACGTACCAAGGTGAAAAAGGATACTATGTCTATAGGGTGACATATACTATGGAATCTGTGAATAAAGAAAATAATCGTTGAAATGTGTTTGTGGAAAACCATATAGAGAGTATAATCTGTATAATAAAATGTATGACGGTTCTACCATATGATTTACAATTATCCATTTTAGACAGATTCCTATAGGGACCCAGAGATCACTATATGTATCTGGTTGTAGTAAGATCTAGACAGATAACTGAATGGTGTTCATGTAAAACCCAGAATCTCATATTCCCTATTGAGACCTTTTGGTTCTAGGGTATCCAACGTATGGATCCAGAAGGCCTCCCTTTTTCTGAGTAGTTTTACCCTGTCTCCTCCCATCCTATGTGGTATCACCTGTTCTATGATTTGGTATTTCAACTGGGAAAGATTGTGTCCTGCGGCTGCGAAGTGAGCTGGTACTGGGAGTAGCAAATTACCTTGTCTAATGTTAGACTTGTGTTGACACACTCTATCACTGATTTTTTGGGTAGTTTCCCCCACATACATTTTTCCACATGGACACTTAAGTATATATATCACATAGGAGGAATCGCACGTGAAGAAGCCACGTACTGGGAAACGTTTGCCAGAAAGGGGATGTACAAAATGTACAATGAACCTTTTAGTACATTGGAACACTGGAGGCAGTGTATACAGGGAAATGTTCCCTGTTTTTTTTTCTGTAGAAAAGTTTGTCTGGGCCTGTCTATTGAGGGGCCTAGGTCTGCTTTGACCAGTATGTCCCTCAGGTTCCTGGAACAGCGAGTGCATGGTAGAATTGTATTTTTGAATTCCGCTACATTGGGATATGATTGTCTCAAAATTGACCAGTGGCTCTTAATGCTAATAGTTATTTTCCTGATGCTCGGGTGGTAGGTATTCACAAATGGTATTCTGGGTAGGGTCTCCCTAGGTTTATTAATTCTGGATCTTTCTGCATTTTGTAAAAGGTTTTTAGGATATCCTCTTTCTTGGAACCTTTCTTTCATTTCGCTAGATCTTTTATGACGTAGGTGATTCATTTTAACTATACGACATATGCGTTCCAATTGTGAATATGGAAGTGATTTTTTTGTATTGGGAGAGTGGAAACTTGAATAATGCAGCAGGTTATTTCTGTCTGTTGGCCTTCTATATAGATCAGTGGTAATCATGCCGTCGTCTTGTTTTATGACCATGGTGTCCAGAAAATTAATTTCTTTAATATGATAGTGTATGGTAAATTGTAATTCCGGATACACCGAGTTCAGAAATGTGTAGAACCGCAACAGGGAATCCAATGGGCCCCCCATATGCAGAAGATGTCGTCTATATAGCGTTTCCATAGTAGGACATTCTCAAAATACGCATGTGGGTAGATAAAAGTGTCTTCAAATTCTGCCATATAACTATTTGCATAGGGGGGCGCCACATTGGACCCCATTGCGGTACCCTGAATCTGTAGAAAGAAACCTTCCTGAAATAGAAAAAAGTTATTCATCTGGACCAGTTGTAATAGGTCCATGTAAAACTCTATTTGGTTTGTGTCTATTGTATGTGTGTCTAGTAACTTTCTGACAGCTGCCAGACCCTTTTCATGCTGCTTCATTCTCTGCAGTTTTGCCTGTGCATAACCATCAGCATGACAGGAAGATGCGCATTAAGGAATTCAATGTATGGCTTGGTAAATGGTGTCTGAACCAAGGGTTTGGCTTTGTGTCTCATGTTAGCTCTTGTTGGAATGGAAAAGAATTGTACAAGATAGATGGTTTGCATCTTTCTCTCAAGGGAACGAATGTCCTTGGTGAACAGTTCCAAGTATTTGCTAAGGAGCATTTAAACTAGGAAAGGGGGGCAAAAGAGTGATAATCCAGCAGTCCACTGCCCCCCGGAACAATGCCAGAAGATGCCAGTAGCACAAAGGTTAAGAAATGACAAGCTCAGATTCTTGTGATATATAGACCACCTAGCCAAGTCATAGAATTAGATGATCTACTAGTTGAGGAAATAGCTAAAATGACATTGAAGGGGGAAGTTATCATTATGGGAGACTTCAATCTTCCAGATGTAAACTGGAAAACCAAAATAGCTAGTTCAGCCAGGATACAGATATTCTAAATTCCTTCCTCCACACCACACAAAAACAAAAGTTTTCGATTTTAGAAAAACAGACTTTTCTAAAATTAAATTAGTGGTATACGAGTCCCTATCAGTTTCATTGGAGTCCAGGAGAAATGGGACTACTTAAAAGTGGCACTATTGAAGGCAACATAAAATTGCATTAGGCTTGTCAGTAAAAGCAAAAAAAGGAAAAGACCACTGTGGTACTCAGCAGAAGTGGCCAAAATCATTAAAAACAAAAAGATTGCATTTAGGAATTATAAAAAAAACAAAAACAAGGATGACAGGCAGATTTATAAGATTAGGCAGAGAGAGGCCAAACAAGTTATAAGAGCTTCTAAAGCACAGACAGAAGAGAAATTATCTCAGTCAGGGAAAAAAGGCAATAAGGCATTCTTCAGATACATAAATGAAAAAAGGAAACTAAAACAAGGAATTACCAAATTAAAAACAAAAGAAGGAAGGTATATGGCAGAAGATAAAGAACTAGCTGACTGCCTCAATGAATACTTCAGCTCAGTTTACAAATTTACAAAGGAAAATGAAGGAAAAGGACCTCAGTTAGGAAAGAAGACTAATGAATCTTTTGATGCATGTGTCTTTACAGAGGAAGAGGTTCTAAGTCAGCTGTCTAAAATTAATACAAATAAGTCACAGGGGCCTGATGGGATACACCCAAAGCTATTAAAAGAGCTCAGCAGTAAACTAGCAAAACCATTAACAGATTTATTTAACCAATCGCTGGCAACAGGAGTCGTTCCAGAAGATTGGAAATTAGCAAATGTTGTGCCCATTCACAAAAAAGGTAGTAGGGAGGAATCGGGCAACTATAGGCCAGTAAGCCTTACATCAATAGTGGGGAAATTAATGGAAACCATACTTAAGGAGAGGATTGTGGAACATCTAAAATCCCATGGATTGAAAGATGAAAAACAGCATGGGTTTGCTTCAGGGAGATCATGTCAAACTAATCTTATAGATTTTTTTGATTGGGTGACTAAAATAATAGATGGAGGAGGTGCAGTAGACATTGCTTATCTAGACTTTAGTAAGGCTTTTGATACTGTCCCACATAGAAGGCTTATCAATAAATTGCAGTCATTGGGCTTGGACTCCCATATTGTTGAATGGATTAGGCAGTGGCTGAGGGACAGACAACACAGGGTTGTAGTCAATGGAGTATATTCAGACCATGGTCTTGTTACCAGTGGGGTTCCTCAGGGATCTGTTCTGGGACCCATATTGTTTAATATCTTTATCAGCGAAATTGCAGAAGGCCTCGATGGTAAGGTGTGTCTATTTGCGGAATACACAAAGATTTGTAACAGGGTTGATGTTCCTGGAGGGATACACCAAATGGAAAAGGATTTAGGAAAACTAGAGGAATGGTCAAAAATCTGGCAACTAAAATTTAATGTTGATAAGTGCAAGATAATGCACCTGGGGCGTAAAAACCCAAGAGCTGAATATAAAATCAGTGATACAGTCCTAACCTCAGTATCTGAGGAAAGGGATTTAGGGGGTCATTATTTCAGAAGACTTAAAGGTAGGCAGACAATGTCATAGAGCAGCAGGAAATGCTAGCAGAATGCTTGGGTGTATAGGGAGAGGCATTACCAGTAGAAAGAGGGAGGTGCTCATGCCGCTCTACAGAGCACTAGTGAGACCTCATTTGGAGTATTGTGATCAGTACTGGAGACCATATCTCCAGAAGGATATTGATACTTTGGAGAGAGTTCAGAGAAGAGCTACTAAACTGGTACATTGATTGCAGGATAAAACTCACCAGGAAAGATTAAAGGACCTTAACATGTATAGCTTGGAAGAAAGACAGGACAGAGGGGATATGATAGAAACTTTTAAATACATAAAGGGAATCAACAAGGTCAAAGAGGAGAGAATATTTAAAAGAAGAAAAACTGCTACAAGAGGATATAGTTTTAAATTAGAGGGGCAGTATTACTTTACTGAGAGAGTAGTGGATGCATGGAATAGCCTTCCTGCAGAAGTGGTAGCTGCAAATACAGTGAAGGAGTTTAAGCATGCATGGGATAGGCATAAGGCCATCCTTCATATAAGATAGGGGCAGGAGCCATTCGAAGGATTCAGTATATTGGGCAGACTAGATGGGCCAAATGGTTCTTATCTGCCGACACATTCTATGTTTCTATGCTGGATGGAGGTGTAGAGGCTCGTTACGTCCCATGTGACAAATATGGTCCCAGGGGATAATGTTAGTAAGTCTTCTAGGAGCATGTGGAACGCTGAGGTGTCCAGTAGGAAGGACTTGGTATTTTTAATCATTGGTGTCAGGACCTTTTCCAAAAGGATGGACAATGGAGATAGGATTGAATCTGTTGAGGCGACTATCGTTCACCCCGGCGGATTATGCAAATTTTTATGTACCTTTGGTAGTGTGTATATGACAGGTGTAATGGGATTTGTTTTGGTTAAGAAAGTAACAACTGTGTCGTCTAAGTACTTTCGCCAATATATTCCTGCTGGGGATAGTCATTTGCTGCGGTCCACATGCGGTGGGGCTGCTCCCCCAATGAAAAACATGCTACAGTGTTAGGGGTTGAGCAGCTCCTCCAGTATTGCCACTATATTTCTGTGTTTTTGTCTTGTTTTATATGTAGTGTATGTGCCTTTACCTGGCATTCAAACACTCTTTTGCACCTGGTGACCTCCATCACAGGGTCTGATATGGGTGTGGCTTGCAGTCTGGCTTTGTTCACATTGCACTAGTTGTCCTGCTAGGCGTTTGTGTGGAAGCCTGGCTGTGAGCTGGATTACATCACCTTCAGACCTTGTTCACACCATAGTTAGCGTAGTGGTAGGACCCTTTGCCATGCTGAGTGACCGTGACGTGGTGCATGAAGGGCTCCGATATTTTCCTGACAGGAATATATTGGCGAAAGTCTCAGCTTTTAATATCTACATTTATGACTAGCCAGTATAGTCAGTGGCATATCCGTTTGGTGCATTTTTTCTGTGATTTATATGATTGTATTTACATCCGCACAATGCTCCGTTTTGTGTAGGATGCCCTTGTGGTGCATGTGGACCGCGCCGACATCCTCCACCGTATGCATTTTTTGCTGGGGATAGTCGTTTGCTGCGGTCCACATGCGGTGGGGCTGCTCCCCCAATGAAAAACACGCTACAGTGTTAGGGGTTGAGCAGCTCCTCCAGTATTGCCACTATATTTCTGTGTTTTTGTAATGTTTAAGTACTCCCTCAATCTTTTCAGAGATTTGTCTAGTGGGTTCTTTTTGTAGTTTTACATAGACTGTTTCGTCACTTAGCTGGCGTTCTATTTCTTTTATATATTTATCCCTGTCCATCACTACTAGGGCACCACCCTTGTCGGCCAGTTTGAATATCAATTCCTTCCTTTTGGAGAGGGCCAGAAGAGCTTGTCTTTCTGTATTACATAAATTGTGTTGAAATTTATATTTGCCTCTAGATAAGTCCTTTCTAAATGTGGCCATATCTCTATGAACAAATGTTATGAAGGTCTCAATGGCTGGTGTTCTAGGTGGAGGGAAATGGCTCTTATTACGTAGGCTGAAGTCACGTATAGTGACTCCAGCCTTTGGTGATACAGTCTCTCTAGTGAAACTAGGAGAAGCATCTGAAAAGTGAACCTTAAGGCGGATGTTCCTGAACAGTCTTTGTAAGTCTAGATCCAGCTGGAATGTGTCCAGTTGGCTAGACGGACAATATGACAGTCCTTTTTCCAATAGTGAAATTTCCGCCGGTCCTAGTGAATGTGAGGATATATTGATGACAAGAGACTGTACATGGGATCTTGTGGTGATCTTGTGGTGATCCTGTAGCCAAGAAGTTGGTGTTGGTGTTGGCGCCACCTCTGTGTCCTCTTCTTCCTCTGCCGCGTTGTGGTTGTTGTAAAGAATTGGTGTCGCTGCCGGAGCTTGATTTAATTGACTCTCTTGAAGATGAACGTCCCTTGTAGTTGGAATAACTGTATTGTGGATCTGGCCATCTATAGACTCGATTTAACTTGTAGTCCTCTGTTTCTCTGAGAAATTTGTTCCTTTTGAAAGTCTCCAACTCTTTACGTTGGTGTGTTAGAGATGACGTGATTTTTTCTTGTAGTTGATTAAATTCCTCCTGAGAAGTGGTTGCTTTCAGCTGGTCTTCTATTGCTTTTATCTCAGTCGTTGTCTTTGAGATAGCGTCCTGCAGGTATGTGACCGTGAGGGTCATTAAGTCAAATGAACATTTATTAAGAATCTGTTCAAACTTGTCACAGAATTCACGATTTTCCTTAAAAAAGGCTGGTTTTGTACGGATACGCAATCCCCGGGGGATGCGTCTAACCTTTAGATATTCAGCTATAGTAGCACAATGTAATTCATAGTTGAGTAGACGTCGCGATTCCCGTTACAGGTCGCGGATCTAAAATTCCGTTGGTTGTGTTTGTAGGAATTCCCCAGAATACTTGACCTGGGATAAGATTTCAGAAATCTCTTCTGGTTGAAAAGATAATGTACCACTTGCCATGGTATTGCAGGTGCTTCACTCCGTGAGGGAAACAATGTTTCAGAGATAACGTTGTGGCACCTTGCTTAATTATGTCGCTACTGGATGTCGGGTTCCCACCCCGTTATATCAAACGATAGAAAACTCCAGCAATATGCGGTGCAAAAAGAATGATTTTTTAAATAGGAAGTGCGGCAATTTTACACGTGATGTTTCGGCCATAAACATAGGCCTTCGCGACCTGGATAGGATCCGCGACCTGGAACGGGAATCGCGACGTCTACTCAACTGTGAATTACATTGTCCTCAATCCTATCTCCATTGTCCATCCTTTTGGAAAAGATCCTGACACCAATGATTAAAAATACCAAGTCCTTCCTACTGGACACCTCAGCGTTCCTCATGCTCCTAGAAGACTTACCAACATTATCCCCTGGGTCCATATTTGTCACATGGGACGTAACGAGCCTCTACACCTCCATCCAGCATGAAAAGGGTCTGGCAGCTGTCAGAAAGTTACTAGACACACATACAAAAGACACAAACCAAATAGAGTTTTACATGGACTTAATACAACTGGTCCTGATAACTTTTTTCTATTTCAGGACAGTTTCTTTCTACAGATTCATGGTACCGCAATGGGGTCCAATGTGGCGCCCCCCTATGCAAATAGCTATATGGCAGAATTTGAAGACACTTTTATCTACCCACATGCGTATTTTGAGAATGTCCTACTATGGAAACGCTATATAGACGACATCTTCTGCATATGGGGGGCCCATTGGATTCCCTGTTGCGGTTCTACACATTTCTGAACTCGGTGTATCCGGAATTACAATTTACTATACACTATCATATTAAAGAAATTAATTTTCTGGACACAATGGTCATAAAACAAGACGACGGCACGATTACCACTGATCTATATAGAAAACCAACAGACAGAAATAACCTGCTGCATTATTCAAGTTTCCACTCTCCCAATACAAAAAAATCACTTCCAAATTCACAATTGGAACGCGTATGTCGTATAATGAATCACCTACGTCATAAAAGATCTAGCGAAATGAAAGAAAGGTTCCAAGAACGAGGGTATCCTAAAAACCTTTTACAAAATGCAGAAAGACCCAGAATTAATAAACCTAGGGAGATCCTACCCAGAATACCATTTGTGAATACCTACCACCCGAGCATCAGGAAAATAACTAATAGCATTAAGAGCCACTGGTCAATTTTGAGACAATCGTATCCCAATGTAGCGGAATTCAAAAATACAATTCGACCATGCACTCGCTGTTCCAGGAACCTGAGGGACATACTGGTCAAAGCAGACCTAGGCCCCTCAATAGGCAGGCCCAGACAAACTTTTCTACAGAAAAAAAAACAGGGAACATTTCCCTGTATACACTGCCTCCAGTGTTCCAATGTACTAAAAGGTTCATTGTACATTTTGTACATCCCCTTTCTGGCAAACGTTTCCCAGTACGTGGCTTCTTCACGTGCGATTCCTCCTATGTGATATATATACTTAAGTGTCCATGTGGAAAAATGTATGTGGGGGAAACTACCCAAAAAATCAGTGATAGTGTGTCAACACAAGTCTAACATTAGACAAGGTAATTTGCTACTCCCAGTACCAGCCCACTTCGCAGCCGCAGGACACAATCTTTCCCAGTTGAAATACCAAGTCATAGAACAGGTGATACCACATAGGAGGGGAGGAGACAGGGTAAAACTACTCAGAAAAAGGGAAGCCTTCTGGATCCATACATTGGATACCCTAGAACCAAAAGGTCTCAATAGGGAATATGAGATTCTGGGTTTTACATGAACACCATTCAGTTATCTGTCTAGATCTTACTACAACCAGATACATATAGTGATCTCTGGGTCCCTATAGGAATCTGTCTAAAATGGATAATTGTAAATCATATGGTAGAACCGTCATACATTTTATTATACAGATTATACTCTCTATATGGTTTTCCACAAACACATTTCAACGATTATTTTCTTTATTCACAGATTCCATAGTATATGTCACCCTATAGACATAGTATCCTTTTTCACCTTGGTACGTATATAGAAAATTCGGTTTACTGAGTGGGTATAATTATAATCATAAAAGTAGTAATATTACCATATATCTTCATGGGTCCATATTGACTATTTACCCCAGTAAATTATTAACTGTCTGAATTACTAACTGTTCCCTCCACTAGCTATCTTAATTTTAGTGGTCTAACTGTCTCTTCTAATACCAGATTTTGTTAATTTATTCTGAGGCTCGATATCGTGACCTCATTTCTGATATCCTATATTATTTAATGTCATTTCATGTCCATATATGTGTAATCTGGGCCACGCTCACTAAAGGTGAAAGGAAATTCTATGCCAGGCATAATTACATCACAGTTAATACAACAATTAATGCAGCATTCCTCGATAGACTGTGCCCAGGAATCTATATGTCCCTCATTCATACGAGTTTGATCTTCTTGTCCTTCTGATGACTTCCTTTATAAAAGTATAGACATATATATGTTTTGTCATATATTTTTTTGTCCTATATTCCTCTGGGTGATACCATAGATACAGATTTACTTTAGTTTTTGACTTTATTTTGATGTTCACATGAGATATGTCTTTGCCTTGACTTTTGGATTGTAGAGATAAGTCTGAATGGCTCCAATCACAGAATTCCTGGATGGAATACACCGGAAGCAATCTTGGTCATGAATTTACAACTATGCATTATTAAGTTCTGCGTGAAACCACTTATCATGTAATTTATTTACCTAGATATAATTTGTAACCTTAATTTTTGTTCTTTGTTTTTCTGTATATTACAGTCTGATGAAGGCCTATATTTATGGCCAAAACGTCACGTGTAAAATTGCCGCATATTGCTGGAGTTTTCTATCAACTGCTATATATGTGTCACCCACAGATCCTCCACCCCATACCAGTGCCATCCACATATCCCCCACCCCATAATAGTGGCATCCACAGATGCCCTAATATACCGAAGCTAAACCTGTGGGAGGGGCCGGTGGCATGCAAATTCGGCGGGGCCCGTGCGGTCACTCACTGCTGTATTGCCTAAACCTTTTATAATAATAACTTTAATTGAAGTTTCTATCCCCAGCCACATCTGTACTACTTACTAAATGTCCTGTAGCAGGCAGAGCAGGGCAGGCGGCCGGCCGTAACTCACTGATGTCACGTGCCTGCGCCGCCTACTTTATGAATGAAGTAGGTGGCGCAGGCACGTGACATCAGTGAGTTACGGCCGGCCGCCCTGCTCTGCCTGCTACAGGTCATTTAGTAAGTAGTACAGATGGGGCTGGAGATCGGAACTTCAATTAAAGTTATTATTATAAAAGGTTTAGGCATTAAGGAAGTGAGTGAGCGGCGGGGCCGGAGTACAGTGACCGCACCAGCCCCCCCACATTTGCATGACATCGGCCCCCCATCCCTCCGCCCTGCAGCTGATACATCGCAGTCTGCAATGCTGCAGCATCGCAGACTGCGATGTAAAATGGCAGCATTCGCCCCATAAGACGCAGGGGCATTTCCCCCCCACTTTTGGGGGGGGGAGTGCATATTATGGGGTGAAAAATACGGTATATATTTTTCTTGTAGTACTAAATAAGATACTAAGATATAAACCTCTAAGGGCTTTTCAACGTAACACTTGCAGCCCAATAACAAAAAGCTGGAATGACAGAGCTGTCTAGTTACTATTTGGATCCCCAAATAATCGTTCCCTGCACTTGTACATCACTTTCCTATCAATGTCTCTAGCGCCTTCTGAAGTCTCTCCATGCACTAAGATGCTTTGAAATGATTTCTCCCTATGATTTCCCTGCACTTATAAATCGTTTTTTCTGTCTTTTTATTTTACACATAGAGGTTTTTCCAATTGCTGTCACTAGCGCCTTCACACGTCTGTCCCTGCACTCTGAACACTGGAAAATGGAAGAATCTAAAACGGCTGCCGTATTTACAGGTTAAACTCGAAAAATTTGAGTATCGTGCAAAAGTTCATTTATTTCAGTAATGCAACTTAAAAGGAGTTGCATTAATGCAACTTTAAATTAGAATATTGTGAAAAGGTTAAATATTCTAGGCTCAAAGTGTCACACTCTAGTCAGCTAATTAATCCATACCCCCTGAGCAAAGGGTACCTGAGATTGTGACTTTGGAGTTTTTATAAGCTGTAAACCATAATCATCCAAATTATAACAAATAAAGGCTTGAAATATCTTGCTTTGCATGTAATGAGTCTATCTCATATATTAGTTTCCCCTTTTTAGTTGCATTACTGAAATAAACTTTGCACGATATTCAAATTTTTCGAGTTTCACTTGTATAGGGCTGTGACATCACAGGGCTGGCTGCTGATTGGCTGCATGCAGGCATGTCCATATGGGTGATCCCGCCTTCCCAGAGTTCCTTGCCCCATGTCCTCAGTCCTCACACATGTAGCCGCCATTTTAGGAAAATTGCAATTCGTTACTATGAAGCGCGAGGAAATTCAGATTCGTTGCAAATCAAACTTTTCCTGAAGTTCTAAACGAATTCCACTTTGTCAGCTTCAATTCGCTCATCTCTACTCACAACTCTAGGAAGTTTAAAGGGGTTTTATAGCGAATAAAAACACTTCGGATCATTAATCAAACTAGTGTAAAGTAGAACTGGCTTAGTTGCCCATAGCAACCAATCAGATGCCTCTTTTCATTTTCCAAAGGAGCTGTAAAAAATGAGGTGGAATCTGATTGGTTGCTAAGCCAGTTCTACTTTACACCAGTTTGATAAATGGCCCAAACTGTTTCTTTTTCTCTTATGTCACAAAAGGTAGATTGGAATGTCAGGTATATTATCATGGTGTGTTCCATAAATAACATTGTCTATGCCCTAGTTAATGTACAGTACAGACCAAAAGTTTGGACACACCTTCTCATTCAAAGAGTTTTCTTTATTTTCATGACTATGAAGGTATCAAAACTATGAATTAATACATGTGGAATTATATACATAACAAACAAGTGTGAAACAACAGAAAATATGTCATATTCTAGGTTCTTCAAAGTAGCCACCTTTTGCTTTGATTACTGCTTTGCACACTCTTGGCATTCTCTTGATGAGCTTCAAGAGGTAGTCCCCTGAAATGGTCTTCCAACAGTCTTGAAGGAGTTCCCAGAGATGCTTAGCACTTGTTGGCCCTTTTGCCTTCACTCTGCAGTCCAGCTCACCCCAAACCATCTTGATTGGGTTCAGGTCTGATGACTGTGGAGGCCAGGTCATCTGGCGCAGCACCCCATCACTCTCCTTCATGGTCAAATAGCCCTTACTTTCAAAGTTTTCCCAATTTTTCGGCTGACTGACTGACCTTCATTTCTTAAAGTGATGATGGCCACTCGTTTTTTTTTACTTAGCTGCTTTTTTCTTGCCATAATACAAATTCAAACAGTCTATTCAGTAGGACTATCAGCTGTGTATCCACCTGACTTCTCCTCAACGCAACTGATGGTCCCAACCCCATTTATAAGGCAAGAAATCCCACTTATTAAACCTGACAGGGCACACCTGTGAAGTGAAAACCATTTCAGGGGACTACCTCTTGAAGCTCATCAAGAGAATGCCAAGAGTGTGCAAAGCAGTAATCAAAGCAAAAGGTGGCTACTTTGAAGAACCTAGAATATGACATATTTTCAGTTGTTTCACACTTGTTTGTTATGTATATAATTCCACATGTGTTAATTCATAGTTTTGATGCCTTCAGTGTGAATCTACAATTTTCATAGTCATGAAAATAAAGAAAACTCTTTGAATGAGAAGGTGTGTCCAAACTTTTGGTATGTACTGTATATGCTCCTAATGAATGCCATTTATCTTTTTTGCATAAACTGATGAGACATGTCCCTAAACTGAAGAAGGGTAAACTGATTGTGTGGTGACTTTAACTCCATAATTAATCCCTCTCTGGATTAACCCCTCCAGATGCTCTACTAGTGGTCTATCATCCTTTATTCAGTCTATAGGACTCATAGATATCTGTTGGGTGAAGCATAGTCAAGAAAGGGGTTATACTTTCTTTTCACCTTTTCATATGTCATATTCTCGCATAGACCTGTTCCTGGTTGACCATACTATATTGTTTCATTCTACTGCTTCAGATGTCCGTCTTATTCAATGGTCGGATCACGCTCCAATTACAATTGTCCTGAATGAACAATATCAATCCCATACCACTCCTGTCTGGAGGTATAATGCCTTTTTATTTAATCATTCTTCATATAGTCTTGAGGTTTTGCAATCCCTATAGGAATATTTCCTTTTCAATGTGGGATCAGTTTCAGACCCCTATATTAGATGGCATGCTCATGAAGCCTTTATTAGAGGATCTCTCATCAAAATTAGCTATAAAGAGGAAACTATTATAGATCTCCCTGTTAGAAAAAGCAAATAAACAGAACCCCCTCATCACAGACATCAGCAGAGTTAGGCCTCTTGCACACTACCGTATGGCTTTTTCAGTATTTTGCGGTCAGCAAAAAACGGATCTGCAAAAAATACGGATGACGTCTGTGTGCATTACGTTTTTTGCAGAACGGAACAGCTGGCCCCTGATAGAAGAGTACTATCCTTGTCCATTATGCGGACAATAAGGGTTCATTCACACATCCGTAGAATGGGTCCGCATCTGTTCCGCAATTCTGCGGAACGGTGCGGACCCATTCATTCTCAATGGGGACAGAAAGGATGTGGACAGCACATGCGGCTCCCGAAAAAAAATAGAACATGTCCTATTCTTGTCAGCAATAGCATTTCTATAGGGGTGCCGGCCCGGTGTATTCTGTATCCGCAATACACTACGGATGTGTGAATGGAGCCTAATAGGACATGTTCTATATTTGAATGGAAATACGGAAATGGAAGGCATATGGACTACCTTCCGTTTTTTTTGTGGATCCATTGAAATTAATGGTTCTGTATATGGTCCGTGTACGGAACGCAAAAAACGGAACAGAAAAAACGTTTGTGTGCAAGAGGCCTTAAAGAACACGAGCACCCGAGCACAATGGAAGTCAATAGGGGAACCCCAGGCACCCCCTGCTCTGAAGAGGGGAGGGTGTCGGGATTCTAGTTCAGCTTAGGAGTCCCTGCTCTGACTCCATATACAGGGAATGCAGAATTATTAGGCAAGTTGTATTTTTGAGGATTAATTTTATTATTGAACAACAACCATGTTCTCAATGAACCCAAAAAACTCATTAATATCAAGGCTGAATATTTTTGGAAGTAGTTTTTAGTTTGTTTTTAGTTTTAGCTATTTTAGGGGGATATCTGTGTGTGCAGGTGACTATTACTGTGCATAATTATTAGGAAACTTAACAAAAAACAAATATATACCCATTTCAATTATTTATTTTTACCAGTGAAACCAATATAACATCTCAACATTCACAAATATACATTTCTGACATTCAAAAACAAAACAAAAACAAATCAGTGACCAATATAGCCACCTTTCTTTGCAAGGACACTCAAAAGCCTGCCATCCATGGATTCTGTCAGTGTTTTGATCTTTTCACCATCAACATTGCGTGCAGCAGCAACCACAGCCTCCCAGACACTGTTCAGAGAGGTGTACTGTTTTCCCTCCTTGTAAATCTCACATTTGATGATGGACCACAGGTTCTCAATGGGGTTCAGATCAGGTGAACAAGGAGGCCATGTCATTAGATTTTCTTCTTTTATACCCTTTCTTGCCAGCCACGCTGTGGAGTACTTGGACGCGTGTGATGGAGCATTGTCCTGCATGAAAATCATGTTTTTCTTGAAGGATGCAGACTTCTTCCTGTACCACTGCTTGAAGAAGGTGTCTTCCAGAAACTGGCAGTAGGACTGGGAGTTGAGCTTGACTCCATCCTCAACCCGAAAAGGCCCCACAAGCTCATCTTTGATGATACCAGCCCAAACCAGTACTCCACCTCCACCTTGCTGGCGTCTGAGTCGGACTGGAGCTCTCTGCCCTTTACCAATCCAGCCACGGGCCCATCCATCTGGCCCATCAAGACTCACTCTCATTTCATCAGTCCATAAAACCTTAGAAAAATCAGTCTTGAGATATTTCTTGGCCCAGTCTTGACGTTTCAGCTTGTGTGTCTTGTTCAGTGGTGGTCGTCTTTTAGCCTTTCTTACCTTGGCCATGTCTCTGAGTATTGCACACCTTGTGCTTTTGGGCACTCCAGTGATGTTGCAGCTCTGAAATATGGCCAAACTGGTGGCAAGTGGCATCTTGGCAGCTGCACGCTTGACTTTTCTCAGTTCATGGGCAGTTATTTTGCGCCTTGGTTTTTCCACACGCTTCTTGCGACCCTGTTGACTATTTTGAATGAAACGCTTGATTGTTCGATGATCACGCTTCAGAAGCTTTGCAATTTTAAGAGTGCTGCATCCCT
The DNA here is from genome assembly GCF_905171765.1 of Bufo bufo. NCBI lineage: Eukaryota > Metazoa > Chordata > Amphibia > Anura > Bufonidae > Bufo > Bufo bufo. Next base: position 83,514,013 of record NC_053395.1, read on the forward strand.
CTGCAAGATATCTCACTATTTTTGACTTTTCTGAGCCTGTCAAGTCCTTCTTTTGACCCATTTTGCCAAATGAAAGGAAGTTGCCTAATAATTATGCACACCTAATATAGGGTGTTGATGTCATTAGACCACACCCCTTCTCATTACAGAGATGCACATCACCTAATATGCTTAATTGGTAGTAGGCTTTCGAGCCTATACAGCTTGGAGTAAGACAACATGCATAAAGAGGATGATGTGGTCAAAATACTCATTTGCCTAATAATTCTGCACGCAGTGTATAGCTATATCCATATATGGAGTCAGTGCTTGGAGACTCCCCAGTGTATTTAAATCTAATTTCTGAAAAACTCCCAAGCTTGTACATTCAAGGCAAGGACCTTAACCACTCAGTTATAAAGCTGAATGCTAAACTGTGTCAGAAAAACCTCATAGTAGTTTCTGATTTAGTGAGTATTCCTATTCAGCAGAAGACCTATTTTACATTTCTGTGCTGGTTAACATGTAGCTGTATAGTGTAGTGGTTAATGTCCTTGCCTCTAATATACAAGCTTCGGAGTTCAAATCCTAGCCGAAACATTTCAGAAATAGACATTAAATTTATTTATTTTATATTTTTTTTAGTAATTGTAAAAAATGGATGGCACAAAATAAATGTATAATTACAAAAATAAATAAATAAATATATATATATATTTAGATAAAATCATACTTCTGATATTCTGATATATATGAATGCATAATATGTGGGAAACTACTACTGATGTTTTTAGCCATAATATATTTACATATATTATAATTTATTATATATTCTAAATATATATTAATATATGTAAATATATTATGGCTAAAAACTTAGATATATAAAAAAAAAATAGGAATGTTTCTGCTGGGATTCGAACTCCCAAGCTTGTACATTACAGGCCATGTCATTAACCACTACACTATACAGCTACATATTAACCTGCACAGAAATATAAAATACTGTATTTTTCGCTCTATAAGACGCACCGGCCTATAAGACGCACCTAGGTTTTTGAGGAGGAAAATAAGAAAAAAATATTTTTAACCAAAAGGTGTGCTTTTGGTGGGTTTTGAATTAATAGTGGTCTGTGCATGACACTATTATGGGGAATCTGTGGATGACACACTGTCATGTGGGGGATCTGTGGATGGCACTGTTATAGGGGATCTGTGGATGGCACTGTTATAGGGGATCTGTGGATGGCGCTGTTATGGGGGATCTGTGGATGGAGCTGTTATGGGGGATCTGTGGATGGCACTGTTATGGGGGGATCTGTGGATGGCACTGTTATGGGGGATCTGTGGATGGTACTGCTATGGGGTGGGAGATCTGTGAATGGCATTGATATGGGGTGGGGGAATCTGTGGATGGCATTGTTATGGGGTGGGGGATCTGTGGATGGAACTGTTATGGGGGGGATCTGTGGATGACACTGCTATATGTCATCCACAGATCCCCCTCATAACATTGTGCCCCAAAATACACCGGCCCTCTGCTCGCCGAATTATTTATAAACATGATTCCTTATCCTGTTATTAAGTTTAATTAACGCTGCGCTCTCCCATGTTCCCATGTCCCCCCTGTATCCCCACAGCACTTACGAACACGATTCCATAGCAGGCAGAGCAGACGGCACCAGTAACGTCACTCACTGACGTCGAGCGCCTGCTCCGCCTGCTTCATTCATAAAGTGGGCGGAGCAGGCGCTCGACGTCAGTGAGTGACGTTACTGGTGCCGTCCGCTCTGCCTGCTATTGAAGCTTGTTCGTAAGTGCTGTGGGGATACAGGGGAGACATGGGAACAGGGGAGAGCGCAGCGTGAGTTAAACGGTGAGCGTCGGGGCCCGGTGTAAGAGTACAGTGACTGCACCGGGCCCCGCCCCTAGTTACTGACTCCAGCCCCTCCTCTCTCCCGGCTCATACATCGCAGTCTGCGATGTAAAATGGAAGCATTCGCCCCATAAGACGCAGGGGCATTTAACCCCCACTTTTGAGGGTGAAAAAGTGCGTCTTATGGGGCGTAAAATACGGTAAGTGCTCTGCTGAATAGGAATACTCACTAAATCAGAAACTACTGACACAGTTGTGAATGGGTCGACATCCGTTATGCGGGGAGCACACTGCCGGTGCCCGCATATTGCGGACCCGCTGTTTGCGGGTCGCAGTACGGCCGGGCAACGGCCGCGTGTATGAGGCCTGAACCAGAGCTCCAGAAATTAATTCTGTCCCTTCCATTGGGAAAAATCCTAGGGCCCGATGGATTATCTTTACAATTATTATAGACAAGTCCACTCAACTCTAATACCCCACCTGCTACCTGTGTTCAAAAAGAGAATGATGGACACCTCTTTCCCCTCAAATATGCTAGCGGCATTGATAATCAACCTCCCTAAACCGGGTAAAGCCAGTGGCGTCCCTCAGAACTTTAGACCTATTTACCTACTTAATTCAGATATTAAGATATTTGCTAAATTGATTGCCTCTAGACTATCCCCCATTCTCCCCTCACTTATTAACCCTGAGATTTTCCATTTTTGTGTTTTTGTTTTTCACTGCCCTCCTTCCCATAGTCCTGACTTTTTTATTTTTCTGTTCACAGAGCCTTATGAGGGCTTATTGTTTGTGGGACAAGTTGTACTTCCTAGTGGCGCCAATTAATGTTGTATACCATGTAGTGGGAAGCAGAAAAAAAATCCAAATGCGGTACAATTGAGAAAAAACACAATTCCTAAAGTTTTTTTTTTTACACCGTACTCTATGCAGTAAAATTGACCTGTTATCTTCATTCTCCAGGTCAGTACGGTTATAACGATACCACACTTGTATAATTTTTCTTGCGTTTTAATACTGAAGAAAAAAATTAAAACCTTTGGGTAAAAAAAAAATTTAGCACCATATTCTGACCCCTATAATTTTTTTGTAGTTATCTGTACGAGGCTGTGTGAGGGCTTGTTATTTGCGGGCCAATCTGTTCTTTTTAGTGATATCAATTTGAAGTATGTGTGACTTTTTGATCTCTTGGGGAGTTGAAGTGACAAAAAAATAGCAAATTGGCTGTTTTTATTTTTTTTCTGTTACGCTGTTTGCCGTATGCCATTAAAATAATTATATTTTAATTGTATGGGAATTTTTGAACATGGTGATGCCCATTATGTTTATTTTTTTATTGGTTAAGTTTTTTTATTTTAAGGAAAGGGGGGTGATTTTAACTTTTCTATTTTTTTATTTATATTTGTAAAAACTTTTTTTTTTTTTTTTCATAAGTACCCTTGGGTGACTATAACTGGCAATTATTAGATTGCCCATTGTGTTCATTAATGGCTATACACTCACCTAAAGAATTATTAGGAACACCATACTAATACGGTGTTGGACCCCCTTTTGCCTTCAGAACTGCCTTAATTCTACATGGCATTGATTCAACAAGGTGCTGATAGCATTCTTTAGAAATGTTGGCCTATATTGATAGGATAGCATCTTGCAGTTGATGGAGATTTGAGGGATGCACATCCAGGGCACGAAGCTCCCGTTCCACCACATCCCAAAGATGCTCTATTGGGTTGAGATCTGGTGACTGTGGGGGCCATTTTAGTACAGTGAACTCATTGTCATGTTCAAGAAACCAATTTGAAATGATTCGAGCTTTGTGACATGGTGCATTATCCTGCTGGAAGTAGCCATCAGAGGATGGATACATGTTCTCATTCTGTTTACGCCAAATTCGGACTCTACCATTTGAATGTCTCAACAGAAATCGAGACTCATCAGACCAGGCAACATTTTTCCAGTCTTCAATTTTGGTGAGCTCGTGCAAATTGTAGCCTCTTTTTCCTATTTGTAGTGGAGATGAGTGGTACCCGGTGGGGTATTCTGCTGTTGTAGCCCATCCGCCTCAAGGTTGTGCGTGTTGTGGCTTGACAAATGCTTTGCTGCATACCTCGGTTGTAATGAGTGGTTATTTCAGTCAACGTTGCTCTTCTATCAGCTTGAATCAGGCGGCCCATTCTCCTCTGACCTCTAGCATCCACAAGGCATTTTTGCCCACAGGACTGCCGCATACTGGATGTTTTTCCCTTTTCACACCATTCTTTGTAAACCCTAGAAATGGTTGTGCGTGAAAATCCCAGTAACTGAGCAGATTGTGAAATATTCAGACCGGCCCGTCTGGCACCAACAACCATGCCACGCTCAAAATTGCTTAAATCACCTTTCTTTCCCATTCTGACATTCAGTTTGGAGTTCAGGAGATTGTCTTGACCAGGACCACCCCCCTAAATGCATTGAAGCAACTGCCATGTGATTGGTTGACTAGATAATTGCATTAATGAGAAATAGAACAGGTGTTCCTAATAATTTTTTAGGTGAGTGTATATGTGTCACCGCCAGCTCTCTGAGAAGCTCTAGCAGACGTTCTTCTGTACCTCTTGCATGATGTTCTTTGTTTTGGTTTAACTTTGTCATCTCTTTTCCTTCTCCCAGCTGTCATCTATTTACACTGATTGCCTCCCTTTATATTCCCTCCCATACTGCCTCACTTTGCCGTTTATACTACTTCCTGGATTGTGTTCACTGCTAGAGCCTGCAACTGCTGGTTCCTCAGATAAGTTTTTTTACTTTATTTGTGTTTCTGTGCTGGCTTGATTCTAGGTGACACAAACACAGAAATATAGTGGCAATTCTGGGGGAGCTGCTCAACCCCTAACACTGTAGCGTGTTTTTCATTGGGGGAGCAGCCCCACTGCATGTGGACCGGAGCAAACGACTATCCCCAGCAAAAAAATGCATACAATGGAGGATGTCGGCGCGGTCCACATGCACCACAAAGGCATCCTACACAAATGCATGGGCTTAGCAGTCAGGGAGAGCTCTAGGTGTTTTATAGGGCTCACCCATATGTTCCTTAGTTTGGGATCAAGTCAGTCGGATGTTTATTTATAACTTCCAGTTTTCTGCAACACCATCCGTGACATTATAAACCGCCACTACCGTCTTAAGCATGGATCCTTGATTGACCGCATGCAGGGTCTTTCACTGGAGGTAGCAGATCTCCGTAAAACTGTGTCTCAGTTTCAGGTGACCGGTTCTGCTTGCGTTCATGGAGTTTGTTCCGAGCCTAAGATCTCGCTTCCGGATACGATCTCCGGGGGTAGTGAGAATTTTGTTAGTTTTAGAGAGGCTTGCAAACTCCATTTTCACCTGCTTCCCCATTCCTCTGGTGATGAGGAGCAGAGGGAGGGGATCATCATCTCGCTGCTCAGGGATAACGCTCAGTCTAGGGCCTCTAGGAGATTCAGGGAATTTTCTGAGGGTAATAAAGAAACAAGAAGAAAAAAAAACTCTAAAAACTTTCCATCTGTTACTATTGGCAAGGTTGATGCCGAAATTGAAGGTTTGCCGTTTGCTTGTAGTTCCCGTTTTGTCCTACCTGCCAGGGTGACGCTAGATAGCAAGAACATTGTTTGTGAGATTTTTGTAGATAGTGGAGCAGCTGTCAATCTCATTGATAATCAATTTGCTATAACACATGGTTTCCAGGTATGCGCTTTGGGAAAGGATATACCTGTTTTTGCTATCGATTCCGCTCCACTTTCTCAAAAATCGTAAAAGGGCATAGTTCACAATATCCGTTTGACTGTGGGTGATGCTCATGTTGAGGATATGTCATGTTTCGTCCTAAGCGGATTACCTACTCCTCTAGTGTTGGGGCTACCCTGGCTCACTAAACATAACCCCACCATTGATTGGCAAGCAAGGCAAATAAATGGTTGGAGTGAGTTTTGCAGAGAGAATTGCCTCACGGCGTCTCTTTCAGAGGTTTCTACCAAGACTCTACCATCTTTTCTCTCTGAATTTTCGGATGTGTTTTCAGAGAGTGGTGTCCAGGAGCTGCCCCCTCACCGGGAGTACGATTGCCCTATTAATCTCATCCCAGGCGCCAAGCTGCCCAAATCACGTTTATATAATCTCTCCCAACCTGAAAGAGTCGCTATGCGTACTTATATCTCTGAGAGCCTGAGAAAGAGACACATCCGACCCTCGAAGTCACCTGTTGCCGCAGTTTGTTTTTTTTGTTAAGAAAAAAGATGGTTCTTAGACCATGTCTGGATTTCAGGGAGCTGAACTGTATCACAATTCGTGACCCTTATCCGCTTCCTCTGATCCCGGACCTGTTTAACCAGATTGTTGGGGCTAAAGTTTTTTCTAAGTTGGATTTAAGTGGGGCACACAAACTAGTCAGGGTCAGGGAAGGGGACAAATGGAAGACGGCCTTCAATACCCCTGAGGGCCATTTCGAGAATTTGGTTATGCCCTTTGGTTTGATGAATGCTCCAGCCGTCTTCCAACATTTTGTGAACAGCATTTTTTATCATTTAATGGGGAAATATGTACTGGTGTATCTAGATGACATTTAGATTTTTTCTCCTGATTTCAAAACTCATAGGGACCACCTACGTCAGGTCTTGCTCATTCTATGGGAGAATAAATTGTAGGCTAAACTGGAAAAATGTGTGTTTGCGGTTCCAAAGATTCAATTTCTGGGTTTTCTTCTCTCCGCTTCTGGTTTTCGCATGGATCCTGAGAAGGTCCGCGCTGTGCTTGATTGGGAGCTTCCTGAGAATCAGAAGGCGCTGATGCAGTTTTTGGGTTTTGCCAATTATTACAGGAATTTTATTTTGAATTATTCCTCTGTTGTTAAGCCACTCACTGATATGATTAAAAAGGGGGTATATTTTTCCTCCTGGTCGGTAGATGCGCTTAAGGCCTTTTCTAGTATCAAAGAGAGTTTTGCTTCCGCTCCCATCTTGGTACAACCTGATGTCTCTCTGCCTTTCATTGTTGAGGTGGACGCTTCTGAGGTGGGTGTGGGTGCGGTCTTGTCTCAGGGTCCCTCTCCAGCCAAATGGCAACCGTGTGCCTTTTTCTCAAGAAACTCTCCTCCGCAGAGCGAAATTACGATGTGGGAGATAGGGAGTTGTTGGCCATCAAATTAGCTTTTGAGGAATGGCGCCATTGGCTAGAGGGAGCCAGACACCCTATTACCGTGTTTACCGACCATAAGAATCTGGCCTACTTGGAATCAGCCAAGCGTCTGAACCCGAGACAGGCCAGATGGTCTTTATTCTTTTCTAGGTTTAATTTTGTTGTCACGTTCCGCCCTGGGGTTAAAAATGTGAAGCCTGATGCCCTGTCACGTTGTTTTCCGGGAGGGGGGAACTTTGAAGACCCGGGTCCCATTTTGGCTGAAGGGGTGGTCGTCTCTGCTCTTTATCCTGATTTGGAGGCAGAGGTTCAGGCAGCCCAGGCAGAGGCTCCTGATCTTTGTCCTCCTGGGAGGTCGTTTGTGCCTCTCGCTTTACGACACAAGGTTTTTAAGGAGCACCACGATACTGTCCTTGCTGGGCACCCGGGGAGTAGAACCACAGTGAATCTCATTGCTTGGAGATTCTGGTGGCCGGCTCTTCGTAAGACGGTTGAGGGTTTTGTGGCAGCCTGCGAGACCTGCGCTCGTGCCAAGGTCCCTCATTCACGGCCATCGGGTTCTCTCCTCCCGTTACCCATTCCTTCCCGTCCTTGGACGCATCTGTCCATGGACTTCATTACGGACCTGCCTTGTTCCTTGGGGAAGACTGTGATTCTGGTAGTAGTGGACCGTTTTAGCAAAATGGCGCATTTCATTCCCTTTCCTGGGTTACCCAATGCTAAAACGCTGGCGCAAGCATTTGTTGATCACATTGTCAAATTGCATGCCATTCCTTCAGACATAGTTTCTGATAGGGGCACGCAGTTTGTTTCCAGATTCTGGAAGGCCTTCTGTTCTCGCTTGGGGGTTCGGTTGTCGTTCTCTTCTGCTTTTCACCCGCAGTCGAATGGCCAGACCGAACGCGTCAATCAGAATCTGGAGACATATCTGTGCTGTTTTGTGGCAGAGAATCAGGAGGATTGGTATTCTTTTTTGTCCCTTGCTGAGTTTGCTTTAAATAACCGTCGCCAGGAGTCCTCGGATAAGTCACCATTTTTTGGTGCATATGGGTTTCATCCGCAGTTTGGGACATTCTCTGGAGAGGGGTCTTCTGGTTTACCTGATGAGGAGAGATTTTCCTCGTCTTTGTCATTTATTTGGCAAAAGATTCAGGGTTATCTGAAGAGGATGAGTGAGAGATATAAGATTGTGGCGGATAAGAGACGTATGCCTGGTCCGGACCTGAATGTGGGCGATCTGGTGTGGTTGTCTACAAAGAATATCAAATTGAAGGTTCCCTCCTAGAATTTGGGTCCTAAGTTTATTGGGCCTTACAAGATCTTGTCCGTCATCAATCCCGTTGCCTTCAGTCTTGATCTTCCTCGGACTTGGAAGATCCATAATGTTTTTCACAGGTCCCTATTAAAACCGTATGTCCAACCCACTGTACCCTCCTCTTTGCCTCCTCCTCCGATTGTTGTTGATGGTAATCTTGAATTTCAGGTCTCTAGGATTGTGGATTATCACATTATCCGCGGTTCTCTCCAGTACCTCGTTCATTGGGAGGGTTATGGTCCTGAGGAGAGGATGTGGGTCCCAGTGGCGGACATTAAGGCCACTCGTCTCGTCAGGGCTTTCCATAGGTCCCATTCTGAGAGGGTGGGCTCTGAGTGTCCGGAGTCCACTCGTAGAGGGAGGGGTACTGTCACTGCCAGCTCTCTGAGAAGCTCTAGCAGATGTTCTTCTGTACCTCTTGCATGATGTTCTTTGTTTTGGTTTCACTTTGTCATCTCTTTTCCTTCTCCCAGCTGTCATCTATTTACACTGATTGCCTCCCTTTATATTCCCTCCCATACTGCCTCACTTTGCGGTTTATACTACTTCCTGGATTGTGTTCACTGCTAGAGCCTGCAACTGCCAGTTCCTCAGATAAGTCTTTTTCCTTTATTTGTGTTTCTGTGCTGGCTTGATTCTAGGTGACCCCTCCGTATTAAGTGCAGGAAGCCGGTGGTCGTGTCCCCTCACTATTATAGGGTTCTCAGGTGTCACACAGTCTATGTACGAGGGCATGCAATCTTCTATCATAAAGATCTTTGCATGGGCTTAGCAGTCAGGGAGAGCTCTAGGGGTTTTATAGGGCTCACCCATATGTTCCTTAGTTTGGGATCAAGTCAGTCGGATGTTTATTTATAACTTCCAGTTTTCTGCAACACCATCCGTGACAATATGTCTGGTATTCCCAGACCTCCTCTCATGGGATGACGCATTACATATGACGAGGGCATCCTCGCTTTTTTCCCTCCCCATAAAAATTTAAGAAATATCTTCTGAACTTTTTAAAGAAAGCTTGGGGGATGGGGATTGGTAAAGCTTGCAGGTAATATAGCACTTTTGGCAGGAGTATTGTCTTTATAAAGGGATCTACGGCCAAACCAGGAGACAAAGGGAATGTCCCAGCTGCTTATCAGGTCCTCTAGTAGTTGGGGGGATAGATGATAAATTCTCACGGAATAAATGGTTAAACTCAGGGGTTAGTTCAACTCCCAAAAATGTTATCGACTTTGACGTTTGTTCATGGGCGGACAGGGATACATTTAGAACTGTAGACTTTGAAAAGTTAACAGAAAAATTTGAAATATTGTGATTTTTTTTTTATAACAAACATGATCGCTGGGAATGCATCTTTAGGATTGGTGACTATCAGTAGGACATCATCTGCTAATGCAGCTGTTGAGTGAACTGTCTTCCCTACGGTCATCCCAGTTATCTCTGGCTTTTGTCGGAATGCCTGTAACAGAGTTTCTATCGTCAATATAAACAATAAAGCGGATAAGGGGCAGCCCTGCCGGGTGCCGTTTGTTATATTGAAGGCAGGAGAGAGAGTGCCGTTCACCAAGACTCTTGCTGTTGGATGCTGATACATCGCCATTACCCCATCAATAAATGATTGGGGAATACCAAATTTGGTCAAGGCTTGAGACATGAATAACCAGTTCACTCTGTCAAACGCTTTCTCTGCGTCCATACTGAGCAAAATCAGAGGTACAGATGTTCGCTTTGCCAATTGCATAAGTTGGATCACTCTAATAATGTTGTTTTTCCCTTCTCTACCAGGTGCGAAACCTACTTGTTCAGGGGAGATTAGATCCGGTAAGTACTTCTTCAATCTGTTTCCTAACATTTTGGCGTAAAGCTTAAGATCATTGTTTAGCAACGATATAGGTCTGTAGTTTGCGCAGAGTGAGTGGTCTTTTTTAGGTTTGGGGATGATAGAAATCTGTGCTTGCAACATGTCTGTGGGGAAGGCCCCCCTCTCCCTTGCTTCATTACAGGTTTCTAAAAAGATTGGGAGTAGAGTCTCCTTGAAAGTAGAATAATATGAGACTGGGAACCCATCTGGGCCTGGGCTTTTATGCAATGGTGATTCTTTTAAAGCAGTTTGTAGTTCTGCTAATAAAAAAAGGGGAACTTAGGGATAACGCCTGTTCTTTTTTAAAGCTGGTAAATTTAGGTCATCTAGCCAACGGTTTGTAGCTTGCTTCAAATGATCTTTTCCAGTTGGGGAAAGGGCACCTCGTAGATTGTATAATTGACTATAGAAGTGACAAAATTGTTGAGCGATTTGATATTAGATATATAAGAGGATATTTTCCTTTTTTTAATCTGGGACAGAAGTACTTTAGTGGCCTTGTTTCCGTGAGCATAAAATTTATATCGTGTGGAGAGGAATAGTTTTGCCGTAATGGCGTTCAGCAAAGTCTCTAACTGTGCTAATATAAGTAGAGAAAAAAAAAAGGGGGGATCCGCTCACCTCTGTTCTTTCAGGGTAGGTGCACCAACCAAAATTTGAGACACCACTCAAAGTTGGATATAAATTGTAAAAAAATATATATGGATGGGCACTCGTATGTGGAAATATAGGACACTATTTATTCATATAACATATAATATAATAAAATCACAATGTAATAAAACAGCAATGTATTAAAACACAATTGGAGAAATTGATATAGAAACCGTTTGGGCAGGGGCTGATGACTCCAAATCTCTCTCTCTGGTTTCCCCAGCGTGGGCCAAATAGGTCCTGGATGTTTGATAAGTACTATTGGGTTTGGAGAGACAAAAAAATAAAAAATTTAAATAAAATGGCGTGACCAGCCTCCGCTTACTTGGGTAATGTTTCTCCCACAAACTTTATACAATATTACACACAACAATCCTTAAAAAAAAACGCACCAATTGTGAGAATGATGACACAAATCAGTCCTATATTAGATTTTTTTTAAAACGCACTATTGTGCTGATATACCGCTGGACATTAGTGCTGTCCTATGTCAATGCAGGGAGTATCCGAAGATAAATGTACAAAGAGCGCTCCACATGTGTAATATTTCTTCCGCACTTGACACTCTCTTTATAAACTGTATCCAATTCCTGTTACATTGGCTGTATGCTGTTGCAATTTATCAGAGTTCAATTGCTGACCAGAGAAATCCTTAGTACATGACTAAGTACAGTTCGTTACTTTCCCTTCTAGTATGCCTTATAAAATTTTACCCACTTGTGTGGGCTTACCTTCGCCTGTGTTTGTTTGATGGGACTTGCGTCCCAGCTGTGGAGTTGCTCGCGTCCCACGTGTCTCTCACAGCTGATTCTCAGAGCTTAGTCCAATGTGAGGATCACAGACTTTCGATTCCAGGCGCTGGTAGATGACGTGTTGAGGTCTTTTGTTGTATGATGTGAAGATTCCTTTTTCTTTATAGTGCTCTAGATTGCATAAAAAAGCGGGGTATTCATCCAAGGTTTCACGCCAAACGCGTTTCAGGGAGACACTTTCCCCTTCCTCAGTGGCATACCCCAATTCCATAGGTCAGTGTGATTTATACTGATTGTTGGTCTCTCAAAAGATCCGATCTGGATCTTCATTGTATCCAAAAAAACGGTCTGGATCAGATTCCTGGATGTCGTTTTACATCCCTGCGGCTTGTTTGCGGTTTCAGTGCGATATTTTCTATAAAGGTGCGTTTTTTCTACTATATATACTATATAGTGAAAGAGAGATTTAAAAAAGGCCCAACAATAAATTGGCTTCAACCAAAAGGTTTTTTCAGATGTGGGAGATGCTTAGGCTGTAAGAAAACCAAGTTCCCAAGAAAAACAACATCAGTTACCTCCACACGAAACTCTCACTCTATGACCATCAAACACTTCCTTACCTGCAACTCTGTCAATGTTATCTACCTAATCCAGTGTCCATGTCTGAGACAGTACATAGGCAGAACCAAAACGCACCTTGAAAGTCAGGATAGCAGAACACCTAAACAACATCACCAAAGGTTATGAAAAACATTCGCTATCCAGACATTTCAAGGATGTACACAACCAAGACCCTAGGGGTCTCTCTTTCATGGTGCTGGAGAAGGTGGAGAAACATTGGCGGGGAGGAAATCAGATTGAGAGATTATCAAGGGCAGAATCCAGGAAAATATATGAATTCGGCAGCCTCTTGCTGAGGGGTTTAAATGCAGAACTGGAAATATTCGGCTTTATATGAAAACAGGGTGGTCATTGTGGGTGTCGATGCAGAGTTGCATGTCAGGCTGTTTATTCAAGCACTGCAACTCTCCCTCTACCCCACATGGGCCCTCCCCCCCTTCTATACCGTCCAGATACCAAGAATTAATGAAAATTATAGACAGACATTACCCTCGGAAAATAATCTTCATGTAAAGAAGGTTTGTTTGCATGTAAAATATCCATGACGGATCCCACAAACATAACAATGTGGGTGGGAGATAAAACGCATCCAGATCTAAAGAAAACACAACTAAACCGCAGATGCGTTTTCAGTTAAAATAGGCTCTGAAGAGACATATCAGTAGAGGGAAAATATTCCTTCTATACAGAAATTGTGGAAATCTGCAATAAGCATGTTACTGTTTGATTTTATATTTTTTATACATTTTTTATAGTCTAAATTTTATCTATATATGGTATTGAATGACATGCATTGTTTTTATCGAATAAATGGCAGCAGCAGTACATATTGAGAAAAAAAAAACGCACCTTTATGGAAACTTTCGCACTGAAACCGCAAACAAGCCGCAGGGATGTAAAACGACATCCAGGAATCTGATCCAGACCGTTTTTTTTGATACAATGAAGATCAAGATCGGATCTTTTGAGAGACCAACAATCAGTATACATCACACTGACCTATGGAATTGGGGTATGCCACTGAGGAAGGGAAAGTGTCTCCCCGAAACGCGTTTGGCGTAAAACCTTGGATGAATACCCCGCTTTTTTATGGAATCTAGTGCACTATAAAGAAAAAGGAATCTTCACATCATACAACAAAAGACCTCAACACGTCATCTACCAGCGCCTGGAATCGAAAGTCTGTGATCCTCACATTGGACTAAGCTCTGAGAATCAGCTGTGAGAGACACGTGGGACGCGAGCAACTCCACAGCCGGGATGCCGGCGTATAGAACGGAGTAAAGACTTACCCACAAGTCCCATCAAACAAACAACACAGGCAAAGGTAAGCCCACACAAGTGGGTAAAATTTTATGAGGCATACTAGAAGGGAAAGTAACGAACTGTACTTAGTCATGTACTAAGGATTTCTCTGGTCAACAATTGAACTCTGATAAATTGCAACAGCATACAGCCAATGTAACAGGAATTGGATACAGTTTATAAAGAGAGTGTCAAGTGCGGAAGAAATATTCCACATGTGGAGCACTCTTTGTACATTTATCTTTGGATACACCCTGCATTGACATAGGACAGCACTAATGTCCAGCAGTATATCAGCACAATAGTGCGTTTAAAAAAAAAAATCTAATATAGGACTGATTTGTGTCATCATATAAAGTTTGTGGGAGAAACATTACCCAAGTAAGCGGAGGCTGGTCACGCCATTTTTTATTTTTTTCCAAACCCAATAGTACTTATCAAACATCCAGGACCTATTGGGCCCACGCTGGGGAAACCAGAGAGAGAGATTTGGAGTTATCAGCCCCTGCCCAAACGGTTTCTATATCAATTTCTCCAATTGTGTTTTAATACATTGCTGTTTTATTACATTGTGATTTTATTATATTATATGTTATATGAATAAATAGTGTCCTATATTTCCACATACGAGTGCCCATCCATATATATTTTTTTGTGCTAATATACTCTCTTGTTGAGATTGCCTGTGACATTTCTCTAATTGCGCAATTTTCAAGTTAAGTTCCTAAATTTTCTTTTGCTTTTGCTTCTTTACATAGGCACCTAAAGCTATAAAGTGTCCTCGCATAATCGGTTTATGGGCTTCCCATAAAGTCGTGAACGGTAGGTCACCAGTGTTGTTTAACTGGAAGTATTCTTGTGAAAGCTGGGATAGTTTTGGGATATTGGAACAATTAAGTAGTGTCTCATTGTGCCTCCATCGGAATTCCGATTTCGGCATATTGGGTATCACCATAGACAGGAAGACAGGGGCATGGTCAGATAATAGGATATTACCAATATTCGAGGAGATACAGTATTGGAGGGTTTGCACTTTGAGAAATATATAATCTAATCTCTGGTAGGTTTTGTGGGCCGCTGAATAGAAAGAGTAATCCTTATCATTTGGGTGCATAGACCGCCAAACATCCACAAAACCAGTCTGTGTTAAGGTAGTATTAATTTTCTTTAGGGCGGTGCTGGATAAAGCAGAAGACCCAGTGGAGGAGTCCAATCTAGGAATTAGCGTAAGATTTAAATCCCCATTCAGTATAACAATGCCCTCCTTAAAATCTTTCAGAACTGCTAAGGCTGCAATGAGCCATGGAACCTGAGATACATTTGGGACATAAACATTACCAAAAGTGTACATTTGGAGACCTATTGTTCCTTTAACATATATATATATATCGACCATCTGCATCAGTCAGCATGGAGATATGGACAAATGGCGAACTTTTATGAAACGCTATGCTTACACCTTTGGATGCTGCTCATGGCGAGGTGCTGTGGAACCACTGGTTATATAACATATGTGATAGTTTGGGGACATGATTGACGCAAAAATGCGTTTCTTGCAGACATGCTACTTGAACCTTACGTTTATGTAAAAAGTGACATATTTGGCTCCTTTTTTGTGGAACGTTAAGGCCCTTCACATTGTTCGAGCAGATTTGTAGACTAGCCATAGGTAAAGCAGACAGGAACATATCTCCAAGACCTAGCTAGAGATCTTAATGCGTATATTATGCATGTAGAGATGTCAGAAAGGATATGCGGCACTCACCGGAATCTTCACAAGGTATTGCTCTTTATTGGTCCCTCATACAGGACGAGTAGGTAGGGTGCTGGGGCGGACAGGCTCCTGCAGATAGATGGCGGCTGGTAGGTCTTCCTGCTCGGGACCTCCAAAAGAAGTTTTAGTTGTCTCCGTTTTCTAAGCGTCATGGGAGATAAGTCCTGGTATAAGGCCACAGGAGCTCCTTCTATCTCTGCCGACCGATTAGCACGTGCTGCGGTTATATGTTGTTCTTTGACTTGGAAATGCACAAGTCGACAAATAACGTCCCTAGGGGGATCTTGGGGCTTAGGCATCGGCCGCAGTGCTCTATGCACCCTGTTCATCTCAAATTTGTCAGTCGGCAGATCAGGTAATAGGCACATGAAAAATCTCTGCACCTCTTGCGCCAGTATTTCTGCGCTGACGGACTCTGGGATTCCTTTCAGGCATATGTTATTGCGCCGTGCTCTGTTGTCCTGGTCTTCAACCAGTGAATAGAGATAGTTAACGTGCGCTTGAGTGTTGTCCAGATTGCCTGCTACCCGACCATGAAAGTCCAGTGAGGCTTTTTGTGCTGTTTCCAGATCGTCCATCCGGACATTGAGCTGATGCATATCTTTCTTTGTCTGCTAGGTCGCTGCTAGGGTTCCAACGCTTCTGCTAGCAAAGATTTCATAAAGCTCCTAGATAGAGGTAAGTCTTCCTGGGATGTGAAGTCTTCTCTTTCGCTGTCTTCCTCGGCCTCTGAGTCTCCGTTAGTTCCCGCCGGGAGAGATGTCTGGCGCGTGGCGGCCATCTTGGGATCATAGCGGACCCCAGATTTTTGGATAAATTTGTCCAGATCCCCTTGGTTTAGAGCTTGTTTCATCTTCCCTGGGGTATCTTTAGACTTTTCTTTCATGGTCTTTCCCATTTTTTGGCAGAAAAAGTGCCATTTGTAGCTCGGTTGAGCCCGGATTGCAGCAGAGCTCTCTAAAACGCCTGCATCTGGCTCTGCTGCCAGGCTCCGCCCCCCAGGTCTCTCATATTCGAATATATGTTTGGGGTCATTGTCCTGCTGGAAAAACCATGACCTAGGACGCAAACCCAGCTTTCTGACACTGGGCCCTACATTGCGACCCAAACTCCTTTGGTAATCTTCAGATTTCATGACGCCTTGCACACAGTCAAGGCACCCAGTGCCAGAGGCAGCAAAACAACCCCAAAGCATCTTTGAACCTCCACGATATTTGACTGTAGGTACTGTGTTCTTTTCTTTGTAGGCCTCTTTCCATTTTCAATGACCAGTAGAATGATGTGCTTTACCAAAAAGCTCTATCTTGGTCTCATCTGTCCACAAGACATTTTCCCGAAAGGATTTTAGCTTACTCGCATACATTTTGGCAAACTGCAGTCTAGCTTTTTTATTTCTCTGTGTCAGCAGAGGAGTCCTCCCGGGTTTCCTGCCATAGCGTTTCATTTCATTAAAATATTGACAGATAGTTCACACTGACATTGATGCACCCTGAGTCTGAAGGACAACTTGAATTTCTTTGGAACTTGATTGGGGCTGCTTATCCACCATCCAGACTATCCTGTGTTGCAACCTTTTATAAATTTTTCTCTTCCGTCCACGTCCAGGGAAATTAGCTACAGTGCCATGGGTTGTAAACTTCTTGATTACCCTGTATGTTGCGCACCGTGGACAAAGGTACATCACGATCTCTGGAGAAGGACTTGTAACCTTAAGATTGTTGATATTTTCCACATTTTGGTTCTCAAGGCCTCGGACAGTTCTCTTCTCCTCTTTTTGTTCTCCATGCTTAGTGTGGCAGACACACAATGCAAAGATTGAGTCAACTTCTCCCCTTTTTATCTGGTTTCAGGTGTGACTTTTATATTGCCCACACCTGTTACTTGCCACAGGTGAGTTTGATCAAGCATCACCTGATTGAAACAAAGTTGTTTACCCACAATTTTGAAAAGGTGGCAACAATTTTGTCCGGCTCATTTTTGGAGTTTTGTGTGAAATTATGTCCAATTTGCTTTTTTTTTCAATTTTTTTTTTGTGTTTCAATACACACAAAGGAAATAAACATGTGTATAACATAACATGTGTAATTGTAATTTTATAAATATATCCTCAGGATAGGTCATCAATATCATATCTGCGTATGTCCAACATCTTACACAACCCCCAACCTCCGTTTTTTAAAGATAAGGTTGCACTCAGTGCAAGTGCAACTTTATCTTCTTTATTTACCTGCTTGCTGTCGCAACAGTAACATTGAGCTGGTGTAATTACTAGTGTTTATCGAGCACCAAAGTGCTCATGTGCTCGGGTGCTCTGACCGAACACATCGGTATGCTCGTGTGTTCTACCGAGCACAATGGAAGTCAATGGGAGAACCCCAGGCACCCCCTGCTCGGAAGAGAAGAGGGTGTCTGGTTCACCAAAAAAATTAGAAGTTGATGGAAACCCCTTCAAAATGGTTTGGAAAAAGCATTAAGAGGATAGCTGGATGCGTCTTGGACTCCTATTATCTATGAAATACAATAAACAACCACACAAAGGCTATATGCCAAAAGCCAGGTATATGCAAGCCATCAATCTATTCATGAGACAGATGACAGGCTTAGTCAGCATACCTTACAATGGCACCCTTGTGCACTATGAGACATTCCAAAAAAGCTCTTATCTGACTGACAGCCAGTAAGCCTCAAAGTTACTTCAGATCTGTTGGATGGCTTGGGTGGACCTGCGCACCTAGATCAATATCATTAGGGAGACAAAGTTTTCTGATTGTCCTAACATAATATTCAATAACCTTTCTATACAGTTTTGTGATGTAAAAACTCATCAAATGTTCGCGAACCGCAAGTTCGTGGCGGGTCCCATTCATTTTCATGGCAGGCGAACCTGAAAAACCTTCAGCTCATATTTGCAGCCAAGAAATAAATTTCTAGAAGTGCACAAATAGTCCCACAACATGGACAGTGAAATACCAGATGTAGTATTCGAATTTGCGATCATTATTTTTTTCAATGCGAAATATCGGCAATATAATTTTCACGTACGGGCATGCGCACACCAGTTATAATTATTTTTTCCAATACTATTTGTCACTGTGTGTAGCAGAGGGAACGCAGCAAAACCGCAAACAAATGCTGCAGTACCCAAATGCACTATAAAGAAAGTATATTATTGTATATAACACCCCGCTTCTATCAGTTTTTTTGGGGGGCGACTGGTATATTACACCAGTTATAATTATTTTTTCTAATTGCGTTTATGGGAGAGGCTTAGGCTATGATGAGGGGGAAGCGCGTCCCCTGACCTAAACTGGCTGTGTTGTGCCGGGAGCCAGGGGCAAGGGTAAGCCTAGCAGTGGGCGTACCCTAAAGGGAGTGTTTGAGAACAGGGGGGGTGGGTGGGTATGAACAGAAGCGCCCTGAGGATCTGGGGGCTGGAGCTTAAGAAGGTAAGATGCCCCTCCCACAAATTCAGGCTGACTTTTCAGCCTTCCACTTATGGGAGAGGCTTAGGCTATGACGAGGGGGAAGCGCTTCCCCTGACCTAAACTGGCTGTGTTGTGCCGGGAGCCAGGGGCGAGGGTAAGCCTAGCAGTGGGCAAAAATAGACGAGGAGAGCAGAGTAGTGTCCAAAACATTTAATTCCTCTCAGAGAGCAAGGTTACAGAAAGCCTGGGAAATCTCTACGTTTGGGTTCGGGATGTACCTCGTGAAGCAAGAAGAACATTAGCGACCCATGCATTTGATCACATGCGCCGGGACCCCCTTTTTCATGCTGAGGACGCGGCCCCGGAGCGAGTGTCCTGTGATGGCCAGCGGGTTGTGACCGAGACCTGAAGCCAGCGTTCTGATGTGGGACACAAACTGGATCGAAGTCCTGAAACTCCCACGCCAAGGAAGCAGCGGGCCATCTAGGGGGGCATCTGGCAACAGGGCTACCAATCGCCGGAGGACCATGACCGGGCACCAATCGTTCGAAGTTTTGGAGAACCCGACCTCCGAGGGAGGCCCAAGCCGATTGGATTTCGTGGAAGGGAGCCAGAGGACAAAGGGGTCATGGACCCAGGACAATTGCCGCACCTGCAATCCCTGACGTTTAGGGGAGGTGCTGGTGAACTCACCTGGCCTAAGGAACCCATAAACCCGAGGTACAAGGCTGCCTTAATAAACTAGGGGAGTGCCCAAAAGAATGTCCATCCAGCGCGGACGACAGTCTCCTAAACATCTCGCCGGAGACAGGATGTCTACGGCCGGTAGGGGCATCCCCGCACTTCTGGATCCCCCCAAGGGCCGCCTTGACTGTCTGCACTGAAGAAAAGGAACCTCCATTTGGATTATGAAGCATGGTGCAGTGCTGTATCCCCGCTAGGTACAGCCCGATGGTGTTAAATGACAGCCTGAGATTGCGGTGACAGTGGGCTATGAACGCCAGGGTGTAGGAGACATCGTCCAAGCCACCTTGCGAGTGGGACCTGGAAAAAACTTCGTAAACCTTGACACCGGCTTGGTAGTTTCCTGATGGTATGGGAAAACCCCTGAGCGTTTTCAGGCAAATATATTGGATCCTGAGCGATTCAGGCAACTGCGTACACCCTGTGGGAAATAAGACCTGAGCGATTCAGGCAAATACATACAACCTGTGGGAAATAAGACCTGAGCGATTCAGGGAAATACGTGACCTGAGAGAATCAGGAAAATACATACAACCTGGAAATACAGTCAACCTGAAGAGACAGAAAAATACAAACCTGCGCGATTCGGGGAAATACATAACCCTGAGCGATCCAGGAAAATACATGGCCCGAGCGATTCAGGGAAATACATAAACCCGAGCGACTCAGGGAACTGAGACCTGGGTGAATCGTGGAAATACGGGAAAATTTGAGCTAATCAGGGAAATATATGAAACCCGATTCAGGAAAATACACCCTGAGATATTCAGGAGAGTACACATATCTATATTTCCCTCTCTTTTTTTTTTCCTTTTTTCTTTTCCTTTTGAGCAGTGGCCGAGTGACCGGCGAGAGTGGAAAGGAAACGGGAATGACCATGGTATAGAAAGGATCGCAACCTACCCGAATCGACGGACAGCGCTGCCAACTCTCCGGAGATACTGAAGACCTAGGGATGGAAGCTCGTGATGAATAAAGGAAGGCTCCGAGCTGCGGAGGAGCGTAAAGCCGCCACTCGGTTGGACCTTACCTGAACCGTGGAGTGACCGGACACGGAGGAGCCCTGCAACACAATTGAGGATGGATCAAAATTCCGGTGGCCTGAGGCCCTGCTTACATGACAATAAGCTTGCGTTGGTACGAGACCCGGAGAGAGGTGCGATCTGGTGGCACTGGGATGAAGCGACGGAGAACCAGGATGCAGCCTGGGTGCCATGGCCAACTGCTGGGTGACCCTGAACTGCCAGAATCAGGGCCCGAAGTCGCGCTGCATGCAACGAGACCTGCGGGAAACAGGAATCCAGACATGCAGGACACGAACCGGGTAACCGGGAACCAGCCGCACCCTGCTGAAAACCCCTGAGCGTTCCAGGCAGATGCATGGAACCTGAGCGATTCAGGCAAATACATTGGATCCTGAGAGGTTCAGGCAACATGGAGTCCTGAGCGAATCAGGCGATTACATACGCCTTTCGTGAAGATGACGGACCCTGGGTGCGTCGGGCATTACCTTGGACCTGAGTGGACCTGGCCACTACCTACCCACTGAGAGACCAGGGAAAAATGCAGAAGCCTGAGCGATTCAGGCCAATACTTAAACCTGAGTGATTCAGGGGAATACATAACCAGACTGTTCCAGGAAAAATATGCAATAGCTATATGTGACCAGAACGTAGTACGACCGGTGCCTACGAGAAGGCTTGTGTCGGTCTGGGTACGTACCTGGGCTTAGAGGCTATTACCTGTACTGATGTCTTGGGTCACCTAACCTTGGTCCAAAATGTCGTACCAGTGAACGGTCAGGACACGTTCCTGAGAGGGCAAATCTATAAAGTTCAGAAAGAAAAGAGAACATAACTGGGGAGGATGACAGGCCTGGGCGAACCAGGAGACAGAAGTAGGTGTGAGCCTGGGCGAACCAGGAGACAGAGGTAGTTGCGTGCCTGGGCGATCCAGGAGGCAGAGGTAGGTGTGAGCCTGGGCGAACCAGGAGACAGAGGTAGGTGTGAGCCTGGGCGAACCAGGAGACAGAGGTAGGTGTGAGCCTGGGTGAACCAGGAGACAGAGGTAGGTGTGAGCCTGGGTGAACCAGGAGACAGAGGTAGGTGTGAGCCTGGGCGAACCAGGAGAGAGGTAGGTATGAGCCTGGGCGAACCAGGAGACAGAGGTAGGTATGAGCCTGGGCGAACCAGGAGGCAGAGGTAGGTGTGAGCCTGGGCGAACCAGGAGACAGAGGTAGGTGCATGCCTGGGCGATCCAGGAGGCAGAGGTAGGTATGAGCCTGGGCGAACCAGGAGACAGAGGTAGGTGCGTGCCTGGGCGATCCAGGAGGCAAAGGTAGAGGTAGGTATGAGCCTGGCGAACCAGGAGACAGAGGTAGGTGCGTGCCTGGGCGATCCAGGAGGCAGAGGTAGCTATGAGCCTGGACGAGCCAGGAGACAGAGGTAGGTGCGTGCCTGGGCGATCCAGGAGGCAGAGGTAGGTATGAGCCTGGGTGAACCAGGAGACAGAAGTAGGTGTGAGCCTGGCTAACCAGTAGAGGAGACAACAGCATATAACGTGAAAGTACATACATATAACACATGGCACTGACGCCCCATGAAATAGATGACTGTAGTGAGCATTGTGACTGCTGAATGAGTATGGTGTGTGATGATGACCTGGCCCACTCGTAGTGGGACCCCCCCCAGTTTCTTTGAACACCGAACTGGAACTAGCGCCCTTTCAGCCTAGCGGGGACCCCAGGGCCCCTCCCTAAATTAGGAATCGGGGATGACCTTGTGAGCTTGTGGTTAGGCCCTACTGAGGGATTTTTATTTTTTTATTTTTTGTGGCTGTTTGTGGACGTGGCCGTTGTTGCCCACGGGCTAGATACCCCTATTACGTATGGCCTGCTTTGACGGGGGTGCCAGGCTTGCCTGGGAAAATGTGCAGGGGGGGTGACCATGTGGAGCCTCTAGGTGCCGGACTGCAGCGGAGCCCTAAGTAAGGACGGGACAGGAGAGGCCATGTGGAGGGGGGGGACCCGCGGGCCGGACCTTGCCCCCCCCCTGCTGCCTCGGGAGGGAGTTGGATGGGGAAAAGGAGACAAACAAATACAAAAAAAAAAAAACTTGGGGCAGGAATGTGTATAGGCATGCGTTCCACACTGGAACGCACGCCGACTCAGGGAGCCGGAAGTATGGCACAGAATTTACCTCTCCTGAAGACGTGAACGGCAGTGTATGAAAACGAAACGAAGTAGATGAAAGCAACTCACGACGTGCACGGATGCAGTACCAGAGCCAGCGACTCCCTATCCAGCTATGAACAGAAGCGCCCTGAGGAGCTGGGGGCTGGAGCTTAAAGGGTTTCTATCACTTCGTATGACATAATTAGCTCTCAGACACTAGCGATCCGCTAGTGTCTGCTCTGGCCAACCATCCTAATATAACAGCTTTTGGGGCAGCCGTTTTGCAAAAAAAAATAACTTTTATAAATATGCTAATGAGCCTCTAGGTGCTATGGGGGCGTCATTAGCACCTAGAGGCTCCGTCTACCTTCATACACAGCCACCGCCCAGCGCGTCCCTCCAGCCCGCCCATCTCCTGCTGAATGCGATCCTCCGTGTGACGCAACGGACGAATTCTCGCGCATGCGCCGTGCACGGCTGTATTCGGCGCATGCGCAGTGAATGTCTGACCGCTTCCCTGCTCAGACATCTCCACTGTGCCTGCGCCGATGACGTCATAGTGCTCCAAGGAACTGAGGTATCTTGCTATGCAACAGGTAGCTAAATGCATTCAAGGGATTGTCCTTCTCTCACACTGCTAGGTTCAGGGCGATCTACCTGCGGAGGAGTATTGCACCCAATTCAGAAGGTGGTGTGTTCCCTCAGGATGGAATGAACCAGCACTTAAGAGTCAGTTCAGGTCAGGTCTGTCTGATAACTTAAAGGATCTTCTAGTGAGTTATCAGCTTCCAGAGACTCTAGAGGAGATGATGATCCTTGTAGTCCGACTTGACCGACGGGTTAGAGAGAGAAGACAGGAACGACAGTTCTCTTCTCAGATGGTGGTCCAGCCTGAGGTCTATCCCAGAAACAACGCTGAGGTCTCTACCGAAGAACCCATGCAGGTCGGCATGACTCAAGGGAATCTGCGCCGCAGACGTGGAGTGTGTTTTTACTGCGGAGATCCTGACCATTGGATCAACCAGTGTCCTAAGAAGGCCCTCTCCGTTAAGTCTCCCAAGGCAAGGCAACCTAAAGACCAGGTACACCCTGATATTACGAAATGTAAGCTTTTGGTACCTATAACAATATCTCTGGGGGTTAATAAATGGCCGGGTAAGGCCTTTATTGACTCTGGTTCAGCGGCCAGCTTTATTGACTCTGAGTACGCCATTAGACTGGGTATTCCAATTTTTTCTCTTCCTACACCTATCCATGTCATGGCTATTGACGCCACTCCTCTGGTAGGTGGCATGGTGAGGTCATGTACCTCAGAGATTTCTTTAACCGTGGGGTTGTGCCACTCTGAGAAATGTTCCCTCTTAGTCCTGGAGAACTTACCGGTCGTGGTGGTACTAGGGTTGCCTTGGCTCCGATTACACAACCCCACTATTGATTGGTCCAGGGGGGAGTTGGTGAAATGGGGACCTAAGTGTGACTCGTGCTTGTCTGTGGTACAAGCTGGGGTCTCAGTAGAATCTGATATATTACCCACGGTCATTAGGGAATATTCTGATGTGTTCTCATCACCTACCCCGGAGGTTCTACCACCCCATAGACCTTATGATTTCGCCATAGAGTTAGTAGAAGGTGCCAGGTTTCCTAAGGGGCGTATTTATAATCTCTCTAAGCCCGAACGCAAGGCCATGGAGGATTATATTAAGGAAAGCCTCGGT
The DNA here is from genome assembly GCF_905171765.1 of Bufo bufo. Lineage (NCBI taxonomy): Eukaryota > Metazoa > Chordata > Amphibia > Anura > Bufonidae > Bufo > Bufo bufo. Next base: position 83,538,351 of record NC_053395.1, read on the forward strand.
AAGGGGCACATTAGACCTTCTGTCTCTCCTATGGGAGCGGGTTTTTTTTTCGTTAAGAAGAAGGATGGTGGTCTTAGGCCTTGTATCGATTATCGGAAATTGAATAAGATCACTATACAGAATAGATACTCTCTCCCATTGATTCCGGATTTATTTAACCAGGTTCTGGGGGCAACCTGGTTTTCTAAGATTGACCTGAAAGGGGCATATAATCTAATCCGAATCAAGGAGAGAGACAAATGGAAAACGGCGTTCAATACTCCGGCAGGGCATTTTGAATATCAGGTTATGCCTTTTGGACTCAGCAATGCCCCAGCTGTGTTACAAAACTTTATGAATGATATTCTTAGAGAGTTTTTAAGTAAATTTGTCATTGTCTATCTTGACGACATTTTGATATTTTCTCCTGATTTCAAATCTCATGTGTCTCATGTTAGACAAGTATTAGAGGTGTTGAGGGAGAATCAGTTGTCCGCTAAACAAGAGAAATGTGTCTTTGGTGTACAGGAGATACTGTATCTAGGACATGTCCTGACCCCTCACGCCTTTAAGATGGATCCTGGTAAGGTACTAGCTATTAAGGAATGTGTAAGGCCTTCATCCTTAAAGGCCTTAAAACAGTTCTTAGGATTTGCCAATTACTACCATAAATTTATTAAGAATTTTTCAGTAATTGCTAAACCGTTGACCGACCTTACTAAGAAAGGGGCGGATTTGGAGAACTGGTCTACTGAGGCCATTACTTTGTTTGATACACTAAAAAAGGCATTCAGTAGCGCTCCCATTCTGATCCAGCCAGATCAGGAGAGACCTTTTATTGTGGAGGTGGATGCGTCTGAGGACGGCGCAGGAGCAGTCCATTCACAAGGTCCTGCTAGTCTAACTAACCTGAGACCATGTGCATTCTTTTCCAGAAACTTTTCTTCCACCGAGAGAAACTACGACATAGGGAATCGGGAGTTGCTGGCCATTAAGTGGGCATTTGAGGAGTGGAGGCATTTTCTGGAGGGGGCAAGGCATTGTGTAACTGTTGTCACTGACCATAAGAACCTTATGTTTCTCGAATCTGCTAAGAGGTTGAATCCCCGTCAGGCTAGATGGGCACTGTTTTTTACTTGTTTTGAATTCTCCATTACTTTCAGGCCTGGAAGTAAAAACGTGAAGGCTGATGCATTATCTCGGAGCTTCCATGCTTTTCAGCCTAGAGAGGCACCGCCTGAATCCATCCTACCAGCAAATATCTTCGTAGCAGCCTTAACCCAAGATATCTCGGCTCTCATTAAGGCTGAACAACATCTTGCACCTGCAACAACCCCAACAGATAAGTTGTTTGTTCCCATACAATTCGTCTCCAGCTGTTGGGTGAGTGTCATGATTCTGCCTTTTGTGGACATCCTGGTTTTGAGGGCACTAGAGAGCTGGTATCTAGATTCTATTGGTGGCCCACTCTATTTAAGGATGTCAAGTCCTACGTGTCAGCCTGTGAGGTTTGTGCTAGGTCTAAGACACCTAGGACTCGCCCTGCTGGTAACCTACGACCCCTACCCATTCCCAGTAGACCCTGGTCCCATATCTCGATGGACTTTATTACTGACCTGCCGCCGGCGGAGGGTAAGACTGTGGTTTGGGTAGTGGTCGATAGGTTTAGCAAGATGGTTCATTTCATTCCTCTGTCTAAACTCCCGAATGCCAAGACCCTGGCGTCTATTTTTGTGAAAGAAATTGTATGGTTACATGGTATCCCGGAAAATATTGTATCTGACAGGGGTGTGCAGTTTGTGTCCAAATTTTGGAGGGCTTTCTGTCAAAGATGTCAGATTTCGTTGTCTTTTTCCTCAACCTACCACCCTGAGAGTAATGGGCAGACTGAACGCTTTAATCAGTCTGTGGAACAATTCCTGAGGTTGTTTGTTGCTGATGACCAGCAATTATGGGTTAAATACCTTCCGTTGGCTCAATTTGCTTTGAATAACCGTGTTAATTCTTCTGCTGGGGTCTCACCTTTCTTTTGTAACCATGGTTTTCATCCCCGTTTTCATTCTGGGTCATCCGTCTCCTCCTCTAACCCTGAGGCGGATAGGCTCTCTTCTAAACTGTGCACAGTTTGGGCCCAGGTTCAAATGAACCTAGAAAAGGCTCAAAGTTCTCAAAGACTCAAAGCCAATAGGAAACGTTCAAGGGGCGCAAAATTTTTGGTTGGGGATAAGGTGTGGTTATCCTCCAAGAATCTCTCTCTCCAAGGGTAGATTTTAAAAAAATTTGCTCCTCGTTTTATTGGACCATATAAGATCATGGAGGTGATTAACCCAGTATCGTTTAGGTTGGAGCTGCCCGAGTCATTCCACATTCATAATGTGTTCTATAAATCTCTACTTAAAACATATGTTGAACCAGTAGTACCATCAAAAGCCTCGCCTCTGCCGGATCTTGTTAATGATTCTGTCGAGTATGTGGTGTCTAAAATAGTGGATGTCAGGAAGGTGCGTAATTCCTTGCAGTACCTGATTCACTGGAACGGGTATGGACCTGAAGAGAGATCTTGGGTACCTGCCAGGGAGGTTCATGCTCCTAGACTTGTTCGAAAATTTAATTTAGAACACCCTGAAAGGCCATCGCCTGAAGTCTTGCGTCCGGTGGCCCCTCGTAAAAGGGGGGGTACTGTCACGGGGCGCCAAAGGTGCACTCGGTCTCCCATCAGCCGCAGACCTGCTGCTTAGCTTCGGGAGCGAAGATCTGTGTTTGGCCTCGTTCCCAGGACGGCTTTGCTAGCTGGGAGGCTCCCTGCTCCCTGTGCTGGCCACAGGTTGCCTGTTAATTTTAGATATCTGGTGATTGTTTTGTTCCTGCATACTTACCTGATCCTGTGTTCCCTGACGATTCTCTGTCTGCTCCTCCTGTTCTGCGCATCTCTCCTGGTATCCTGACCCCGGCTTCCACCTGACGATTCTTTGTGGACTCCTGTTGTACTTTGTTTCTCTCCTTGTATTTGACCTTGGCTTTTCCTGACTAATCTCTGCTCATTCCTTAGTACTGCGTAGCTCTCTAGGTATTGACCCGGTCCGTTCACGTTCCGTTATTTGTCTTGTCTGTCATCCCAGCACGTATCCTAAGTTAGGGACTGCCGTCTAGTTGTCCCCTGTCATTAGGACTTGCGAGGCAAGTAGGCAGTGCCAGGGGTGAGGGTGGAGCGCAGTGGTCACTATCCTCCCCCCTGTGTGTAGTGTACGTTACCGTCAGAAAGTATATCTTCCAAAAACTTTCCTCCTCCTTCTTGAACTGGAGACAGGCCTACAAAATAAGAAAAGGCAGACACATTAATGCAAGAAGTTAAATTTTGGTGTGATAAACTAGTCTATGAAGCTTATTTTCATTCAATGATCAATTTAAAAGATATTTATTTACTATCCTTTTTCTTTTGCGTCTACCGTGATAATTATTGTACAATTGGACCAAGAAAAAAAAAATATTACTTTCAACTGAAATTCTCCACTGGTTCAAAACAATATTTTATTTGCTACTGCAAGATGGATGAATTTTGAACCTGCAGAAAAAAGAAACAGCAATAACTTACCACTTTATTGTAAATATTGCATATCAGCGAATATATTAAACAATTCCTATGTAGTTCAGCCACGTAACAGAAGAAACTTACTCAAATCTTCCATAACAAGGAATCTTATTCATGAAACAGGATTGCAAGACAAACAATGGTAACTTCCAACTTGGTTAATTCAAACGTGATCCCTTCCAGCTCCATAACGTTAAATTCTTCTTTAATTAAACTTTTCAATATACAGCCACGACACAACGAGAAGACCGATCTGCAGAAAGTAACTAAAGCACAACCATGCATTAGCACTTTTTAGTAACAATAAAGCAAGATAAAAGAATAAACTGTTAAATCACTTGGTTATTACAAAACTTTAAAACCATGCAACAAAGGTTAGTATAAACTCAAAACTGCAAGCAAAACTAAGGGCCGAACGCAAGGCAGAACTGATAACTTACGAATCCCTTTAAAATGGACGCTGCTATGCTTTCATTTCAGCAAAGTTGTCCACAATGGCTTCAATGTTAAGTTTTCTCGCTCTCTCATTTACAATACTTAACAGAGCTAGGCCAGAAAGTCTCTGTTGTGACATGGTGCTTCTCAAGAAATTTTTTATTAACTTTAATTTTGAAAAGGACCTTTCTGCACTTGCAACTGTAACTGGAATGGTGAGGAACAGTAGCAACGCTATGCACACATCTTGTAGATTGGCTGACAAGGCACAGTTTTCAACTAATAGAAGGTGAGAAAGGTCCTTTACAGTGGAGCATCTCCGAATCTCTTCCTGAAATGTTGAACAGAAGCTCAGAAGCTGTTCTGGGAAAGCTGGTGACATGTCCTCTGGGTAGCATTCCTGTAGCTATGAAGCAGCTTTGAACAAATCATCATCAGTTTCAGAAGCAAGGACTGTAGGCTAAAGTACACTGCTCAAAAAAATAAAGGGAACACAAAAATAACACATCCTAGATCTGAGTTAATTAAATATTCTTCTGAAATACTTTGTTCTTTACATAGTTGAATGTGCTGACAACAAAATCACACAAAAATAAAAAAATGGAAATCAAATTTTTCAACCCATGGAGGTCTGGATTTGGAGTCACACTCAAAATTAAAGTGAAAAACACACTAGAGGCTGATCCAACTTTGATGTAATGTCCTTAAAACAAGTCAAAATGAGGCTCAGTAGTGTGTGTGGCCTCCACGTGCCTGTATGACCTCCCTACAACGCCTGTGCATGCTCCTGATGAGGTCGCGGACGGTCTCCTGAGGGATCTCCTCCCAGACCTGGACTAAAGCATCTGGCAACTCCTGGACAGTCTGTGGTGCAATGTGACGTTGGTGGATAGAGCGAGACATGATGTCCCAGATGTGCTCAATTGGATTCAGGTCTGGGAAACGGGCAGGCCAGTCCATAGCATCAATGCCTTCGTCTTGCAGGAACTGCTGACACACTCCAGCCACATGAGGTCTAGCATTGTCTTGCATTAGGAGGAACCCAGGGCCAACCGCACCAGCATATGGTCTCACAAGGGGTCTGAGGATCTCATCTCGGTACCTAATGGCATTCAGGCTACCTCTGGCGAGCACATGGAGGGCTGTGCAGCCCCCCAAAGAAATGCCACCCCACACCATTACTGACCCAATGCCAAACCGGTCATGCTGGAGGATGTTGCAGTCAGCAGAACGTTCTCCACGGTGTCTCCAGACTCTGTCACGTCTGTCACATATGCTCAGTGTGAACCTGCTTTCATCTGTGAAGAGCACAGGGCGCCAGTGGCGAATTTGCCAATCTTGGTGTTCTCTGGCAAATGCCAAACATCCTGCACGGTGTTGGGCTGTAAGCACAACCCCCACCTGTGGACGTCAGGCCCTCATATCACCCTCATGGAGTCTGTTTATGACCGTTTGAGCAGACACATGCACATTTGTGGCCTGCTGGGCGTCATTTTGCATGGCTCTGGCAGTGCTCCTCCTGTTCCTCCTTGCACAAAGGCGCAGGTAGCGGTCCTGCTGCTGGGTTGTTGCCCTCCTACGGCCTCCTCCATGTCTCCTGATGTACTGGCCTGTCTCCTGGTAGCGCCTTCATTCTCTGGACACTACGCTGACAGACACAGCAAACCTTCTTGCCACAGCTCGCATTGATGTGCCATCCTGGATAAACTGCACTACCTGAGCCACTTGTGTGGGTTGTAGACTCTGCCTCATGCTACCACTAGAGTGAAAGCACCGCCAGCATTCAAAAGTGACCAAAACATCAGCCAGGAAGCATAGGAACTGAGAAGTGGTCTGTGGTCACCACCTGCAGAACCACTCCTTTATTGGGGGTGTCTTGCTAATTGCCTATAATTTCCACCTGTTGTCTATCCCATTTGCACAACAGCATGTGAAACTGATTGTCACTCAGTGTTGCTTCCTAAGTGGACAGTGTGATTTCACAGAAGTGTGATTGACTTGGAGTTACATTGTGTTCTTTAAGTGTTCCCTTTATTTTTTTGAGCAGTGTATATTAAATCTCTGCATGACATTGCTCATTCCAGCAAATCAGTTAGACAGCTGGTTGGTCAAAATGTCTAAACACCTATAAAACACAGCGGTTTTAAAGCATTGTTCAGGATCCTGCAACCTTTCATCTATTGAATGCTCATCAAAGTGACGCTTCACTTTTCTTACTCTCTTGTTTTTGAACTGCGTCTGGATGCCCTACTTTTCTGCCAGTTCTACCGCTGTTTGTTTTGCTCCATCAAAATTATCCCTATGTTTGAATGGACTTGAGCTGCCTTTTGTATTAGATGTGCTGCACTGGATAAATCCATATTTTTTGACTGCAACAGTTTAGAAACCACATTTATGGTGTCCAAAATCTTGCTTTGCAGGACAACGAGACAAACAAATTGAAAAGATCCTATTTTTGTTCTAAGGCGAGCAGCATCATCTCTTTCTTTAGGCTTGGGTGACATCAAGTTTATTTTTGTTAAAGCTTGCATAATGTCTACCAAATGAAAGCATAGAGCAAGCAGTGAATCATGGCAAGATGACCATTGAGTGGGGCAAAGTTTTTTCAATGTAAGTGCGGACTCTGTAGAGAATGATGAAAGAATGTTCCATCTGCATATGCTTTCCCCCCAAAAAATATACAATTATTGCACCACTTCAAAAAAACTAGAAATTTCTGGTATGTTCCCAAAAGCATCCTGAAGTACCAGGTTCAGATTGTGAGCTGCACAATGTACATACAAGGCATTTTTTTCTCTGTGCAATTTGAGCCTGCACACCTGAATACACCCCACTCATTGTCGCTGCACCATCATACCCCTGGCCACGACATTTTGTTATATTGAGGCCGTTGCTCTCTATGCAAGAGACAATGTCATGTTCAAGGCCTGCAGCACTCTGGTCCTCAACGGCATAAAACCCTAGGAAAACCTCTTTGATCTCAACACTAGTTGCTCTCTGGCTTTCATCTCTTTCCACAGAAACATATCTGAATATTTGACTCATTTGGTCAACTTTTGATATATCCTGTGTAGTATCCATTATAATTGGAAAAAAAAACTGTCTGTTTTATTTCCGACACAATGATGTTCCGGACCATACTTTCAGTATGTGTATAATTTCATTTTGGATTCTAGGCCTTAAAGAGGTTGTCCGAGTTATTTTTTTGTTCTTTCTATGTTCCTAACTAGGCAAATGTAACAGCTTTCCAATTAACTCACTTTATCTCCAGTGGCTGGTTTCTCAGATTTCACTGAGGGTCACATGACCTGTGATATCAGCTTCTCTCCCTGCTCTGATAAAGGTTGTTTACAAGCCTGTAAACAAGACAGACATCACGGCCACGCACCCCCTTCACTGCCAGGCTGTCTGCTCTCTCCTAAGATTCTTTATCCCTTCAGCTGCACATACTGGCTAGCTGCAGCAGTGACAATTCTGGGCACAGGATCTGACAGACTAGAGAGAGCATTGCACAAGAAGGTAGGGGGAAGAGCCTGTGTGTATTAGCAGTGTCATTATACAGGTGGGACTTGTAGTTCTACACTTACAAGTTGCTGTTGATTCTCCCAGCACTCAGGGCAGCTCTTGTATCCACTCCAGCAGTGTCATTATACAGCTTGGACTTGTAGTCCCACACATACAACATTCTGCTGAGTCTCCCAGCAGGCAGACATGTCACTCAGGGCAGCTCTTGTAGCCACTCCCTTAGCAGTGCAGGGGGAGGGGCAGAGATTGTTTTTATTGCATGTAAACAAAGGGCCAGAAAAGAACCAGGAAAATGAGGAAATATATATATATTTTTTGCATAAAACTTGCTTAGCTTAGTTATATATTGCTGCCCATCAGATTTTCAGTGCTATATTATTTGTTTTCATAACTCGAACAACCCCTTTAAGTATTTTACAGATTTTTGGGATAACTGGAGGAGTTGCTTTAAAGGGCTTCTGTCACCCCACTAAAGTGATTTTTTTTTTTTGGGGCTAGTTAAATTAGTTATATAGCGATATATGAAAATATAATTGTGTTACTTACTTTGATCCAGCAGTTTATTCAAAAAACGAAGTTTTATCATATGCAAATTCGGTCTCTACCAGCAAGTAGGGCGGCTACTTGCTGGTAGCTGCTGCAGAAATCCGCCCCCTCCTCTTGTTGATTGACAGGGCCAGCCGGGATCTCCTCCTCCGGCCAGCCCTGTCGGTATTTCAAAAATCGCGCGCCTGTGTTGATTTGGCGCAGGCGCTCTGAGATGAGGAGGCTCGTCTCCTCAGAACTCCCTCAGTGCGCCTGCGCCGATGACGTCTTCTATTTCGGTGATGTCATCGGCGCAGGCGCACTGAGGGAGTTCTGAGGAGACGAGCCTCCTCATCTCAGAGCGCCTGCGCCGAATCAACACAGGCGCGCGATTTTTGAAATACCGACAGGGCTGGCCGGAGGAGGAGATCCCGGCTGGCCCTGTCAATCAACAAGAGGAGGGGGCGGATTTCTGCAGCAGCTACCAGCAAGTAGCCGCCCTACTTGCTGGTAGAGACCGAATTTGCATATGATAAAACTTTGTTTTTTGAATAAACTGCTGGATCAAAGCGAGTAACACAATTATATTTTCATATATCGCTATATAACTAATTTAACTAGTCCCAAAAAAAAAAAATCACTTTAGTGGGGTGACAGAAGCCCTTTAAAACAGGGTCATACTCTGCGAGCAGCTCTATAATGGAGAGAAAATTCCCATTGTTGACCTCGCCAATTTTGTCTCTATGACCGCGGAAGGCAAGATTAGCCATTGACATTGTCAATGTTACATTAACAATTCTATGTAATACTTGCCTCTAATAGTTTTTTTCCTGTCTAATTTGCTTTTCATTTTCCTCATCAATAGTTTTTTTTTCTTCCTCCACTGTTCATACACTACACAGGCTTCTATATGAGTTTTGGAAGACTCATGAACCTGAATTCTTGCAAAAAGGCTTTGCCATTTCTGAATTCCTTTTGCCCATGCAGGTTCAAATCCTGCCTTTTTACGGTCCCCAAACAGCCATGGTTCACAGTATGCTACATTCAGTTTAGGTGAGTAGCATAGCCACATCACAGGGATCTTAAGGCCTGTTTTTGTAATTCTTTCATAATAGCTTTCAGAAAAGCACCTTCTCTCTTTATCTCGCGGAAAAGGTCCTGGAGGTCGGCACGGGCCATGAGCTATTATAAATCTCTTTATATTGGAATCCATTATTGTGATAGGGTAATGTCCCCTATCAGTAACATGTTTCTCTCCCACAACACTACTTTCTATAGAAGCCTCTGTAGATTTCAACAATTCAAAATCATCACCTGATTTGGTACTTTCGGTTGACTGCACTATTTCTTTAGTTGGTAGACTTGTGCTACTACCTTCATCGGGGTCATCATCACTCGCTATATCTAAAGAACTGGAGTAAGTGCATTCGCTGATTTCCACCTCGGTGACATCAACAGCAATTTCCAGACATTTCACTTTCAGTGTTACTCTGTTCCTGGAAAAACACTAGCAGCTGTTGGAGTGGAAAAGTAGCTTATTTTAGGAAGTTTCCCAGTTCTCAAATTCTCTTCCCTTTTCTGTTTACGTTTCTGAGCACCACTCTTATGTTGATAGGATGACATACTTGGAAAAACTAGTTGTAACGGTCGCGTACACACACACACACACACACAGGGGGAAGAGAAGTGACCACTGTGCTCCACCCTTACCCCTGGCCCTGCCTACTTGCCTCGTGAGTCCTAATGACAGGGGACAACTGGATGGCAATCCCTAGCTTGGAATAAGTGTAGGGATGACAGACAGACAAACAACAGAACGTGAACGGACCGAGTCAATACCAGGAAAGCTGCAAAGTACAAATGGAGCAAGCAGAGAATTGTTAGAAGAAGCCGGGGTCATAAATACCAGGAGAGTCGTGAAGTACCAATGGAGTCAGCAGAGGATCGTCAGGAGGAGGCCGGGGTCAGAATACCAGGAGAGCAGCAAAGTACACAAGGAGCAGGCAGAGGATCGTCAGGAATTCAGCAGGAGGTAAGTACGCCAGGAAGACAAAGTCACAGGTGGAACCTAAATTAACAGGCAACCTGTGGCCAGCAGGCTGCCTGTATTTATAGTGGGGAGTGAGGGTCATGTGACGTGGCCAGCGTCACATGACCGACAGACCAACCAGTCGAGCACCGAGTGATCAGCTCGGCGCTCAAGGCAGACTTAGGAGCAGGGGGCCTCCCAGCTAGCAAAGCCGCCCTGGGAACGAGGTCAAACACAGATCCTCGCTCCAGAAGCTAAGCAGCAGGTCTGCGGCTAATGGGAGACCGAGTGCACCTTCGGAACCCCGTTACAGTACCCCCCCTTTTACGAGGGGCCACCGGACCCAAGACTTCAGGCGATGGCATTTCAGGGTGTTCTAAATGAAATTTTCGAACAAGTCTAGGAGCATGAACCTCCCTGGCAGGTACCCAAGATCTCTCTTCAGGTCCATACCCCTTCCAGTGAATCAGGTACTGCAAGGAATTACGCACCTTCCTGACATCCACTATTTTAGACACCACATACTCGACAGCATCATTAACAAGAACCGGCAGAGGCGAGGCTTTTGATGGTACTACCGGTTCAAAATATTTTTTAAGCAGAGATTTAAGGAACACATTATGAATGTGGAATGACTCGGGCAGCTCCAATCTAAATGATACCGGATTAATCACCTCCGTGATCTTATAGGTACAATAAAACGAGGAGCAAACTTTTTAGAATCTACCTTAAGAGAGAGATTCTTGGAGGACAACCATACCTTATCCCCAATCTGAAAATTCACCCCCCTTGAACGTCTCCTATCGGCCTTGAGTTTCTGAGAACCTTGAGCCTTTTCTAAGTTCGATTGAACCCGGGCCCAAACTGTGCACAGTTCAGAGGAGAGCCTATCCGCCTCAGGGTTAGAGGAGGAGACGGATGACCCAGAATGAAAACGGGGATGGAAAGGTCATGGTTACAAAAGAAAGGTGAAACCCCAGAAGAAGAATTGACACGGTTATTCAGAGCAAATTCAGCCAATGGAAGAAATTTCACCCATAATTGCTGGTCATCAGCAATATACAACCTCAAGAATTGTTCCACAGACTGGCGTTCAGTCTGCCCATTACTCTCAGGATGGTAGGCAGAGGAAAAAGACAATGAAATTTTACATTTTTGACAGAAGGCCCTCCAGAATTTGGACACAAACTGCACACCCCTGTCAGAAACAATATTTTCCGGGATACCATGCAATCGAACAATTTCTTTCACAAAAATAGACGCCAGGGTTTTGGCATTCGGGAGTTTAGACAGGGGAATGAAATGGACCATCTTGCTAAACCTATCGACCACTACCCAAACTACTGTCTTACCCTCCGCCGGCGGTAGGTCAGTTATAAAGTCCATCAAGATATGGGACCAGGGTCTACTGGGAATGGGTAGGGGTCGTAGGTTACCAGCAGGGCGAGTCCTAGGTGTCTTGGACCTGGCACAAACCTCACAGGCTGACACATAGGACTTGACATCCCTAGTTAGAGTGGGCTACCAATAAGATCTAGAAACCAGATCCTTAGTGCCCTCAACACCCGGATGTCCACAAAAGGCAGAATCGTCACACTCACCCAACAGCTGGAGACGAAATTGTACGGGAACAAACAACTTATCTGTTGGGGTGGATACCGGTGCCAGATGTTGTTCAGATCTAATGCGAGCCGAGATATCCTGGGTTAGAGCTGCTATGAAGATTTTTGCTGGTAGGATGGATTCAGGTGGTACCTCAGTAGGTTGAAAAGCATGGAAGCTCCGAGATAATGCGTCCGCCTTCACATTTTTACTTCCCGGCCTGAACGTAATGGAAAAATCAAAACAAATAAAAGACAGAGCCCATCTGGCTTGACGGGGGATTCAACCTCTTAGCAGACTCGAGAAACATCAGGTTTTTATGGTCAGTGACAACAGTTACACAATGCCTTGCCCCCTCCAGAAAATGCCTCCACTCCTCAAATGCCCATTTAATGGCCAGCAGCTCCCTATTCCCTATGTCGTAGTTTCTCTCCATGGGAGAGAATTTCCTGGAGAAGAAGGCACATGGTCTCAGGTTAGTGAGGCTAGCAGGACCTGGTGAAAGGACTGCTCCTGCGCCGTCCTCGGACGCATCCACCTCCACAATAAAAGGTTTCTCTTGATCAGGCTGGATCAGAATGGGAGCGCTACTGAATGCCTTTTTTAATTTTTCAAATGAAGAAATGGCCTCAGTAGACCAATTCTCCAAATCCGCCCCCTTTCTTAGTAAGGTCGGTCAACGGTTTAGCAATTACGGAAAAATTCATAATAAATTTACGATAGTAATTGGCGAAACCTAAGAACCGTTGTAAGGCCTTAAAGGATGAAGGTCTTACCCATTCCTTAATTGCTAGTACCTTACCAGGATCCATCTTGAAGGCGTGAGGAGTCAGAACATGCCCTAGAAACAGAATCTCCTGTACACCAAAGACACATTTCTCTTGCTTAGCGTATAGCTGATTCTCCCTCAACACCTCTAATACTTGTTTAACATGAGACACATGGGATTAGAAGTCAGGAGAGAATATCAAAATGTTGTCAAGATAGACAATAACAAATTTACCTAAGAACTCCCTAAGAATGTCATTCATGAAGTTTTGTAACAGCTGGGGCATTGCTGAGTCCAAAAGGCATCACCTGATATTCAAAGTGTCCTACCGGAGTATTGAACGCCGTCTTCCATTCGTCTCCCTCCTTGATTCGGATTAGATTGTATGCCCCTTTCAGGTCAATTTTGGAAAACCAGGTTGCCCCCAGAACCTGGTTAAATAAATCCGGAATCAATGGGAGGGAGTATCTATATTGGACAGTGATTTTATTAATCTCTGGTAATCGATACATGGCCTAAGACCTCCATCTTTTTTCTTAACGAAGAAAAACCCCGCCCCCATAGAAGAGACAGAAGGTCTAATATGCCCTTTACCAAGGCTCTCCTTAATATAATCTTCCATGGCCTTGCGTTCGGGCTTAGAAAGATTATAAATTCACCCCTTAGGAAACTTGGCCCCCTCTACTAGCTCTATAGTACAATCATAAGGTCTATGGGGGGGTAGAACCTCTGGGGTTGGTGATGAGAATACATCCGAATATTCCCTAACAACAGTGGGTAAAGTATCAGACTTTACTGAGACCCCAGCCTGTACCACGGACAAGCACGAGTCACACTTAGGCCCCCATCTCACCAACTCCCCATAGGACCAATCTATAGTGGGGTTATGTAGCCAAGGCAACCTTAGTACCACCTCAGCCGGTAGGTTCTCCAGGACTAAAAGGGAACATCTCTCTGAGTGGCACACACCCACAGTTAGAGAAATCTCTGAGGTACATGAGCTCACTGTACCACCAATAAGAGGAGTAGCATCAATAGCCATGACATGGATAGGAGTTGGTAAAGCAAACATTGGAATACCCAATCTTACAGCATACTCAGAGTCAATAAAGCTGGCCGCTGAGCCAGAATCAATAAAGGCCTTACCCGGCCATTTATCTACTCCCAGGGAAATCTTAATGGGTACCAAAAGCTTAGATTTATAAAAATCAGGGTGTACCTGGTCTTTAGGTTGCCTTGCCTTAGGAGACTTGACAGAGAGGATCTTCTTAGGACACTGGTTGATCCAATGGTCAGGATCTCCACAGTAAAAGCATTCTCCACGTCTGCGGCGAAGATTCCCTCGGGTAATGCCAACCTGCGTGGGTTCCTCGGTGGAGACCTCAGCATTGTCTCTGGGATAGGCCTCTGGCTGGACCACCATCTGGGAAGAGAACTGTTGTTCCTGTCGTCTCTCTCTAACCCGTCGGTCAAGTCGGACAACAAGGGTGATCATCTCCTCTAAGGTCTCTGGAAGTTGATAACTGACCAGAAGATCCTTTAAATTATCAGACAGACCTGACCTGAACTGACTCTTCAGGGCTGGTTCGTTCCATCCTGAGGGGACAAACCACCTTCTGAATTGGGTGCAATAATCCTCCGCAGGTAGATTGCCCTGAACCAGTGCCTTTAGAGCCGTCTTGGCTACTAGAGCCCTGTCTGGTTCATCATAGAGGGTACCCAGGGCCTGAAAGAACCCCTCCACAGAAGATAAACAACTGGTGCCAGCAGGTAAAGAGAACGCCCAGTCCTGGGGATCACCCTGTAGTCGGGAAATGATAATGCCCACATGTTGACTCTCGGGGCCAGAGGACACGGGGCGCAAACGGAAGTAAAGTTTGCAATTCTCTTTAAAAGAGAGAAACTTCTTCCGGTCTCCAGAAAAGGGTTCTGGGAGCTTAATCTGGGGCTCAAAATGCGGACTGGAGGCCTGAGGAGTGGAAGAACCTTGCCCTAACTCAAAAGAACTGCACCATCTGCGTCAGATTAGAGACATGGTCCGTCATGGTCACCAGAGGATTCATTATACAGTGGTTATTGTGCCTGTTAATCTGTAACGGTCGCGTACACACACACACAGGGGGAAGGGAAGTGACCACTGCGCTCCACCCTTACCCCTGGCCCTGCCTACTTGCCTCGCGAGTCCTAATGACAGGGGACAACTGGACGGCAATCCCTAGCTTGGAATAAGTGCAGGGATGACAGACAGACAAACAACAGAACGTGAATGGAACGAGTCAATACCAGGAAAGCTACAAAGTACAAATGGAGCAAGCATAGAATTGTCAGGAGAAGTCGGGGTCATAAATACCAGGAGATTCGTGAAGTACCAAAGGAGTCAGCAGAGGATCGTCAGGAGGAGGCCGGGGTCAGAATACCAGGAGAGCAGCAAAGTACACAAGGAGCAGGCAGAGGATCGTCAGGAATTCAGCAGGAGGTAAGTACGCCAGGAAGACAAAGTCACAGGTGGAACCTAAATTAACAGGCAATCTGTGGCCAGCAGGCTGCCTGTATTTATAGTGGGGAGTGAGGGTCATGTGACGTGGCCAGCGTCACATGACCGACAGACCAACCAGTCGAGCACCGAGTGATCAGCTCGGCGCTCAAGGCAGACTTAGGAGCAGGGGGCCTCCCAGCTAGCAAAGTGTCACGGCGGGCGTGCATTCAGTATAACAGATAACGCACCAACCAGGCTCTGGGCGAGAGACAGGGGAAGGGTTACCTCCTAGCTAATCCCTGACCTCTTTCCCTGCACTGCTCAGCCCACCTACAGACCTTTAAGGTAGATATGAGGTGTCCCCGTGCCTGGGCTGACAAAACCCTGAATTCCCTGAGATGGTGAAGTGGGAAATAGGAGCAGCCTGCTCGCACAGAACCTGGATGGGATAGATGAAACAAAACAACCAACTGGAAATAACACTTATCTTCCTGAGCTGGAACAGACAGCCAACCTTCCTTCCTAGCTTCCAAGACCACAATGATGAGTATAATCCGCTCAGGGCACTGGGCTGAGGAGCTATTTAAACTAATGACTCCAGCCAGTGCACCTGATGAGGGGCGGATCCAGCACGACTCCAAAACAAACACTAAACTCGTGCTGCAATCCTAGCTGACCTCCTCACATCGTCAGAGTGGGGCATGACACAAAGCCGCCCTGGGAACGAGGTCAAACACAGATCCTCGCTCCAGAAGCTAAGCAGCAGGTCTGCGGCTAATGGGAAACCGATTGCACCTTCGGAACCTTGTTACACTAGTTTTCTGTAAATAAAGTACAAAAAAAAAAACTTAGCCTAACATTAAATGATAATTTTTCTTATAATTCCACCATAAACTACAGCCCTGAATATGTGTCCCCAGCTCCTCCATGTGTCTCTCCACCCTCCCCTCCGGCTCCAACTCTTTGTAGCATGGCCAAGCAGACTGATGTACGCAGTCTAAAAGGAAGTGCTTGATGCTCTCATTGAGCACTTCCAGTCAGACCACGGTCTACTTTGCCAATCTACATGCAGTGACTAGCAAGAGGGGAGCATTGTGCCGTGTGGTCCACTACTGTCCGTCACCTACCGACTGCTCATCCCCGCACCGGCCCTGTAGTTATGCAGGCCTACTGGGATTTCTGGCCCTGTGCATCAGCGTCACTGCCGCCAGCAAAAAGGTTTGTGCAACTTCCTGCTGGGGGCAGGCTGCAGCTAACGATTATATGAATAATCGATTAATTGTCGATAATTTCAACGATTAATCGGGAAAAACCAAAAAATGACAAAAAAGGGGTTTATATGATATTACTTGAAAAATTATGTACAAAGGCCATATTAAAACAATTTTAGGAGTTACATAATTGTCAAAATTTTAGGAAAAGGGGGACAAATTTTTATTGAGGGAGGGGCTTGTTTACATTTTAATAAAACTAGTCTATATACCCTAGTATGTACACTCCTAGTATACACATGGGGTATGTGCAAACTGGGAAGAGCATTGCATTATAGTGTCTGTAGTACAGACTCCAGGGCTCGAGTCCTGCGGGAACATGTGGGAACGGCGATCCTGCACTTTTTTCATAGCAGGAACGCCGTTCCATTTTAGGCCTGCCCGTCTTTAACGCTGGTTGATGGGCAAAAGGACCAGGAAGTGGTGAAGGCTTTGTACTTTCTGGTTCTCGGCTGACGGTTGTGCAGGGCTGCGCACAGGCATGAGGCGCTCTGTGACGTCACGCTGTGCGCAGCCCTCACAGCACAGCCGACAGCAGGATCATTGCGTAGGAGGAGAAGAGCAGTGTCGGCGTTATTTTATTTTATGAGGTGGCTGATGGAGAGGCACTGACGGGGGGCCTGGGGGATGATGGAGAGGCACTGGGGGCTGATGGAGAGGCACTGGGGGCTGATGGAGAGGCACCTGGGGGCTGATGGAGAGGCACCTGGGGGCTGATGGAGAGGCTAGTGGGGGCTGATGGAGAGGCTACTGGGGGCTGATGGAGAGGCTATTGGGGGCTGATACATGGCTACTGGGGGCTGATACATGGCTACTGGGGGCTGATACATGGCTACTGGGTCTGCTACGAGGCTACTGGGGGCTGCTATGAGGCATGGAGCTCTTATCTAAGGTCTGAATGGGGGTGATTCATATTGGGGTCTGAGCTGAGGTGTGATCTAAGGTCTTATTGGGGTCTTATTAACATTGGGGATCTTATTGGTGCTGTTAGCTGAGGTCTTATTAACACCCCTGTGGCCAAGCCAGCCAGCACCCCTGTGGCCAAGCAAGCCAGCACCCCTGAGGCCAAGCCAGCCAGCACCCCTGAGGCCAAGCCAGCCAGCACCCCTGAGGCCAAGCCAGCCAGCACCCCTGAGTCTTCAGAACTGTAAGTAAATTATATATAAGGGGAGCTTATAATATGAAAGAGACGAATTACGAATAACAGACATATAGCGCAAATTCCAGTTTTTGTTTACAATTTTATGTTGCACTGAATTTTCTGCTATATATATATATATATATATATATATATATATATATATATAGCAGAAAATTCAGTGCAACATATATATATACTGTATATTTATTTTTTTTTGAGGGGGGGGGGGGGGGGGGTCGGGGTGGCAGTGGATCTTGGGTGAGTTCCCACACTTTTTTTCCCAGGACTTGAGCCCTGACAGACTCTGTACTACAGACACTAGGGTGCAATGCTTTGCACATACCCCCAAGTGTATAGCAATGTGCAAAGGCCTGGGACACTGTGGCAATGCGGCAGTAACAGTGGCAGCATGAGCCCTGAGTAGGGCACATTATACAGCGGGCAATTGGCCTACCGACGGCAGGTGGGCTTAGCGTGGTACGGGTGAGGTCCTCCAGGGCAGGCTGAGGCTCCATAAACTTAAGCACGACGTAGCATTACGCACGACGTAGCGCATCAGGTGGCGTGGGGGGGGGGGGCGTTGGGGAGAGCAGCAGCGCCTGATTGGTGAGCGGAAGGTCAGAGGAGGGTGGAACTGAAAGTCAGGGGTCAGGCACCCTAAAGCACAAACACACACGCTGTGTGCGCATGTATGCATGTGTATATATATATATATTATATATACTGTATAACACTATATACAAGATGATTATATACGGTATAACATCTTCTTGTAAATAATGATATAGTGGACCACGCTGATAATATAACCTGGGTATCATCTGTATATAATTATATATGTACAGCTTGTATAAGTTATACATTTTGTATATAGTGATATGGACCATGCTGGTATAACCTGGGTATCTCCTGTATATAATTATATATGTACAGCTGGTATAAATTATACATCTTCTTATATATAGTGATATGGACCATGCTGGTATAACCTGGGTATCTCCTTATATGATTATATATGTACAGCTGATATAAGTTATACATCATCTTGTATGAAGCGATATTGACCAGGCTGGTATAACCCAGGCATCTCCTGTATATAATTATATATGTACAGCTGGTATAAGTTATACATCTTAATATACCAGAAGATGTATAAATTATACCAGGCCAGCTCACATTTATAATCTATAATGGCTCCCTGTTGTTTTATTATTATTATTATAATGACCACCTCTGTAGTATTATTGTAATAATTATGGCCCCCTCTGTATTATAGTAATAATTATGGCCCCGTTCAGCATACAGTCCCGTGTAAGATAAATCACTCCCCTGCCTTCCGCTCCTCCAGCATACAGTCCCATGTGAGATACATCACACTCCTGCCTTCAGCCCCTCTAGCATACAGTCCCATGTAAAATACATCACTCCCCCTGCCTTAATCCCCTCCAGCATACATTCCCGTGTAAGATAAATCACTCCCCTGCCTTCAGCCCCTCCAGCATACAGTCCCATGTAAGATACAACCTTCCCCTGCCTTCAGCCCCAGTCCCGTGTAAGATAAATCACTCCCCTGCCTTCAGCTCCTCCAGCATATAGTCCCATGTAAGATGCAACCCCCAGAGAATGCCATCTGCCCATCTCTGCTTTCCATATACCAGGCCTACCAGTATTACCCCTTCATATAGCCACACCCCACACCTAACAGTCTGAGTCAGTTGTCTCCCTGAGTGTTAGGTGGGGTGACCATCCGGGCAGGCGGTATATCAAGGGGTAATGCTGGTAGGCCTGGCCTGGTATATGGACAGCAGAGATGGGCAGATGGCATCCTCTGGGCAGTACTGTCTCTCTGGTCATCCTTCACCAGCACCCTTACTGCCACCTGTTTGACCTGGCTCTCATGGCACTTCACTGCCTGGAGCTTGGCTATCAGCACTGAGTGACTCAGTCACACTGTGACACTGACTGTCACTCAGTGCTGATAGCCAAGCACCAAGCAGGACCGTGGCAGTCAGGGTGCTGGTGAAGGATGACCAGAGACAGTACTGCCTCTGGGATGCCATCTGCCCATCTCTGCTGCCCATATACCAGGGTAGGCCTGGTATATGGACAGCAGAGATGGGCAGATGGCATCCCAGAGAGGCATACTGTCTCAGTGTCCCTGGGCTGGTCATCCTTTACCAGCACCCAGAAAAAAAAAACACAGCGTCAGCGATTTAAGATTTTCTTGTGCCAGTGGCAGCGTGGCACCCGGGGCAACGCCCCCCCCCCCCCCCCCCCCCCCGCTACGCCGCTGGGCAAGGCTGAATGCTGGAGACTGCCTGGGCTCAGTGTAGGCTCTGGCTGGCTGAATGAGTGCTTTTCCTGGGCCTGGCTCAGGCTGGCAGAGATGTCTGGCAGAAAGAGGGAGAACGAGGCGAGGTGGGGTGAGTGACCGTAGTATAGAGTCAGACTACTGAGCAAGTGGGCAGTGGCAGACTAGCAGTGGCTCCCGTGCTCCTCTGTTCCCAACTTCCTGCCGGACCTGCAGCGCTGATAACTTTGTGACATCACGTAAGCGCGCAGTGTGATCTGGACATGCTTCCAGGCCCTGCCCCCTGCCACTGGTACTTAAAGTAACCATGCCTGAGCCGAACCCGCTGTCCAATCATCCATAACAACTAAAAAGGGGGACTTCTGGACTTTCGTCCTGGCCTTGCGCCGGACCAGGAGTGTAAAAAACGGATGTCTGGCCACCCTAAGAGCAGCAGTGGCAGAGAGACTGAGGCCAGCAGCAGCCATTTCAGTCCGATTAGAGCCAAAGCTGCAGAGTGGCTGTAATCTGACTAAAATGGCTGCTGCTGGCCTCAGTGAGTCTCTCTACCACTGCAGAGAGACCTCATATCAGCCAACTCAGCCCCGATCAGACCTCAGATCAGCCCAAAGACCCCCATGAGACCCCCAGTCAGCCATCAGACCTCAGATAAGCCAAAAGACCCCCAATCAGCCCCCATAAGACCTCAGATAAGCCCAAAGACCCCCAATCAGCCCCCATCAGACCTCAGATCAGCCCAAAGACCCCCAGTCATCCCCCATCAGACCTCAGATCAGCCCAAAGACCCCCATGATGAGACCCCTCCAGTCAGCCCCCATCAGACCTCAGATCAGCCCAAAGACCCCCATGAGACCCCCAGTCAGCCATCAGACCTCAGATAAGCCGAAAGACCCCCAATCAGCCCCCATCAGACCTCAGATCAGCCCAAAGACCCCCATGATGAGACCCCTCCAGTCAGCCCCCATCAGACCTCAGATAGGCCCAAAGACCTCCATCGGACCCCCACTTAGCCACCATCAGACCTCAGACCAGCCCAAAGGCCCCCATGATGAGACCCCCACTTAGCCCCCATCAGACCTCAGATCAGCCCAAAGACACCCATGATGAGACCCCCACTCAGCCCCATCAGACCTCAGATCAGCCTAAAGACCCCCATGATGAGACCTCCACTCAGCCCCCATCAGACCTCAGAACAGCCTAAAGACCCCCATGATGAGACCCCCACTCAGCCCCCATCAGACCTCAGATCAGCCCAAAGACCCCCATGATAAGACCCCCACTCAGCCCCATCAGACCTCAGATCCACCCAAAGACCCCCATGATGAGACCCCCACTCAGCCCCCATCAGACCTCAGATCAGCCCAAAGACACCCATGATGAGACCCCCACTCAGCCCCCATCAGACCTCAGATCAGCCTAAAGACCCCCATGATGAGACCTCCACTCAGCCCCCATCAGACCTCAGAACAGCCTAAAGACCCCCATGATGAGACCCCCACTCAGCCCCCATCAGACCTCAGATCAGCCCAAAGACCCCCATGATGAGACCCCCACTCAGCCCCATCAGACCTCAGATCCACCCAAAGACCCCCATGATGAGACCCCCACTCAGCCCCCATCAGACCTCAGATCAGCCCAAAGACACCCATGATGAGACCCCCACTCAGCACCCATCAGACCTCAGATCAGCCCAAAGACACCCATGATGAGACCCCCACTCAGCCCCCATCAGACCTCAGATCAGCCTAAAGACCCCCATGATGAGACCCCCACTCAGCCCCCATCAGACCTCAGATCAGCCTAAAGACCCCCATGATGAGACCCCCCACTCAGCCCCCATCAGACCTCAGATCAGCCCAAAGACCCCCATGATGAGACCCCCACTCAGCCCCCATCAGACCTCAGATCAGCCCAAAGACCCCCATGATGAGACCCCCACTCAGCCCCCATCAGACCTCAGATCATCCCAAAGACCCCCACTCAGCCCCCATCAGACCTCAGATCAGCCCAAAGACCCCCATGAGACCCCCAGTCAGCCATCAGACCTCAGATAAGCCGAAAGACCCCCAATCAGCCCCCATCAGACCTCAGATAAGCCCAAAGACCCCAATCAGCCCCCATCAGACCTCAGATCAGCCCAAAGACCCCCAGTCAGCCCCCATCAGACCTCAGATCAGCCCAAAGACCCCCATGATGAGACCCCTCCAGTCAGCCCCCATCAGACCTCAGATAGGCCCAAAGACCCCCATGATGAGACCCCCACTCAGCCCCCATCAGACCTCAGATCAGCCCAAAGACCCCCATCGGATCCCCACTTAGCCCCCATCAGACCTCAGACCAGCCCAAAGACCCCCACGATGAGACCCCCACTCAGCACCCATCAGACCTCAGATCAGCCCAAAGACACCCATGATGAGACCCCCACTCAGCCCCCATCAGACCTCAGATCAGCCTAAAGACCCCCATGATGAGACCCCCACTCAGCCCCCATCAGACCTCAGATCAGCCTAAAGACCCCCATGATGAGACCCCCACTCAGCCCCCATCAGACCTCAGATCAGCCCAAAGACCCCCATGATGAGACCCCCACTCAGCCCCCATCAGACCTCAGATCAGCCCAAAGACCCCCATGATGAAACCCCCACTCAGCCCCCATCAGACCTCAGATCAGCCCAAAGACCCCCATGATGAGACCCCCACTCAGCCCCCATCATACCTCAGATCAGCCCAAAGACCCCCATGATGAGACCCCCACTCAGCCCCATCAGACCTCAGATCAGCCCAAAGACCCCCATGATGAGACCCCCACTCAGCCCCCATCAGACCTCAGATCAGCCCAAAGACCCCAATGATGAGACCCCCACTCAGCCCCCATCAGACCTCAGATCAGCCCAAAGACCCCCGTGATAAGACCCCCACTCAGCCCCCATATCAGACCAAAGACCCCCATGATGAGACCCCCACTCAGCCCCCATCAGACCTCAGATCAGCCCAAAAACCCCCACTCAGCCCCCATCAGACCTCAGATCAGCCCAAAGACCCCCATGATGAGACCCCCTGTGATGAATACCACACCTCGCGCCTGCTTGACGTCGCCTACGTCGAGCTCACGAGACGTGGTATAGTCACGGGTTACCAAAAACATGATGTTACGCCCTCCAGAGGATCAGGTAAGGTCAGGTTGGTACAGTTTACACATACACCTCCTGTCCACGCGGGCACAGAGAGGCAACAAGCTGAGAGAGCCTTCTCATTGCCGCAGTAAAAACAGCGCTGACTCAGCCCGGGTATCTGCCACCAGCTCTCGTTTTATATAAGCCCGGTCCGCTAACGGGATTATACAGGGTGAGAAACCAACCCGCGGTAGCTTATAGCTAGGCCAAAACACGGACGTGGGGATTCGTCATCGAGATACAAGACAGCACAAGATTAAATTATATATTTAATCGCCATAAGGGCAAACTATATATAACACAATATACACAGAGAATATATACAGTGGTCTGAGGTTACAGATACGGGTTATATGGGTACAACAGGGTTAAGCAGAGTAAAAGTCAGTTACCGGGTAGATGAAAGTTTCTTTGGGTCATAAGGGTGGAATAGCCCTTGGCTGAAGTCACGTGGGGGCAGTGAGGTCAGCTGGTTTCTGGTCTCTCCAAACACATTGGTATGATGTGACCCCCTTCAAAAAAGACACCGCCCGCTGGCTTGCATGGGCTTATGACCTGTAGCCGGCTGCGCCCCTCCCCGCGTATATGGGTAGGGTCCACCCCTCCTTCTCTGGTGCTGGGAGCAAATGACCCATAAAACCCCTTAGGGCTCATAGCCCCAGACCAGAATGTCACAGGAAGACGGTTCCGGGCCCAATTGATCCACCCGGGTTCCGGCTAAAACTAGAGTCCAAACATGGTACCGTTATTTGGTTTGTGGGGAGATATGGATATCTCCCTTCCCTGACATCGCCCCATCAAACAAAGACCATGGGCACATACATCGTGGCCACCAGGACACAAATATGTATCCGCTTTGCGCCTGCGATGGCCGGGCGATTCATAATTCCTTATGAAATGTAGGTGCCAACATGTCTGGAAGGTATCCTTGATCCTGGCAAGGGCTGATACCTCCTGCTGGGGGGTTTTCCTGCAGGATTTAGCTTGCCTCCAAACTGGTTGATTGAGGTGTGACCTTCTCCACCTGGGGCCTCCTTGAAGCCTGGACCCCTGGGGCTTTCTTCCTTGCCAGCTGACACTCAGATGGCTGGGAACTTATTTTGCATGTACACTGATGAACATGCCAAAAGGTGAATCAAATGACAATCAGGGCTGGACCTTTGAAGCAGGGCCCTCCTGTGGAGTTCACTACCTCTGTTATCTGTCAGCAAATGAGGGTGTGAGGACATGGCTGACAGCAAATGTTAATCCATATTCCTCACACCCCCCACTCAGCCCCCATGATGATACCCCTACTCACCCCCCATAAGACCTCAGATCAACCCAAAGACCCCCATGATGAGACCCCCAGTCAGCCCCCATCAGACCTCAGATCAGCCCAAAGACCCCCACTCAGCCCCCATCAGACCTCAGATCACCAATTCTGAACTCACCATAAATCTGTGAGAAATCAAGACCTTTTTCCTCTTCTTCCGGCTTCTTCGCGCTCTCCACTCCTCTTCGTCGCCTTCTCCCCAGTGGAGTGAAATTTCCCTACCCCCGTCTCGGCGTCGCTGTGCGCCTGCGCGGCGCACCTCGCATGGAAACGTCATGTCCGGTGCGGCCACCCAACAGGAAGTGACGAGGCATGACTCAATTTATTAGAACTCCAGGGGACTCCAGGGAGGGTAGGGTAAGGGGCGGGCCTCGCGGAAACGGAACACTGGGCAGCGGGGCCCGGCCGCACGGGTTATACTACGCTACACAAACAGCACTACTGCAGGGCGGGGCCAGGGGTCCACAGGCTGCCGGGCCCCCTGGAGTGCTGGGCCCGGTTGCACCTACGACTCCTGCAACCCCCTGTATGTATGCCCTTGCTTCACATACACTTCTGAACACAACTTTCTCAGGGACTGAAGCACATGGCTCTCAGACGGCAGGCCTTATTTTTCAGGACAGGGATCTGCAATTGCGGATGACATACAGATGTATTTCATATGTCATCCGCATTTTTTGTGGACCCATTGACTATAATGGGATCACGGACCGCAATTTCTAATGTTCCAGTATAAAATGCCCCTATATAGCGCCACAGTGGATGTCCCCATAGTACTTCTCCTTCCCTTTCCCATAGTGCCCACATAATGTGCCAGTATAAAATGCCCCTATACAGTGTCCCCAGTAGATGCTCTCATAGTGTCCTTCATAATGTGTGTCAGTGTAAAATGCCCCTATATAGTGCCCACAGTAGATTCCCCCATAGTGCTCCTCTTCCCTCCTTCCCCATAGTAACCCCTATAATGTGTTAGTATAATATGCCCCTATACAGTGTCCCCAGTAAATGCTCTCATAATGTCCCCCCATAATGTGCAATAATGTGCCAGTATAAAATATCCATTCTTAGTGACCCCAATAGTGCTTCTGTCCTCCGCTTCTCCATAGTGCCCACCATAATGTGCAGTAAAAAATGTCCCTATATAGTGCCCCCATAGTGGTCCTCTCCTTCCCCCGATAGTGCGCTCAACAGCATTGTGCCAAATAAATAAAAAAACACTAATACTTACCTCCATGCTTCTAGCAGCAATGCGATGCAGGCCTCTTCCGGCCTGTGTCTAGCGTTATACTCTGCCGAGCTCAGGCGGCACATTCATGATGACATCATTGTACCACCCTCTGATAGGCTTCAGCAGGGCCAGCTCCAAGTTCATGTGGGCCCTTGGGCGCTAAAATCTCAGTGGGCCCCATTGTGGCATTTTGCACGGTGCTTACAGCAATGAAACTGCATGTATTATAGATTAAATACATTACACAGAGCATGCTATAGAGAGGATATATGTAAATCAGTCCTTATGTGCCTACTTTTATTTTCTACCCAGTGTTTCAGTCCCTCAGGTTGAACTCACATATATGTGCCTCGTCACAGTAGATATGCCAAGATATGTGCCCCCCTCACAGTAGATATATATAGATATATAGATATATACAACTGAAATAGTTCCCTGCTTCAGTGGTGTGCCTACGGTGTTTGACACCCAGGGCGGGTCCTTTCTCCGGCACATAATACTTGAAAAAAAATTGCACCACCTCACAGTAGCATTGCCCTCATTGTACAACCTTCACATTAGTTTTGTACAGAAGTGTGCCCCCTCACAGTCGTTATGCCCACTTTGTGCCCTCCCACAGTAGTTATGCCCTCTCTGTGCCACTTTTACAATTGTAATGACCTCTCTGTGCCCCCTTCACAGTAATAATCCCCATTGTGCCCCCTTCACAGTAATAATCCCCATTGTGCCCCCTTCACAGTAATAATGCCTACTGTGCCCCCTTCATTGTAGTAATGCCCTCTAGCTCTGTGCCCCATAGTAGAAATGTATGAGAGAAGAAAAATAAAAAAAGAGGTTAGGAAAAGTCAGGATATATATTAGGGGTAGGTGCACCCTAAGTATATCAGATGACGGACACCAAGAGGGTGGATATAGAGCACAAATTTAAGAATTGGGAGGCCTGTGTGGAAGAAGTGTGATAATGACACTTAAAGGAAGACAACCGAATGGTCAAGGTATAGCCGATGCTAACCTACAGAAACTAAATAGACATTTTGGTCTGGAAATGCTCGAAAGAGGCTTAATTGGAGCACACTAAGGAGCAAAAAGAGACCCTAAAATGACTCATTCAATGTCGCGACTCCTTGGTCAAACTGGTAAATTCCTGAAAGGAGGGATGATGGGAGTAGGGGCTGTGTCAGCAGTGGTTGTGAACAGAAAAAATGCCTAAAGCGGCGAATAACCAATGGAGAATAGGTTAGGTGTAGATGGTGGTTGTGAACAGTAGAATGCCTGAAGCGGCAATTGAAAACCAGTAATTAGGTGTGAGGGTAGATTGTCACGGTATAGCCAGTATAGGAATGGTCAATGGTAGATGATAGACAAATTAAAAGTGTATTAAAAACTCTGATATAGCGGAAAAGGAAATTTAAATATAAGTCACTTTACCGGGCAGGATGTCTGCCAGATAAAGCTCAAGACACCTTCAGACATAGCCCCCCGGCCGGGTTCGCTTCCAAGATGGTAATAATGATGGCAGCCAGGATTCGAGCATGTGATCAATATTCTTTTATTAAATAACTCACAGCACTCAATGCGTTTCGGGGGTCTAGGTTCAGAATGGCCCCCTTCTTCAAGAGTAATATGTCACGGCGGGCGTGCACTCAGTCTAACAGATAACGCACCAACCAGGCTCTGGGCGAGAGACAGGGGAAGGGTCACCTCCTAACTAATCCCTGACCTCTTTCCCTGCACTTCTCAGCCCACCTACAGACCTTTAAGGTAGATATGAGGTGTCCCCGTGCCTGGGCTGACAAAACCCTGAATTCCCTGAGATGGTGAAGTAGGGAAATAGGAGCAGCCTGCTCGCACAGAACCTGGATGGGATAGATGACACAAAACAACCAAACTTGAAATAACACTTATCTTCCTGAGCTGGAGCAGACAGCCAACCTTCCTTCCTAGCTTCCAAGACCACAATGATTAGTATAATCCGCCCAGAGCACTGGACTGGTGTACTATTTAAACTAATGACCCCACCCAGTGCACTTGATGAGAGGCGGATCCAGCACGGCTCCAAAACAAAACACTAAACTCGTGCTGCTATCCTGGCCGACCTCCGCACATCGTCAGAGTGGGGCATGACAGTACCCCCCCCCCTTCTACGGGTGACCTCTGGACACCCCGGACCAACCTTATCCGGATGGGACCTATGAAAGGCCCTCACCAGTCAGCTGGCGTTGACATCCGATGCCGGAACCCACATCCTCTCCTCAGGACCGTATCCCCTCCAGTGCACCAGGTACTGAAGGGAACCCCGAAGAACTCTTGATTCGAGAATCCTGGAGATCTCAAACTCCAAGTTTCCCTCGACTAGAACAGGAGGAGGAGGCAATGGCGATGGTTCCACCAGTCTCACGTATTTTTTTAGTAAAGACCTGTGGAACACATCATGGATCCTCCAAGTCTGCGGAAGATCCAGCCGAAACGCCACAGGATTGATCACCGCAGAAATTTTATACGGACCAATAAATCTTGGACCCAGTTTCCAAGATGGCACTCTCAAAAAAATGGCGACTTACCCGTGGACTCCTGCCTACGGTTATTCAACGCAAATTCTGCTAAGGACAAGAATGAGGACCAGTCCTCCTGATTCTCAGCCACAAAGCACCTCAAGTAGGTCTCCAGGTTTTGATTAGTACGCTCCGTCTGACCATTCGACTGCGGATGAAAAGCCGAAGAGAATGAAAGTTGAATGCCAAGCCGAGAGCAGAACGCCCTCCAAAACCTGGAGACAAACTGCGTGCCTCTAACAGAGACCACATCCTAAGGAATACCATGCAATTTCACAATATTATCCACAAAAATCTGCGCAAGAGTCTTAGCGTTAGGCAGACTCGTTAGTGGTATAAAGTGAGCCATTTTACTGAAACGGTCAACTACCACCAAAATCACTGTTCTCCCGGAGGAACTCCGCAGATCCGTAAAAAAGTCCATAGACAAATGCGTCCAAGGACGAGATGGAATAGACAATGGAAGAAGTGAACCAGGCGGTCGAGTATGAGCAACCTTTGACTGAACGCAGGTTTCACAAGCTTTAACGTAATTCTCAATGCTCTTACGTAACCCTGGCCACCAGAACCTCCGGGATACTAGATCACAGGTGGACTTACCACCAGGATGTCCAGCGATAACAGTATCGTGATGTTCCTTGAACATCTTGTATCGTAGGCCCTCAGGAACAAACAACCTGTCACCGCCAGACATCTGTGAAGCTCTGACAGACGTTCTTTAGAACCTCCTGCTTGAGGTTCTTTTGCTTTGCTTTCGTTTTGTCATCTCCTTTCCCTCTCATAGCTGTTATCTAGTTGCACTGATTGCATCCCTTTAAATCCCCTCCCATACTGCATCACTTTGCGGTTTATACAACTTCCTGGAGTGTGTGCATGCTGGATGCTACAACTGATGCTTCTACAGATAAGTCTGTTCATTTATCTTTGTTTTCCTGTTTGCTTGATCCAAGGTGACCCTGACTCCCTCCGTATTAAGTGTAGGGAGCCGGTGGTCGTGTCCCCTCACTATTATATGGTGTTCAGGTGTCATACAGTCGAGGAACGAGGGTATGCAAATTTCTACCATTGAGATTTTTGCATAGGCTGAGCAGTTAGGGAGAGAGCTAGCGTTGTTACAGGGTTTACCCGTTGGTTCCTTAGTTTTGGATCAAGTCAATCAGATCTTCATTTGTGTCTTCTAGTTTTCTGTTACACCATCCGTGACATTATAAACCGCCAAAACCGTCTCAAGCATGGATCCGGTTTCACTTTTAACTGAACACATGCAGGGTCTTTCATTGGAGGTAGCAGATCTCCGTAAAACTGTATCTCAGTTTCAGGTGACCGGTTCAGCTTGCGTTCATGGAGTTTGTTCTGAGCCTAAGATCTCGCTCCCGGATACGTTTTCCGGGGGTAGTGAGAATTTTGTTCGTTTTAGAGAGGCTTGCAAACTCCATTTTCGCCTACTTCCCCATTCCTCTGGTGATGAGGAGCAGAGGGTGGGGATCATCATCTCGCTGCTCAGGGATAACGCTCAGTCTTGGGCCTTTTCGCTGCCGGTGGGGGCACGGCCCCTCTGTTCAGTGGATGAATTTTTTTTAGCCATGGGTCAGATATATGATGATCCGGATCGTATTGCTCTGGCTGAGTCTAGACTACGTCTTTTATGCCAGGGTAAACAGTCCGCAGAGATATACTGTTCAGAATTTCGGAGATGGGCAGCTGATACTGGTTGGAATAATGCTGCACTCCGAAGTCAATTTTGCCATGGTCTTTCAGAGGGATTGAAAGATGCATTTTCCTTTCATGAGAGACCTACCTCCTTGGACTCTGCCATGTCTCGGGCCGTTCGTATTGACAGGCGTCTTAGAGAGAGAGGAGAGATCACTCCTTCCTGTCATACTTACTCCAAGGACAGTGCGGCGGTCTCTTTCAGTGCACAGGGGTCTCAGTCTCTCTCAATCCCCTCTGAGCAGGAGCCCATGCAGCTGGGTTTGCTTGCCTCTGACAATAGAAGATTCAGCTCTCAGAGGAGGGTTTGTTTCTGTTGTGGAGGTATAAATGATTTGGCAAATGTTTGTCCCTCTAGGAGATTCAGGCAGTTTTTTGAGAGTAATAAAGAAACAAAAAGAAAAAAATCCTCTAAAGACGTTCCATCTGTTACTATTGGCAAGGTTGATGCGGAAATTTAAGGTTTTCCGTTTGCTTGTAGTTCCCGTTTTGTCCTACCTGCCAGGGTGGCGCTAGAGAGCAAGAACATTTTTTGTGAGATTTTTGTAGATAGTGGAACAGCTGTCAATATCATTGATAATCAATTTGCTATAACACATGGTTTCCAGGTATGCACTTTGGGAAAGGATATACCTGTTTTTTCTATTGATTCCACTCCACTTTCTCAGAAATCGTTAAAGGGCATAGTTCACAATATCCGTTTGATTGTGAGTGATACTCATGTTGAGGATGTGTCATGTTTCGTCGTAAGCGGGTTGCCAACTCCTCTAGTGTTGGGGCTACCCTGGCTCACTAAACATAACCCCACCATTGATTGGCAAGCGAGGAAAATAAATGGCTGGAGTGACTTTTGCAGAGAGAATTGCCTCACGACATCTGTTTCAGAGGTTTCTACTAAGACTGTACCATCTTTTCTCTCAGAATTTTCGGATGTGTTTTCTGAGAGTGGTGTTCAGGAGCTGCCCCCTCACAGGGAGTACGATTGCCCTATTAATCTCATCCCAGGCGCCAAGCTGCCTAAATCTCGTTTATACAATCTCTCCCAACCTGAAAGGGTCGCTATGCGTACTTATATCTCTGAGAGCCTGAGAAAGGGACACATCCGACCCTTGAAGTCACCTGTTGCCGCTGGTTTTTTCTTTGTTAAGAAAAAAGATGGTTCTTTAAGACCATGTCTGGATTTCAGGGAGCTGAACAGTATCACAATTCGTGACCCTTATCCGCTTCCTCTGATTCCGGACCTGTTTAACCAGATTGTTGGGGCTAAAGTTTTTCCAAGTTGGATCTAAGAGGGGCATACAACCTGGTCAGGGTCAGAGAAGGAGACGAATGGAAGACGGCCTTCAATACCCCTGAGGGCCATTTTGAGAATTTGGTTATGCCTTTTGGTTTGATGAATGCTCCAGCCGTCTTCCAACATTTTGTGAACAGCATTTTATTTTATTTAATGGGGAAATTTGTACTAGTGTATCTAGATGACATTTTGATTTTTTCTCCTGATTTCAAAACTCATAAGGACCACCTACGTCAGGTCTTGCTCATCCTGCGGGAGAATAAATTGTACGCTAAACTGGAAAAATGTGTGTTTGCGGTTCCAGAAATTCCATTTCTGGGGTTTCTTCTCTCCGCTTCTAGTTTTCGCATGGACCCCGAGAAGGTCCGCGCTGTGCTTGAGTGGGAGCTTCCTGAGAATCAGAAGGCGCTGATGCGTTTTTTGGGTTTTGCCAATTATTACAGGAAGTTTATTTTGAATTATTCCTCTGTTGTTAAACCACTCACTGATATGACTAGAAAGGGGGAAGATTTTTTCTCCTGGTCGGTAGAGGCTAGGGATCGACCGATATTGATTTTTTAGGGCCGATACCGATACTGATAATTTGTGAACTTTCAGGCCGATAGCCGATAATTTATACCGATATTCTGGGAATTTTCATTTTTGAGAAAGAAATAAAAATTCCTACACAAATCTGCTGAAAATTAATATGTTTATTGTTAATGTGTATTTTTTTGTTTATTGTTAATGTGTATTTTTTTTTATAAGTCTTTTTCATTTATACTTAATATTTTTGTGTTTTTTATTTTACTAACTTTTAGCCCCCTTAGGGACTAGAACCCTTGTCCTATTCCCCCTGATAGATCTCTATCAAGGTGAATAGGAGCTCACACTGTCCCTGCTGCTCTGTGCATAGTGCACACAGCAGCATGGAGCTTACCATGGCAGCCAGGGCTTCAATAGTGTCCTGGCTGCCATGGTAACCGATCGGAGCCCCAGGCTTACACAGCTGGGGCTCCGATCGGAGGAGCAGGGGAGAGGGGATCCTGTGGCCACTGCCACCAATGAGTAATACTGGGTGGGGGGGGGGCGCACTGCGCCAACAATGTTTTTACTATTGGCCGGGATTGGGGTGGGGGCGCACTGCGCCACCAATGATTAATACTGGGGGGCTTGGGGGGGGCGCACTGCGCCACCAATGAAGATAAGTCTCTCAATCATTCATATACAGGAGGCGGGAGCTGGCTGCAGAATCACATAGCCGGCTCCCGACCTCTATGAGCGGTAGCTGCGATCCGCGGCACCTGAGGAGTTAACTACCGCGGATCGCAGCTATCGCTCATAGAGGCCGGGAGCCGGCTATGTGATTCTGCAGCCAGCTCCCGCCTCCTGTATATGAATGAATGAAAGGCTTATCTTCATTGGTGGTGCAGCGGCCACAGCCCCTCCCCTCCTCTTGTCTTCTCTTCTGTCATTGGCGGCAGCAGCAGCAGCAGCACAGGGGGAGGAGACACTGCTTCCTTCTCCCCTGTGCTGCGGAGGGAACACAGAACGCGCTGAGAGCGGCGCGTTCTGTGTTCCCCATACGTTATCGGTATATCGGCAAAATAGATGCCGATACCGATAACGTTCTAAAATCCTCAATATCGGCCGATAATATCGGCCAAACCGATAATCGGTCGATCCCTAGTAGAGGCGCATAAGGCCTTTTCTAGTATAAAGGAGAGTTTTGCTTCCGCTCCCATCTTGGTACAACCTGATATCTCTCTGCCCTTCATTGTTGAGGTGGACGCTTCTGAGGTGGGTGTGGGTGCAGTCTTGTCTCAGGGTCCCTCTCCTGCCAAATGGCGACCGTGTGCCTTTTTCTCGAAGAAACTCTCCTCCGCAGAGAGAAATTACGATGTGGGAGATAGGGAGTTGTTGGCCATCAAATTAGCTTTTGAGGAATGGCGCCATTGGCTAGAGGGAGCCAGACACCCTATTACCGTGTTTACCGACCATAAGAATCTGGCCTACTTGGAGTCAGCCAAGCGTCTGAACCCGAGACAGGCCAGATGGTCTTTGTTCTTTTCAAGGTTTAATTTTGTTGTCACATTCCGCCCTGGGGTTAAGAATGTGAAGGCGGATGCCCTGTCACGTTGTTTTCCGAGAGGTGGGAATTTTGAAGACCCGGGTCCCATTTTGGCTGAAGGTGTGGTGGTCTCTGCTCTTTATCCTGAATTGGAGGCAGAGGTTCAGGCAGCCCAGGCAGAGGCTCCTGATCTTTGTCCTCCTCGGAGGTTGTTTGTGCCTCTCGCTTTAAGACACAAGGTTTTTAAGGAGCACCACGATACTGTCCTTGCTGGGCACCCGGGGGGTAGAGCCACAGTGGATCTCATCGCTCGGAGATTCTGGTGGCCGGCGCTTCGTAAGTCGGTTGAGGGTTTTGTGGCAGCCTGCGAGACCTGCGCTCGTGCCAAGGTCCCTCATTCACGGCCATCAGGTCCTCTCCTCCCGTTACCCATTCCTTCCCGTCCTTGGACACATCTGTCCATGGACTTCATTACGGACCTGCCTCGTTTCTCAGGGAAGACTGTGATTTTGGTGGTGGTGGTGGACCGTTTTAGCAAAATGGCACATTTCATTCCTTTTCCTGGGTTGCCCAATGCTAAGACGCTAGCGCAGGCATTTTTTGTTCACATTGTCAAATTGCATGGTATTCCTTCAGACATAGGGCCAGATTTATCATGACTCTGACAGCTCACTCCACCACTTTAACATATGGCTAAAGTCAGTTTTAGCCAAGTCAGATTTATGATCGGCCCTTTAAGACTGTAATAAATGTGGTTTGACGGTAGCAGTTTATCCGTCAGTAAGCAGCTTTACAAAAGTCGCACATCTTTACGAAAAAGTCGCACGTTTTTATGAAAAAGTCACATGTTCTATTAAAAAGTCTCATAAGATAAGCATGGTCCTCACTGGAGTGAAATTGCGACTTTTTTGCGACTTTTTAAATAGTCCCAATAGTAAATCTGTCTAGAGATTAATTTACATAAGAAAACACGCCCACTTTCAGAAAACTGGCGAGCATAGTGCAGAGCAGAAAAAAGTCGCAAATTTGTGCGCAATTTTAGCGTTTGGGACTTTTTTGGGGACTTTTTCACTCCATTATTCTGACCTGAGCTAATGATAAATCTGGCCCATAGTCTCTGATAGGGGCACGCAGTTTGTTTCCAGATTCTGGAAGGCCTTCTGTTCTCGCTTGGGGGTTCGGTTGTCATTCTCTTCTGCTTTCCACCCACAGTCGAATGGCCAGACGGAGCGCATCAATCAGAATCTGGAGACATATCTGCGCTGTTTTGTGGCGGAGAATCAGGAGGATTGGTGTTCTTTTCTCTCCCTTGCTGAGTTTGCTTTAAATAACCGTCGTCAGGAGTCCTCTGATAAGTCACCATTTTTTGGTGCATATGGGTTTCATCCGCAGTTTGGGACATTCTCTGGAGAGGGGTCTTCTGGTTTACCTGATGAGGAGAGATTCTCCTCGTCTTTGTCATCTATTTGGCAAAAGATTCAGGATAATCTAAAGAGCATGAGTGAGAGATATAAGCGTGTGGCGGATAAGAGACGTGTGCCTGGTCCGGACCTGAATGTTGGTGATCTGGTGTGGTTGTCTACTAAGAATATCAAATTGAAGGTTCCCTCCTGGAAGTTGGGTCCTAAGTTTATTGGGCCTTACAAAATCTTGTCCGTCATCAATCCTGTTGCCTACCGTCTTAATCTTCCTCAGACTTGGAAGATCCATAATGTTTTTCATAAGTCCCTATTAAAACCTTATGTCCAACCCATTGTACCCTCCTCTTTGCCTCCTCCTCCGATTGTGGTTGATGGTAACCTTGAATTTCAGGTCTCTAGGATTGTGGATTCTCGTGTTGTCCGCGGTTCTCTCCAGTACCTCGTTCATTGGGAGGGTTATGGTCCTGAGGAGAGGATGTGGGTCCCAGTGACGGACATTAAGGCCACTTGTCTCATCAGGGCTTTCCATAGGTCCCATCCTGAGAAGGTGGGCTCTGAGTGTCCGGAGTCCACTCGTAGAAGGAGGGGTACCGTCCCCGCCAGACATCTGTGAAGCTCTGACAGACGTTCTTTAGAACCTCCTGCTTGAGGTTCTTTTGTTTTGCTTTCGTTTTGTCATCTCGTTTCCCTCTCTCAGCTGTTATCTAGTTGCACTGATTGCATCCCTTTAAATCCCCTCCCATACTGCATCACTTTGCGGTTTATACAACTTCCTGGAGTGTGTGCATGCTGGATGCTACAACTGATGCTTCTACAGATAAGTCTGTTCATTTATCTTTGTTTTCCTGTTTGCTTGATCCGAGGTGACCCTGACTCCCTCCGTATTAAGTGTAGGGAGACGGTGGTCGTGTCCCCTCACTATTATAGGGTGTTCAGGTGTCATACAGTCGAGGAACGAGGGTATGCAAATTTCTACCATTGAGATTTTTGCATAGGCTGAGCAGTTAGGGAGAGAGCTAGCGTTGTTACAGGGTTTACCCGTTGGTTCCTTAGTTTTGGATCAAGTCAGTCAGATCTTCATTTGTGTCTTCTAGTTTTCTGTTACACCATCCGTCACACAACCGCCCTGGGGGACAAGAACCAGGAGCCCCCTCCTGGGCTCCCAACACCTCCATCTCCAATTCAGGGTACAGAGCGGAGACCACCACCCCATCCGCCAAAATTGGCGCCGGATCTTCTGAATCACCTCCCCCAGGAAAGCTGCGAGACAAGGCATCTGCCTTGACGTTCTTGACCCCTGGGCGAAAGGTAACCACGAAATTGAACCTGGTAAAAAACAGTGACCATCTGGCCTGTCTAGGGTTCAGATGCTTGGCAGATTGCAGGTAAGCCAAATTCTTATGGTCAGTATACACCGTAACGGGGTGAGACGCCCCCTCTAACCAGTGATGCCATTCCTCAAAGGCCAACTTGATAGCCAACAACTCTCTATCTCCAACATCATAATTCCTCTCGGCGACCGAGAGCTTCTTGGAGAAGAAGGCACACGGGACCCACTTGCCAGGAGATGAACCCTGTGACAGCACCGCCCCAACCCCCACCCCTGATGCATCAACCTCCACTACGAATGGCTGAGACACATCCGGCTGTACCAGAATGGGAGCAGACGCAAAACGCTCCTTAACAGCCGAAAAGGCCTGCAATGCCTCATCCGACCAGACAGAGACATCAGCGCCCTTCTTGGTCATATCAGTAAGAGGTTTTACTAGGGTAGAATAATTCGAAAAAAATTTTCTATAATAATTCGTAAACCCCAAGAATCGCATCAAAGCTTTCTGATTCCCTGGTCGGTCCCACTCCAGAACCGCCCCGACCTTTTCGGGGTCCATACGAAAACCGGAATCGGAAAG
Organism: Bufo bufo; assembly: GCF_905171765.1. Taxonomy (NCBI): domain Eukaryota; kingdom Metazoa; phylum Chordata; class Amphibia; order Anura; family Bufonidae; genus Bufo; species Bufo bufo. The sequence goes on from NC_053395.1 coordinate 83,574,656, forward strand.
CATGTATCCCAAGAACAGAAGCTCTTGCACCGCAAACAAACATTTTTCCAATTTGGCATACAACTTATTCTCCCGAAGGATCGTCAAAACCTGTCTCACATGATCCTGATGGGTCTTCAGATCAGGAGAATAAATTAACATGTCATCCAGGTAAACTACTACGAACCTCCCCACCAAGTGATGAAAAATGTCATTGACGAATCGCTGAAATACTGCTGGCGCGTTCGTCAACCCAAAAGGCATCACCAGGTTCTCAAAATGACCCTCGTGCGTATTGAAGGCCGTTTTCCACTCATCCCCCTCCTTGATCCTGATCAGATTGTAGGCTCCTCTCTAATCCAACTTGGAGAACACCTTGGCTCCAACAATCTGATCAAAAAGATCAGAGATCAAAGGCAGGGCATACGGATCCCGGATTGTAATACAGTTCAATTCCCGGAAATCCAAACACGGTCTCAGTGATCCATCTTTTTTCTTCACAAAGAACAAACCTACTGCCACTGGAGACTTAGATGGTCTAATATGACCCTTTGCCAAACTCTCGGCGACATACTTTCGTATGACCTCTTTTTCGGGTTGAGAGAGGTTGTAAAGCCGAGACTTTGGCAACTTAGCCCCAGGAATGAGATTAACTGGACAATCATAGTCTCGATGAGGGGGCAATTCCTGAGCCCCACCCTCCGAAAAGACATCCGCAAAATCCGAGAGATACTGAGGTAAAGCCGTGATGGACACACCAGAGATAGATGTGCCAAGACAATTATCCGAACAAAACTCGCTCCAACAAATGATTTGTTTCGCTTGCCAGTCTATAATTGGGTTATGTCTAGTCAACCATGGCAACCCCAAAACTATAGGAGCTGGCAAATCCTTCATGACAAAACAAGAAATAATTTCAGCATGTGAATCACCCACCCTTAAGTGAATGCCATGAACAATGTGAGTAAGGCTCCTTTGAGAAAGAGGGGAAGAATCAATTGCAAAAACATGAATCTCGTTCTCTAACGTGCAAGTACTTACTCCCAGGCCTTGAACAAAAAGAAAGTCAATTAGGTTTACCCTAGCACCACAATCAAGGAATACATCAACAAACACATTTTTTGACTCTAGCGCCACCATAGCTGAAAGGAGAAAACGGGAACTGCAGGGAGCTTGCATACCTGTCTGCTCCACCACACCATTCATACTGAGGGAAGTTTTTTTTTCTTTTTTCTTTTTCTCTTCCACCTGTGATTTAACATAAGGACAAGTAAAAACAAAATGACCCCTCTTTCCACAAAAGTAACATAGATTGTGCACTTTTCTAAAGTCTCTACTATCAGAATGGCAAGATACCTGACCTAACTCCATGGGTTCCTCCCCTACCCCAGAGTTATGAGTAATATCACCCTGGGCAGTAGGAGAAACAAAACCACACGCAGGAGGGATCCCCTGCACGGAGGGACCCTTACACCTCTCTCTGATACGTCTATCCAACTGTATAGCCAAAGACATTGCATTCTCTAAAGTATCCGGGTACTCATGAAAAGCCAGGGCATCCTTCAACCTTTCAGATAACCCTTGACAAAACTGACTACGTAACGCAGGGTCGTTCCACCCCGACTCAGTAGCCCACCTCCTAAACTCTGTGCAGTAACCCTCTGCAGTATGTTTACCCTGTGGTAAGTTACGCAATCTCGATTCTGCCATCGAGACCCGATCTGGGTCATCGTAAATCAATCCCAGGGCTTTGAAAAATTCCTCCACCGACCGGAGAGCCAGAGAACCGGGCGGCAGAGAAAAAGCCCAGGATTGCGCGTCCCCTTTAAGCAAAGACATGATGATACCAACCCTCTGATCTTCATTACCTGACGAAAATGGACGCAGTCGAAAGTACAAATTGCATGACTATTTAAAGCGGAAAAAATCATCCGTACCCCCTGTAAATTTCTCGGGAAGAGCGACTTTAGGCTCCCCACCAATTTGACCTGTACCTGATGCCAGAACTCTCTGACACTGTGTGACCGAACGACACAGATCCGCAACCTCTAGGGATAAACCCTGCATGCGGTCAACCAGTGCATCAATTGACGCCATCACAAAAGCGCTGAGTGATGGTAGTCACAGTATGGCGGATTATAATGTCACGGCGGGCGTGCACTCAGTCTAACAGATAACGCACCAACCAGGCTCTGGGCGAGAGACAGGGGAAGGGTCACCTCCTAACTAATGCCTGACCTCTTTCCCTGCACTGCTCAGCCCACCTACAGACCTTTAAGGTAGGTATGAGGTGTCCCCGTGCCTGGGCTGACAAAACCCTGAATTCTCTGAGATGGTGAAGTAGGGAAATAGGAGCAGCCTGCTCGCACAGAACCTGGATGGGATAGATGACACAAAACAACCAAACTTGAAATAACACTTATCTTCCTGAGCTGGAGCAGACAGCCAACCTTCCTTCCTAGCTTCCAAGACCACAATGATTAGTATAATCCGCCCAGAGCACTGGACTGGTGTACTATTTAAACTAATGACCCCACCAAGTGCACTTGATGAGAGGCGGATCCAGCACGGCTCCAAAACAAACACTAAACTCGTGCTGCTATCCTGGTCGACCTCCGCACATCGTCAGAGTGGGGTATGACATAATATCAGTATAAAACATACATAAAATAGCAGCATTTTATACATAGGTTGGTGTGTCTCAAAAAATGCGGAACCGCTATACCGGAAGTGACGTCATGGGGTGCGTTACTTTCGGTATTTTGCGTTCCACAGTGGAACGCATATTCTAAATATTTTTAACAATTTTTCAAAGTGTTTCAACAATGAGTATAAATATATATTTCTCTCTTAGATCGATAACAGAAGCCAGGAGGAGAAAACCTGGTTCTTGAATGAGGCAGCAGAGTGTGGTTTGTCGAGGAGAGGTGCAAAGGAGTGGAAGTGACGTTAGTATGGACGTCACTTCCGGTTTTCTCTCTAAAGTGAAAGGCACACCAGCGCCAGGAAGTTGGTTGCGATGGATGTGCGTTCCACGATGGAACGCAACAGATAGTTATTGCTAGGGACACGTGTAGCGTCGGCGGTGCGTTCCACTGTGGAACGCAGTCCTCTTCAGCGTAATCTAATATGTTATATTGGGGAGAAGAGGATACAATGTAGTATTAGGGATAAAAAAAATATATATATATAGAGAGAGTATTTTTCAATGGAATTACATAATGGTTATTTGAAGAAGTACTATGTGATCTAATATAATTAATAATTAACCACCTCAACCCCCAGTGCTTAAACACCCTGAAAGACCAGGCCACTTTTTACACTTCTGACCTACACTACTTTCACCGTTTATTGCTCGGTCATGCAACTTACCACCCAAATGAATTTTACCTCCTTTTCTTCTCACTAATAGAGCTTTCATTTGGTGGTATTTCATTCCTGCTGACATTTTTACTTTTTTTGTTATTAATCGAAATTTAACGATTTTTTTTGCAAAAAAATGACATTTTTCACTTTCAGTTGTCAAATTTTGCAGAAAAAACGAGATCCATATATAAATTTTGCTCTAAATTTATTGTTCTACATGTCTTTGATAAAAAAAAAATGTTTGGGTAAAAAAAAAATGGTTTGGGTAAAAGTTATAGCGTTTACAAACTATGGTACAAAAATGTGAATTTCCGCTTTTTGAAGCAGCTCTGACTTTCTGAGCACCTGTCATGTTTCCTGAGGTTCTACAATGCCCAGACAGTACAAACACCCCACAAATGACCCCATTTCGGAAAGTACACACCGTAAGGTATTCGCTGATGGGCATAGTGAGTTCATAGAACTTTTTATTTTTTGTCACAAGTTAGCGGAAAATGATTTTTTTTTTTTCTTACAAAGTCTCATATTCCACTAACTTGTGACAAAAAACTTCTATGAACTCACTATGCCCATCAGCGAATACCTTGGGGTCTCTTCTTTCCAAAATGGGGTCACTTGTGGGGTAGTTATACTGCCCTGGCATTCTAGGGGCCCAAATGTGTGGTAAGGAGTTTGAAATCAAATTCTGTAAAAAATGACCTGTGAAATCCGAAAGGTGCTCTTTGGAATATGGGCCCCTTTGCCCACCTAGGCTGCAAAAAAGTGTCACACATCTGGTATCTCTGTATTCAGGAGAAGTTGAGGAATGTGTTTTGGGGTGTCTTTTCACATATACCCATGCTGGGTGAGATAAATATCTTGGTCAAATGCCAACTTTGTATAAAAAAAATGGGAAAAGTTGTCTTTTGCCAAGATATTTCTCTCAAAGAAGACACCCCAAGGTATTCAATGAGGGGCATGGCGAGTTCATTGAAAAAAAAAAATTTTGGCACAAGTTAGCGGAAATTGGTTTTTTTGATTTTGTTCTCACAAAGTCTCCCTTTCCGCTAACTTGGGACAAAAATTTCAATCTTTCATGGACTCAATATGCCCCTCAGCGAATACCTTGGGGTGTCTTCTTTCCAAAATGGTGTTATTTGTGGGGTGTTTGTACTGCCCTGGCATTTGAGGGTCTCCGCAATCATTACATGTATGCCCAGCATTAGGAGTTTCTGCTATTCTCCTTATATTGAGCATACGGGTAATGAGATTTTTTTTTTCCGTTCAGCCTCTGGGCTGAAAGAAAAAAATGAACGGCACAGATTTCTTCATTCGCATCGATCAATGTGGATGAAAAAATCTCTGCCAAAAAAAGAAAAAGGAGGGGAAAGGCGTCTGCCAGGACATAGGAGCTCCGCCCAACATCCATACCCACTTCAGCTCGTATGCCCTGGCAAACCAGATTTCTCCATTCACATCAATCGATGTGGATGAATAAATCATTGCCGGGATTTTTTTTTTTATATATATACAAAGTGTTTGCCAAAGTATATGAACACCGCCACCTCCTCAGCTCATATGCCTCGGCAAACATATCTTTTACTGCAGAGGAGAAATCTCGTCTTGCAGCGCCGCATACACCGACTTGCGTGTAATCTGACAGCAGCGCAATGCTTCTGTCCGAATGCACATCAGTGCTGCAGCTGGTCGATCGGTTGGTCCACCTGGAAGGTAAAAAAAACAAAACAAAAAAGAAAAAACCAGGCCGCAAAGCAATAACTTTATTAACTTTAGAACAGAACATATTAACTTTTTTTTAACTTTTTTAACTTTTTTACTTACCGGTAATTTTTTTTTTGTTTCGTTTTTTTTACCTTTATAGAACAAACCTCTCCTTCCCCATGGGACAATGTGCAAAGCGCAAATCGCCCAAAGATGTGGCGAAGTACGTTATGCACTTTATCCCAGGTGAAAGGAGAGGTTTGCAGCAGCTGAGAGTAAAAGGGCCCTAATAGCCCTGTGTGCCTGTCCTGTGAGATGCAATCCCTATGCTAGGTGTACCTGTGTGTGGTACTTCCGGAAACACTCACCAAAGCATAGGTCAGGACAGAAATAGCGGGTGTCACGCCTTATTCCACTCCTGCTACAGACACGACATCTTTTTCGGGGTGACGGTTGGGTTGAGGTACCAGGAACGACACTGGGGAAATGTCGCTCGTGTAGACGGCTAACTACACTGGTGGATGGGGCCACGGAACCTCCTGGGTAAAGGAGGTTCTCGATGATCTCTTCCTGGAATTTGAGGAAAGATCGTGTTCTCCCAGCCTTACTGTAGAGAACAAAACTATTGTACAGCGCCAATTGAATTAAATATACAGACACCTTCTTATACCAGCGTCTGGTTCTGCGGGAAACTAAATACGGAGACAACATCTGGTCATTGAAGTCCACCCCTCCCATGAGCGCATTATAGTCGTGGACACAGAGGGGCTTTTCAATGACACGTGTTGCTCGCTCGATTTGGATTGTCGTGTCTGCGTGAATGGAGGAGAGCATGTAAACGTCACGCTTGTCTCTCCATTTCACTGCGAGCAGTTCTTCGTTACACAAGGCAGCCCTCTCCCCCCTTGCAAAACGGGTGGTTACAAGCCGTTGGGGGAAGCCCACGCGACTAGTTCACGCGGTGCCACAGGCGCAAATCCGTTCTAGAAACAAATGCCTAAAGAGGGCCACACTTGTGTAAAAATTGTCCACATAAAGATGGTACCCCTTGCCAAATAAGGGTGACACCAAGTCCCAGACTGTCTTCCCACTGCTCCCCAGGTAGTCAGGGCAACCGACCGGCTCCAGGGTCTGATCTTTTCCCTCATAGATCCGAAATTTGTGGGTATAGCCTGTGGCCCTTTCACAGAGCTTATACAATTTGACCCCATACCGGGCACGCTTGCTTGGGATGTACTGTTTGAAGCCAAGGCGCCCGGTAAAATGTATTAGGGACTCGTCTACGCAGATGTTTTGCTCGGGGGTATACAAATCTGCAAATTTCTGGTTGAAATGGTCTATGAGGGGCCGAATTTTGTGGAGCCGGTCAAAAGCTGGGTGGCCTCTGGGACGGGAGGTGGTGTTGTCGCTAAAATGCAGGAAACGGAGGATGGCTTCAAATCGTGCCCTGGACATAGCAGCAGAGAACATGGGCATGTGATGAATCGGGTGCGTGGACCAATATGACCGCAATTCATGCTTTTTTGTCAGGCCCATGTTGAGGAGAAGGCCCAAAAAATTTTTAATTTCGGAAACTTGGACTGGTTTCCACCGGAAAGGCTGGGCATAAAAGCTTCCCGGGTTGGCGGATATAAATTGTGTGGCATACCGGTTTGTCTCTGCCACGACTAAGTCCAAGAGCTCCGCAGTCAAGAACAGTTAAAAAAATCCCAGGGCCGAACCGATTTGAGCTGTCTCAACCCGAACTCCAGACTGGGCGGTGAAAGGGGGAACTACAGGTGCGGCTGAAGTTGGTGACTGCCAATCAGGGTTTGCCAGCACCTCAGGGATTCTAGGGGCTCTACGGGCCTGTCTGTGCGGTGGCTGCGACGGGGTAACTAGTGCACGTGCCACCGTACCAGCTTCAACTGCCCTTCTGGTGCTCGCCACGTCACCATGTTGTACGCCAGTGCTGGTACTAGGTCCAGGGAGGGCTGCGCTGCTGGTGTATGCCTCACCACGTGATCCGGCAGCGACAGCCCCACTCTGCTGCTCTTGAAGCGGATCCTGCGCAACCTGTGGTCTATCGACACGGGGCCGGGTACGCCTGGTGCTGCCAGGGACCTCCACCTCCTCGTCCGAACTTTGGGTCAGAGAGCCACTGCTTTCCACAGGTTCATATTCTGACCCGCTAGATTCGTCAGATGAGGGTTCCCACTCCTCATCCGACTGGGTCAGAATCCTGTAGGCCTCTTCAGAAGAATACCCCCTGTTTGACATTTTGGACTACTAAATTTAGGGGTATTCCCTGAGACTACCCAAGAAAAAAAGCAAGCCTGTCTTACAAAGGGGAGGCTAGCGAAGTACCGGAGGCCGCTGCGGTTGATAAAAAATATCAAAACTGATTTTATTATCGCCGCAGTGCGTGTAAAATGAATGTGCAGTGATCAAAAAATATATATTTTTTGTCACTGCGGTGGGGCGGGCGTGGGTGAACGCACGTGTGGGCGACCGATCAGGCCTGATCGGGCAAACACTGCGTTTTGGGTGGAGGGTGAACTAAAGTGACACTAATACTATTATAGATCTGACCGTGATCAGTTTTGATCACTTACAGATACTATAAAAGTACAAATGCTGATTAGCGATACGCTATTCAGCGAATAAAAGTGACTGCGGTGCGGTGGGGTGGGCGCTAACTGACGCTAACTACCTAACCAAGGGGCCTAAACTATCCCTAAAACCTAACAGCCAATACCAGTGAAAAAAAAAAAGTGACAGTTTACACTGATCACTTTTTTTCCTTTCACTAGTGATTGACAGGGGCGATCAAAGGGGTGATCAAAGGGTTAATTGGGGTGCAGGGGGGTGATCTGGGGCTAAGGTGTAGTGTTTGGTGTACTCACAGTTCAGTCTGCTCCTGTGCTGGATCCAACCGACGAAAAGGACCAGCACAGGAGCAGACAAGCCATATAACAGATCATATTTACTAATATGATCTGTTATATGACTTTTGATTGGATTTTTTGAAAATCGCCAGCCTGCCAGCCAATGATCGTTGCTGGCAGGCTGGTGACGAACTTGTTCTTTGAATTTTGCCGGCCCGCGATGCGCATGCGCGGGCCGGCTTTGAGCGAAATCTCGCGTCTCGCGAGATGACGCGTATATGCGTGATTGTGCGCAGCGCTGCCACCTCCGGAATGCGAATCTGCGTACAGCGGTCCGAGGTGGTTAATATGGTGTAAAAAGGACAATACTAAATAAAAAGGAGGATGCGGAATAAAAAGGAGGATACTGAATAAAAATCTCCGCCAAGTCCTTAGATGTCAAGGAATAATCTGTCATATAAAAAACTTAAAAAAATACAGTGTGAGAGATATTCATACATATATGAAATATAAATATATACAGTGGGATGCGAAAGTTTGGGCAACCTTGTTAATCGTCATGATTTTCCTGTATAAATCGTTGGTTGTTACGATAAAAAATGTCAGTTAAATATATCATATAGGAGACACACACAGTGATATTTCAGAAGTGAAATCAAATTTATTGGATTTACAGAAAGTGTGCTATAATTGTTTAAACTAAATTAGGCAGGTGCATAAATTTGGGCACCACAAAAAAGAAATGAAATCAATATTTAGTAGATCCTCCTTTTGCAGAAATTACAGCCTCTAAACGCTTCCTGTAGGTTCCAATGAGAGTCTGGATTCTGGTTGAAGGTATTTTGGACCATTCCTCTTTACAAAACATCTTTAGTTCATTCAGGTTTGATGGCTTCCGAGCATGGACAGCTCTCTTTAAGTCACACCACAGATTTTCAATTATATTCAGGTCTGGGGACTGAGATGGCCATTCCAGAACGTTGTACTTGTTCCTCTGCATAAATGCCTTAGTGGATTTTGAGCAGTGTTTAGGGTCGTTGTCTTGTTGAAAGATCCATCCTCGGCGCAGGTTCAGCTTTGTCACTGATCCCTGGACATTGGTCTCCAGAATCTGCTGATACTGAGTGGAATCCATGCGTCCCTCAACTTTGACAAGATTCCCAGTCCCTGCACTGGCCACACAGCCCCACAGCATGATGGAACCACCACCATATTTTACTGTAGGTAGCAGGTGTTTTTCTTGGAATGCTGTGTTCTTTTTCCTCCATGCATAACGCCCCTTGTTATTGCCAAATAACTCAATTTTAGTTTCATCAGTCCACAGCACCTTATTCCAAAATGAAGCTGGCTTGTCCAAATGTGCTTTAGCCCACCTCAAGCAGCACTTTTTGTGCTGTGGGCGGAGAAAAGGCTTCCTCTGCATCACTATCGCATATAGCATCTCCTTGTGTAAAGTGCGCCGAATGGTTGAACGATACACAGTGACTCCATCTGCAGCAAGATGATGTTGTAGGTCTTTGGTGCTGGTCTGTGGGTTGACTCTGACTGTTCTCACCATTCGTCGCTTCTGTCTAGCCGAGATTTTTCTTGGTCTGCCACTTCGAGCCTTAACTTGAACTGAGCCTGTGGTCTTCCATTTCCTCTACACTGCGTGCAGAATTATTAGGCAAATGAGTATTTTGACTACATCATCCTCTTTATGTATGTTGTCTTACTCCAAGCTGTATAGGCTCGAAAGCCTACTACCAATTAAGCATATTAAGTGATGTGCATCTCTGTAATGAGAAGGGGTGTGGTCTAATGACATCAACACCCTATATTAGGTGTGCATAATTATTAGGCAACTTCCTTTCCTTTGGCAAAATGGGTCAAAAGAAGGACTTGACAGGCTCAGAAAAGTCAAAAATAGTGAGATATCTTGCAGAGGGATGCAGCACTCTTAAAATTGCAAAGCTTCTGAAGCGTGATCATCGAACAATCAAGCGTTTCATTCAAAATAGTCAACAGGGTCGCAAGAAGCGTGTGGAAAAACCAAGGCGCAAAATAACTGCCCATGAACTGAGAAAAGTCAAGCGTGCAGCTGCCAAGATGCCACTTGCCACCAGTTTGGCCATATTTCATAGCTGCAACATCACTGGAGTGCCCAAAAGCACAAGGTGTGCAATACTCAGAGACATGGCCAAGGTAAGAAAGGCTGAAAGACGACCACCACTGAACAAGACACACAAGCTGAAACGTCAAGACTGGGCCAAGAAATATCTCAAGACTGATTTTTCTAAGGTTTTATGGACTGATGAAATGAGAGTGAGTCTTGATGGGCCAGATGGATGGGCCCGTGGCTGGATTGGTAAAGGGCAGAGAGCTCCAGTCCGACTCAGACGCCAGCAAGGTGGAGGTGGAGTACTGGTTTGGGCTGGTATCATCAAAGATGAGCTTGTGGGGCCTTTTCGGGTTGAGGATGGAGTCAAGCTCAACTCCCAGTCCTACTGCCAGTTTCTGGAAGACACCTTCTTCAAGCAGTGGTACAGGAAGAAGTCTGCATCCTTCAAGAAAAACACGATTTTCATGCAGGACAATGCTCCATCACACGCGTCCAAGTACTCCACAGCGTGGCTGGCAAGAAAGGGTATAAAATAAGAAAATCTAATGACATGGCCTCCTTGTTCACCTGATCTGAACCCCATTGAGAACCTGTGGTCCATCATCAAATGTGAGATTTACAAGGAGGGAAAACAGTACACCTCTCTGAACAGTGTCTGGGAGGCTGTGGTTGCTGCTGCACGCAATGTTGATGGTGAACAGATCAAAACACTGACAGAATCCATGGATGGCAGGTTTTTGAGTGTCCTTGCAAAGAAAGGTGGCTATATTGGTCACTGATTTGTTTTTGTTTTGTTTTTGAATGTCAGAAACGTATATTTGTGAATGTTGAGATGTTATATTGGTTTCACTGGTAAAAATAAATAATTGAAATGGGTATATATTTGTTTTTTGTTACGTTGCCTAATAATTATGCACAGTAATAGTCACCTGCACACACAGATATCCCCCTAAAATAGCTAAAACTAAAAACTACTTCCAAAAATATTCAGCTTTGATATTAATGAGTTTTTTGAGTTCATTGAGAACATGGTTGTTGTTCAATAATAAAATTAATCCTCAAAAATACAACTTGCCTAATAATTCTGCACTCCCTGTATATGTTCCTAACTGTGGAAACAGACAGCTGAAATCTCTGAGACAGCTTTCTGTATCCTTCCCCTAAACCATGATGGTGAACAATCTTTGTCTTCAGGTCATTTGAGAGTTGTTTTGAGACCCCCATGTGGCTACTCTTCAGAGAAAATTAAAAGAGGGAAACTTACAATTGACCCCCTTAAATACTCTTTCTCATAATTGGATTCACCTGTGTATGTAGGTCAGGGGTCACTGAGCTTACCAAGCCAATTTGAGTTCCAATAATTAGTTCTAAAGGTTTTGGAATCAATAAAATGACAACAGTGCCCAAATTTATGCACCTGCCTAATTTTGTTTAAACAATTATAGCACACTTTCTGTAAATCCAATAAACTTAATTTCACTTCTCAAATATCACTGTGTGTGTCTCCTATATGATATATTTAACTGACATTTTTTATCGTAACAACCAACGATTTATACACGAAAATCATGACGATTAACAAGGTTGCCCAAACTTTCGCATCCCACTGTATGTATTTATATATGCACATAGATGTATAAATATATAGATATATAAATTATAAGGAATAATTTTCCCTCAAGTCCACACCATTATTTTTCGTAGGGCCAAGACACTAAAAAACCTGTTAGCCCCCTCCTGTCCCAAATTTGTATACTGACATCAAGCACATCCCAAAACAGCAAGACACAGGGACCTACAAGTGCAAAATTAGGAGGTGCAAATGTTGCACCATTATCACACAAAATGCGAAAGAGGTCTCAGTTCCACATAATGAAGTGACCATAAACATCCGACACAGGATGGATTGCGGGACCACTAACGTTGTTTATCTATTACAATGCCCCTGTAAGCTATTTTATGTACCACTCAGACTTTAAGGGAGAGAATGAATGAACACCGTTCAAACATCACTAGGAAAGTAATGACCCATAGAGTTTAACGTCATTTTGCATTGTCCCACAATGGAGATCCTACCTCTCTACGAGTAACCACAATTGAATGGACACTACAATCCTACCAATTGTTATTTCACAAAGAGATGTTTTGGATTTTTCGCCTTAATACCCTAACACCGTTTGGCCTAAATGAGTCACTTGAATACACAAATTATTGATCCAGTTAGCCTATACTCATACCCGAAATACAGATTTGGCTCTATATACAGTGGATATAAAAAGTCTACACACCCTGTTAAAATGTCAGGTTTCTGTGCTGTAAAAAAATGAGACAAAGATAAATCTTTCAGAACTTTTTTCTACCTTTAATGTGACGTATAAACTGTACTATTCAATTGAAAAACAAAATGAAATCTTTTAGGTGGAGGGAAGAAAACAAACATAAATAAATAATGTGGTTGCATAAGTGTGCACACCCTCTTCTAACTGGGGATGTAGCTGTGTTAAGAATTTAGCAATCACATTCAAAATCATGTTAAATAGGAGTCAGCATACACCTGCCATCATTTAAAGTGCCTCTGATTAACCCCAAATAAAGTTCAGCTGCTCTAGTTGGTCTTTCCTGAAATTTTCTTAGCCGTATGGTCCACAAAGAGCTTCCAAAGCATCAGAGGGATCTCATTGTTAGAAGGTATCAGTCAGGAGAAGGGTACAAAAGAATTTCCAAGGCATTAGATATACCATGGAACACAGTGAAGTCATTATCAAGTGAAGAAAATATGGCACAACAGTAACATTACCAAGAACTGGACATCCCTCCAAAATTGATGAAAAGACGAGAAGAAAACTGGTCTGGGAGGCTACCAGAGGCCTACAGCAACATTAATAGAGCTGTAGAAATATCTGGCAAAGGCCTTATGCACACGACCGTTGTGTGCATCCGTGGCCGTTGTGCCGTTTTCCGTTTTTTTTCGCGGACCCATTGACTTTCAATGGGTCCGTGGAAAAATCGGAAAATGCACCGTTTTGCAGCCGCATCCGTGATCCGTGTTTCCCGTCCGTCAAAAAAATATGACCTGTCCTATTTTTTTGACGGACAACGGTTCACGGACCCATTCAAGTCAATGGGTCCGTGAAAGAACACGGATGCACACAAGATTGGCATCCGCGTCCTTGATCCGTGGCCGTAGGTTACTTTCATACAGAAGGATCGGAAGATCCGTCTGTATGAAAGCTTTTTCAGAGCTGAGTTTTCACTTTGTGAAAACTTAGATCCGACAGTATATTCTAACACAGAGGCGATCCCATAGTGATGGGGACGCTTCAAGTTAGAATATACTGGGAACTGTGTACATGACTGCCCCCTGCTGCCTGGCAGCACCCGATCTCTTACAGGGGGCTGTGATCCGCACAATTAACCCCTCAGGTGCTGCACCTGAAGGGGTTAACTGTGCATATCATAGCCCCCTATAAGAGATCAGGGGCTGCCAGGCAGCAGGGGGCAGACCCCCCCTCCCTCCCCAGTTTTAATTTCATTGGTGGCCAGTGCGGCCCCCCCTCCCTCCCTCCCTCTATTGTATTATCATTGGTGGCCAGTGTGCGCCCCCCCGGCCCCCCCTCTATTGTATTAATATCATTGGTGGCCAGTGTGCGGCCTCCCCTCTCCCCCGCCCCCACCCCCCCCCCCCCACGATCATTGGTGGCAGCGGAGAGTTAGAAGCATCATACTTACCTGCGAGCTGTGATGTCTGTGACCGGCCAGGAGCTCCTCCTACTGGTAAGTGACAGATCATTAAGCAATGCGCGCACAGACCTGTCACTTACTAGTAGGAGGAGCTCCCGGCCGGTCACAGACATCGCAGCTCGCAGGTAAGTATGATGCTTCTAACTCTCCGCTGCCACCAATGATCGGGGGGGGGGGGAGGGGAGGCCGCTCACTGGCCACCAATAATATTAATACAATAGAGGGGGGGCCAGGGGGGGCGCACACTGGCCACCAATGATAATACAATAGAGGGAGGGAGGGGGGGGGCGCACTGGCCACCAATGAAATTAAAACTGGGGAGGGAGGGGGGTCTGCTCCCTGCTGCCTGGCAGCCCCTGATCTCTTATAGGGGGCTATGATATGCACAATTAACCCCTTCAGGTGCAGCGCCTGAGGGGTTAATTGTGCGGATCACAGCCCCCTGTAAGAGATTGGGTGCTGCCAGGCAGCAGGGGGCAGTCATGTACACAGTTCTCAGTATATTCTAACTTGAAGCGTCCCCATCACCATGGGAACGCCTCTGTGTTAGAATATACTGTCGGATCTGAGTTTCACGATCTAACTCAAATCCGATGGTATATTCTAACATAGAGGCGTTCCCATGGTGATGGGGACGCTTCAAGTTAAAATATACCATCGGATTGGAGAAAACTCTGATCCTATGGTATATTAACTCCTGACTTTACATTGAAAGTCAATGGGGGACGGATCCGTTTGAAATTGCACCATATGGTGTCAACGTCAAACGGATCCGTCCCCATTGACTTGAATTGTAATTCAGGACGGATCCGTTTGGCTCCGCACGGCCAGGCGGACACCAAAATGACTTTTTTTTTCATGTCCGTGGATCCTCCAAAAATCAAGGAAGACCCACGGACGAAAAAAACGGTCACGGATCACGGAAAAACGGAACCCCGTTTTGCGGACCGTGAAAAAATACTGTTGTGTGCATAAGGCCAAATACTGGCTGTGTGGTACATGTGACAGCAATCATAGTAACATAGTACATAAGGCCGAAAAAAGACATTTGTCCATCCAGTTTGGCCTGTCATCCTGCAAGTTGATCCAGAGGAAGGCAAAAAAAAAAAACTGTGAGGTAGAAGCCAATTTTCCCCACTTTAGGGGAATAAAAAATTCCTTCCCGACTCCAATCAGGCAATCAGAATAACTCCCTGGATCAACGACCCCTCTCTAGTAGCTATAGCCTGTAATATTATTACGCTCCAGAAATACATCCAGGCCCCTCTTGAATTCCTTTATTGTACTCACCATCACCACCTCCTCAGGCAGAGAGTTCCATAGTCTCACTGCTCTTACCGTAAAGAATCCTCTTCTATGTTTGTGTACAAACCTTCTTTCCTCCAGAAGCAGAGGATGTCCCCTCGTCACAGTCACAGTCCTGGGGATAAATAGATGATGGGAGAGATCTCTGTACTGACCCCTGATATATTTATACATAGTAATTAGATCTCCCCTCAGTCGTCTTTTTTCTAAAGTGAATAACCCTAATTTTGATAATCTTTCAGGGTACTGTAGTTGCCCCATTCCAGTTATTACTTTAGTTGCCCTCCTCTGGACCCTCTCCAGCTCTGCTATGTCTGCCTTGTTTATAGGCGCCCAGAACTGTACACAGTACTCCATGTGTGGTCTGACTAGCGATTTGTAAAGTGGTAGGACTATGTTCTTATCACGGGCATCTATGCCCCTTCTGATGCAACCCATTATCTTATTGGCCTTGGCAGCAGCTGCCTGATGCTGGTTTTTGCAGCTTAGTTTGCTGTTTATTAAAATTCCTAGATCCTTTTCCATGTCAGTGTTAGGCCTCATGCACATGACCGTTGTGTGCATCCGTGGCCGTTGTTCCGTTTTCCGTGATTTTCTGACTTTCAATGGGTCCGTTGAAAACTCGGAAAATGCACCGTTGTTCATCCGCGGCCGTGATCTGTGTTTCCTGTCCGTCAAAAAAATATGACCTGTCCTATTTTTTTGACGGACAATGGTTCACGGACCCATTCAAGTCAATGGGTCTGTGAAAAAACACGGATGCACACAAGATTGGCATCCGCGTCCGTGATCCGTGGCCGTCGGCTACTTTCACACAGATGGATCGCAGTTTGTGAAAACTCAAATCAGACAGTATATTCTAACACAGAGACGTTCCCATGGTGATGGGGACGCTTCAAGTTAGAATATACTAAGAACTTTGTACATGACTGCCCCCTCCTGCCTGGCAGCACCCGATCTCTTACAGGGGGCTGTGATCCGCACAATTAACCCCTCAGGTGCTGCACCTGAGAGGTTAATTGTGCGTATCATAGCCCCCTGTAAGAGATCAGGTGCTGCCAGGCAGGAGGGGGCAGACCCCCCTCCCCTGTATTTAACTCATTGGTGGCCAGTGCGGCCCCCCTCCCTCCACTGTATTTAACTCATTGGTGGCCAGTGCGGCCCCCCTCCCTCCCCTGTATTTAACTCATTGGTGGCCAGTGCGGCCCCCCTCCCTCCCCAGTATTATATTCATTGGTGGCCAGTGAGGCCTACCCTCTCCCCCCCCCACCAAATTAAAATCACCTTCCCCCATCATTGGTGGCCAGTGCAGCCTCCCCTCCCCCCCAATTAAAATCACCCCACCATCATTGGTGGCCAGTGCGGCCTCCCCTCTCCCCCCCCTAATTAAAATCACCTTCCCCCATCATTGGTGGCCAGTGAGGCCTCCCCTCCCCCCCCCCCCCCCTAACTAAAATCACCTTCCCCCATCATTGGTGCGTTGGGGAGAAAACTCTGATCCTATGGTATATTAACTCCTGACTTTACATTGAAAGTCAATGGGGGACGGATCCGTTTGCAATTGCACCATATTGTGTCAACGTCAAACGGATCTGTCCACATTGACTTGCATTGTAAGTCAGGACGGATCTGTTTGGCTCCGCACGGCCAGGCGGACACCAAAATGACTTTTTCTTCATGTCCGTGGATCCTCCAAAAATCAAGGAAGACCCACGGAAGAAAAAACGGACACGGACCTACGGACCCGTCCGTTGTGTGCATGAGGCCTTACCGAGTGTTTTACCATTTAGTATGTACGGGTGACTTGCATTATTCCTTCCCATGTGCATAACTTTACAATTGTCAGTGTTAAACCTCATCTGCCACTTATCTGCCCAAGCCTCCAATCTATCCAGATCCCTCTCCCGTATTCTTCATATGTCTGGGCTATGGGGTAGAGTGGTAAGACAAAAGCCTTTTCTTATGAAGAAAAACATCCAAGCCAGGCTACATTTTGCAAAAACACATCTGAAGTCTCCCAAAAGCATGTGGGAAAAGGTGTTATGGTCTGATGAAACCAAGGTTGAACTTTTTGGCCATAATTCCAAAAGACATGTTTGGCGCAAAAACAACACTGCACATCACCAAAAGAACACCATACCCACGGTGAAGCATGGTGGTGGCAGCATCATGCTTTGGGCTGTTTTTCTTCAGCTGGAACTGGAGCCTTAGTTAAGCTAGAGGGAATTATGAACAGTTCCAAATACCAGTCAATATTGGCACAAAACCTTCAGGCTTCTGCTAGAAAGCTGAACATGAAGAGGAACTTCATCTTTCAGCATGACAATAACCCAAAGCATACATCCAAATCAACAAAGGAATGGCTTCACCAGAAGAAGATTAAAGTTTTGGAATGGCCCAGCCAGAGCCCAGACCTGAATCCGATTGAAAATCTGTGGGGTGATCTGAAGAGGGCTGTGCACAGGAGATGCCCTCGCAATCTGACAGATTTGGAGTGTTTTTGCAATGAAGAGTGGGCAAATCTTGCCAAGTCAAAATGTGCCATGCTGATAGACTCATACCCAAACAGACTGAGCGCTGTAATAAAATCAAAAGGTGCTTCAACAAAGTATTAGTTTAAAGGTGTGTACACTTATGCAACCATATTTTATTTTTATATTTTTTTTCTTCCCTCTACCTAAAAGATTTCAGTTTGCTTTTCAATTTAGTTGTACAGTTTATAGGTCACATTAAAGGTGGAAAAAGTTCTGAAATGTTTTATCTTTGTCTCATTTTTTTACATCACAGAAACCTGACATTTTAACAGGGGTGTGTAGACTTTATATATCCACTGTATGTGTGTCTGTGTAGTGTGTGTGTGTGTATATACAAACCGGATTCCAAAAAAGTTGGGACACTATACAAATCGTGAATAAAAACTGAATGCAATGATGTGGAGGTGCCAACTTCTAATATTTTATTCAGAATAGAACATAAATCACGGAACAAAAGTTTAAACTGAGAAAATGTACCATTTTAAGGGAAAAATATGTTGAATCAGAATTTCATGGTGTCAACAAATCCCCAAAAAGTTGGGACAAGGCCATTTTCACCACTGTGTGGCATCTCCCCTTCTTCTTACAACACTCAACAGACGTCTGGGGACCGAGGAGACCAGTTTCTCAAGTTTAGAAATAGGAATGCTCTCCCATTCTTGTCTAATACAGGCCTCTAACTGTTCAATCGTCTTGGGCCTTCTTTATGATGCGCCAAATGTTCTCTATAGGTGAAAGATCTGGACTGCAGACTGGCCATTTCAGTACCCGGATGCTTCTCCTACGCAGCCATGATGTTGTGATTGATGCAGAATGTGGTCTGGCATTATCTTGTTGAAAAATGCAGGGTCTTCCCTGAAAGAGATGACGTCTGGATGGGAGCATATGTTGTTCTAGAACCTGAATATATTTTTCTGCATTGATGGTGCCTTTCCAGACATGCAAGCTGCCCATGCCACACGCACTCATGCAACCCCATACCATCAGAAATGCAGGCTTCTGAACTGAGCGTTGATAACAACTTGGGTTGTCCTTGTCCTCTTTGGTCCGGATGACATGGCGTCCCAGATTTCCAAAAAGAACTTTGAATCGTGACTCGTCTGACCACAGAACAGTCTTCCATTTTGCCACACTCCATTTTAAATGATCCCTGGCCCAGTGAAAACGCCTGAGCTTGTGGATCTTGCTTAGAAATGGCTTCTTCTTTGCACTGTAGAGTTTCAGCTGGCAACGGCGGATGGCACGGTGGATTGTATTCACTGACAATGGTTTCTGGAAGTATTCCTGAGCCCATTCTGTGATTTCCTTTACAGTAGCATTCCTGTTTGTGGTGCAGTGTCGTTTAAGGGCCCGAAGATCACGGGCATCCAGTATGGTTTTACGGCCTTGACCCTTACGCACAGAGATTGTTCCAGATTCTCTGAATCTTCGGATGATGTTATGCACAGTTGATGATGATAGATGCAAAGTCTTTGCAATTTTTCGCTGGGTAACACCTTTCTGATATTGCTCCACTATCTTTCTGCTCAACATTGTGGGAATTGGTGATCCTCTACCCATCTTGGCATCTGAGAGACACTGCCACTCTGAGAAGCTCTTTTTATACCCAATCATGTTGCCAATTGACCTAATTAGTGTTCATTAGTCTTCCAGCTCTTCGTTATGCTCAAATTTACTTTTTCCAGAATCTTATTGCTACTTGTCCCAACTTTTTGGGGATTTGTTGACACCGTGAAAATTGGAATCAACGTATTTTTCCTTTAAAATGATACATTTACTCGGATTAAACGTTTGATCTGTCATCTACGTTCCATTACAAAAAAAATATTGACATTTGCCATCTCCACATCATTGCATTCAGTTTTTATTCACAATTTGTTTAGTGTCCCAACTTTTTTGGAATCCGGTTTGTATATATACATATATAATGTGTCTTTACGTGTATATAGATACCTATTGTCTATATATGCCTATGCATATGTGTCTTCCCCCCCCCCTCTCTCTCTATATCTATCTATATATTATAATTTTTTTGGGAAATATGTTGGTGATAATATTTATTGTATTTGTACCCTATAAGACGCACTTTTTTCCCACTATAAGTGGTGGAAAAATTCTAGCGCTTCTTATAGAGCGACTGCTAATGATTGCTGCCATTATGGAAGTGGTCACCAGTATGCAGGAGGTGGGGGAGCAATGAGTCTAGCGCTCCACTAGCAGTACTCGCCTCTCCTTGGTCTTCTTCCGGGCGACGTCTATTCACAGTGCAGCACGGACCGGAAAAAGACCAGGGAGTGGAGAGTGGCATCGCCGCATGAAGCAGGAGAGGTAAGTTTATTTTTTTTTTATGTCTGATCTGTGGCTGCAGGTGGGTCTGATCATTGTGAGGCTGATGGAGGTTTGGATTTTGATTGTGGGGTTTGATGAGGATTGGGGATCTGTTTTGGGGGGGTCTGATCTGAGTAGAGTTGCCAGCCAAGCCAGTCATTTTTTTCTTCTGGCAATAATAATTCCATTGTGGAGCGCTCATTAGTACAGCCTTTAAATCCCGCCCCACCACTTGTGTTAAAAAGAAAAGAAAAAAAAATCTTGCCTCCTCCATTTGATCACGCCTCTGTGAAAACTTGCTGCTGACTGGATGTGCAGGACAGGACCTGCGAGACTTCATCACGTTGGAGTGCAGGTCCTGTCCTGAGCTTCCAGTCAGCAGCGAGTGTTCACAGCGGCACCATCAAATGGTTGAGGTTAGTGCTTTTTGTTTTGCACAGAGAAGAGAAGGAGGCATTAGTAATTCTCGGGGACACTAATAGAGGCATTATCATAACTGAGGGCACTAATGGGGCATTATTAATTCTGGGGGGCAGTAATGGGGGCATTACTATTAATCAGGGCTCTAATGGGGGCATTAATTCTGGGGGGCAGTAATGGGGGCATTACTATTAATCAGGGCTCTAATGGGGGCATTATTAATTCTGGGGGACACTAATCGAGACATTACTATTACCGGGGGGCACTAATGGAGGCATTAGTAATTCTGGGGGGCACTAATAGAGGCATTATTATTACTCGGGGCACTAATGGGGTCATTATTAATTCTGGGAGGCACTAATGGAGGCATGACTATTAATGGGGGCATTATTAATTCTGGGGGGCACTAATGAAGGCATTGCTATTACCGGGGGCATAATTAATTTTGGGGAGCACTAATGGAGGCATTACTATTACTGGGGACACTAATGGAGGAATAATTAATTCTGGGGAGCACCAATGGAGGCATTGCCATTACTCAAGGCACTAATGGTGGCATTATTAATTCTGGGGGGCACTAATGGAGGCATTACTATTACTCAGGGCACTAATGGGGCATTGTTAATTCTGGGGGGCACTAATGGAGGCATTGCTATTACTGGGACATTATTAATTCTGGGGGCACTAATGGAGGCATTGCCATTACTGAGGGCACTAATGGGGACATTATTAATTATGGTGGGCACTAATGGAGGCATTGCTATCACTGAGCGCACTAATGGGGACATTATTAATTATGGTGGGCACTAATGGAGGCATTGCTATCACTGAGCGCACTAATGGGGACATTATTAATTCTGGTCGGCACTAATGGAGGCATTACTATTACTTAGGGCACTAATGGGGGCATTATCAATTCTGGGGGGCACTAATAGAGGCATTACTATTACTGGGGGTATTGCTAATTCTGGGGGGCCACTAATGGAGGCATAACTATTAATGGGGCATTATGAATTCTGGTGGGCACTAATGGAGGCATTACTATTACTCAGGGCACTAATGAGGCATTGTTAATTATGGGGGGCACTAATGGAGGCATTGCTATTACTGGGGGCATTATTAATTGGGGGGGGGGCACTAATGAAGGCATTTATATTACTAGGGGAACTAATGGGGGCATTATTCTGGGGGGGCACTAATTGAGTCATAAATATTACTGGGGGCATTAATGGGGCACTATTAATACTGGGAGCCACATGTTGACCCTGTGTTAAGCCGCATCCCCACAACCACAACCACAACCCCTTTGGGTGTGACTTAACTTAGCCAGTACTTTTTGTTGGGAAAGGTGCAAACCAACAGCATTTTTACTGCACGGTGAAAATCATTTAATGCAGCAACTTGAATGCTTAAAATGCGTAGAGATTTAAAATAAAATAAACTCTTTCAGTCCAGATTTAATGTCACACTTTTCACAGTCCTTCTACCAGGTATTGGAGCTAGTTACCTTATTACTACACCTCACATAACTCATACAGATCGTCCCTGTCGCTGCGCAGGCGCAGAAGACTGGATTGTATAGGACACGGCCCCACCCTGCTGGCCGGCTGCACGCGTGCGCAGTGCTTCTCTCCTGTCCTCCATTCCATTGCTTGGTTCGCGTTGACTGACCAGAGTCCGCGAATCGTTTTCGCCGGGGTAAGTGGCCCTCTGGGCAGCCTTACATGGGGTGCTGAGTCTTATGAGCTGGATACGTGGAATAAAGCATTTATTTCTACAAGATCCCTGCAGCTGAGGAGGAAGGGCCGCGGGTGCGCCCATTTCCGGGTTCCTTCAAAATGGACCTGTCGCCTTGTAATACATTAGTCCATTCAGACGTAGTGTGACCGCACATAGGTGTGAACGGAGAGAAGTAACAGCGGTTTTATATATATATCACCGGCAGTGTCCAGAGGTTGTCCTGTGTACATGGGGACAGTGCCTGTATTGTATGCACCATGTGAATGCCGCAGCAGCCCCCTATATAGACATCTACACTATGGCATTCATACTGCATAGTAAATTGATGACAGGCAGAACCCGCTCCTATAGGCGGGACGCTGCCCCCGCACACCCGCTCCTATAGGCGGGACGCTGCCCCCGCGCACCCGCTCCTATAGGCGAGACGCTGCCCCCGCGCACCCGCTCCTATAGGCGGGACGCTGCCCCCGCGCACCCGCTCCTATAGGCGGGACGCTGCCCCCGCGCACCCGCTCCTATAGGCGGGACGCTGCCCCCGCGCACCCGCTCCTATAGGCGGGACGCTGCCCCCGCGCACCCGCTCCTATAGGCGGGACGCTGCCCCCGCGCACCCGCTCCTATAGGCGGGACGCTGCCCCCGCGCACCCGCTCCTATAGGCGGGACGCTGCCCCCGCGCACCCGCTCCTATAGGCGGGACGCTGCCCCCGCGAACCCGCTCCTATAGGCGGGACGCTGCCCCCGCGCACCCGCTCCTATAGGCGGGACGCTGCCCCCGCGCACCGGCTCCTATAGGCGGGACGCTGCCGCCGCGCACCCGCTCCTATAGGCGGGACGCTGCCCCCGCGCACCCGCTCCTATAGGCGGGACGCTGCCCCCGCGCACCCGCTCCTATAGGCGGGACGCTGCCCCCGCACACCCGCTCCTATAGGTGGGACGCTGCACCCGCTCCTATAGGCGGGACGCTGCCCCCGCACACCCGCTCCTGTAGGCGGGACGCTGCCCCCGCGCACCCGCTCCTATAGGCGGGACGCTGCCCCCGCGCACCCGCTCCTATAGGCGGGACGCTGCCCCCGCGCACCTGCTCCTATAGGCGGGACGCTGCCCCCGCGCACCCGCTCCTATAGGCGGGACGCTGCCCCCGCGCACCCGCTCCTATAGGCGGGACGCTGCACCCGCTCCTATAGGCGGGACGCTGCCCCCGCGCACCCGCTCCTATAGGCGGGACGCTGCCCCCACGCGCACCCGCTACTATTGGCGGGACGCTGCCCGCGCGCTCCCGCTCCTATAGGCGGGACGCTGCACCCGCTCCTATAGGCGGGACGCTGCCCCCGCGGACTCGCTCCTATAGGCGGGACGCTGTTCCCGTACACGGTTTTCACAGCTGGGCCAAAACGATTCCATTGTGTTTAATGCATCCGTTCTGTTCGCATGTGGTTATATTAATGCCAAACAGAAGAAACCGGATCCGTCACTAACAATATTGTAAGTTAATGGGTGACCGGTTTTTTTCGTGTCAGAAAAAAGCCGATCTTGCACTATTGACTTACATTGTTGTTAGTGATGAATCCTGTTTGTTCTGTTTCAATGACCGGACACAAAACCACGGCTTGCTGCTACTTTATGTCCGGTCGTGAAACGGAATGCTACTGGAACGGAAGGCATCCTGAATGAGCATACCCCATTCACAATACATTGGCCCTAAACAAAACTGTTTGGGCCCAATTTTAAGATCCTCTGCCGGATCTTAAAAGCAGAAACTCCAAACGGTAATGTGAAAGTACCCTTAAGCCTAATTCACACGTCGGTGTTCCATGGGTGTGCGCTGTACGTGTTCTCCACAGACCGCACACGTCCCCGTTCATTTTAATGTGTGTAGCATAAGTGTTTTAGCACTGTCCGTTTTTTGGTTTTTTTTTTAGCACGGATGCTTGCTCTATTTTATCCGTGTTCACAGATTAAATTGCCTAGTAGTTTGATTTCTATTGGATTTTATTATCACGTGGGTTTTATATATATTACTTTTTAGAATTAGTGACTTTTAAAAATACCTTTATCAGTGATAGTGCGGGTATAGGTATGTATATACCAACAGAGTGTACTACAATTCAAAAGGATTATATATACATTTCTTTTGACAGGGGAGTAGTGACCCCTAAACAGAGCATTTACAAGTGATACAATACTGTCAGTAGACTTAGACGGTTCGAGGATCACATCAAAAATAGGACAGGGTCTGAGGAAAGGGCAGGGCAGACACAATGCTTACCCTAACAGCCCTAATAACTGCTCAGTCCAGGGTGACCCCCTGATGGTGGGGGTTCCCTGTCCCCGAACCTAAGGCTACTTTCACACTAGCGTTCGGAGCGGATCCGTCTGATGTTTCATCAGACGGATCCGCTCCGATAATGCAGACGTTTGCATCCGTTCAGAACGGATCCGTCTGCATTATTACTTAGAAAATTTTCTAAGTCTGAAAGTAGCCTGAGCGGATCCGTTCAGACTTTACATTGAAAGTCAATGGGGAACGGATCCGCTTGAAGATTGAGCCATATAGTGTCATCTTTAGGGATGTCCCGATACCAGTATCGGGACCGATACCGGGCATTTGCACGAGTACATGTACTCGTGCAAATGTCCCCGATACCACTGCCGATACCTGTGCACCGCTTCTATGTGTCTGTGTCAGTCCGCAGCCTGCCCCTGCATCTCGCACAGCTAACAGCTTCACAGGCAGCAGCAGGCACTGTGTAATAGGAGCCGACAGTGGAAGCTAGCTCCGCCCCGCCCCTCCCTCCAACCAATCAGAGACTCACAGCACAGGGAGCGTAGTGCAGGGACTCAGAGAATCGTCTGACAGTTTATTAGTTAAAAGAATCCAATGAGTCACAGACCGTTGTAGCGTTACATTACCCTTCCTCGTTAGATTTCCCTACCCCCTGACTTCCTGTCGCATCGGCGATGACGTATGGAGGCGTGTCTTAGTTTTTACAATCTGCGCATGCGCAAAAGGCCAGACTAGTGAAAATCTCACTGCCGATTTCAGCAGCACACTGGGACACTGCGCATGCGTCGGGGAGCCGAGGTAGGGAAAAATTACGGCCCAGTGCGCAAGCGCGGTTAACTCATAAAATCCACCCGATATACGCGCATGCGCAGTGTGGGGGTAGGGAAAAATTACGTCCCAGTGCGCAAGCGCCGAGGGTAGTATAAATATTTATTTCACAAAAGCGCTTTTAACCCTTTGCAGGAGCAATTGTCATATTGTTCGCTTATAAATAGGTTCTATTATATAGGGGGTCTGCACAGTATATGGGGGTAGGTCTGCACAGTATATGGGGGTAGGTCTGCACAGTATATGGGGGGGGTCTGCACAGTATACGGAGGGGGTCTGTCTGCACAGTATACGGAGGGGGTCTGTCTGCACAGTATATGGGGGGGTCTGCACAGTATATGGGGGGGTCTGCACAGTATATGGGGGGGGTCTGCACAGTATATGGGGGGGGTCTGTCTTCACAGTATATGGGGGGGTCTGTCTGCACAGTATATGGGGGGGGTCTGTCTGCACAGTATATGGGGGGGGGTCTGCACAGTATATGGGGGTAGGTCTGCACAGTATATGGGGGGGGGTCTGTCTTCACAGTATATGGGGGGGGTCTGTCTTCACAGTATATGGGGGGGTCTGTCTGCACAGTATATGGGGGGGGGTCTGTCTGCACAGTATATGGGGGGGGGGGGTCTGCACAGTATATGGGGGGGGGGGTCTGCACAGTATATGGGGGGGGGTCTGCACAGTATATGGGGGGGGTCTGCACAGTATATGGGGGGGGGTCTGCACAGTATATGGGGGTAGGTCTGCACAGTATATGGGGGGGGTCTGCACAGTATATGGGGGGGGTCTGCACAGTATATGGGGGGGGTCTGCACAGTATATGCGGGTAAGTCTGCACAGTATATGGGGGGGTCTGTCTGCACAGTATATGGGGGGGTCTGTCTGCACAGTATATGGGGGGGTCTGTCTGCACAGTATGGGGGGGGGTCTGTCTGCACAGTATATGGGGGGGGGTCGCACAGTATATGGGGGGGGGTCTGTGCACAGTATATGGGGGGGGTCTGTCTTCACAGTATATGGGGGGGGTCTGTCTTCACAGTATATGGGGGGGGGGGTCTGCACAGTATATGGGGGGGGGTCTGTCTTCACAGTATATGGGGGGGGTCTGTCTTCACAGTATATGGGGGGGGTC